>NW_026728408.1:3017045-3318750 GCF_030684315.1 Stegostoma tigrinum
CCCTCTATTTCAGCCCCTCTGTTTCTCGCCCTCTGTTTCTCGCCCACTGTTTCTCGACCTCTGTTTCAGCCCCTCTGATTCAGCCCCTCTGTTTCAGCCCCTCTGTTTCAGCCCCTCTGTTTCAGCCCCTCTGTTTCAGCCCCTCTGTTTCAGCCCCTCTGTTTCTCGCCCTCTGTTTCAGCCCCTCTGTTTCATCCCCTCTGTTTCTCGCCCTCTGTTTCAGCCCCTCTGTTTCAGCCCCTCTGTATCAGCCCCTCTGTTTCAGCCCCTCTGTTTCTCGCCCTCTGTTTCTCGCCCTCTGTTTCAGCCCCTCTGTTTCAGCCCCTCTGTTTCAGCCCCTCTGTTTCAGCCCCTCTGTTTCTCGCCCTCTGTTTCTCGCCCTCTGTTTCTCGCCCTCTGTTTCTCGCTCTCTGATTCTCGCCCTCTGTTTCAGCCCCTCTGTTTATCGCCCACTGTTTCAGCCCCTCTGTTTCTCGCCATCTGTTTCAGCCCCTCTGTTTCAGCCCCTCTGTTTCTCGCCCTCTGTTTCAGACCCTCTGTTTCAGCCCCTCTGTTTCAGCCCCTCTGTTTCAGCACCTCTGTTTCTCGCCCTTTGTTTCTCGCCCTTTGTTTCAGCCCCTCTGATTCTCGCCCTCTGTTTCAGCCCCTCTGTTTCTCGCACTCTGTTTCAGCCCCTCTGTTTCAACCCCTCTGTTTCTCGCCCTCTGTTTCAGCCCCTCTGTTTCAGCCCCTCTGTTTCTCGCCCTCTGTTTCTCGCCCTCTGTTTCAGCCCCACTGTTTCAGCCCCTCTGTTTCAGCCCCTCTGTTTCAGCCCCTCTGTTTCAGCCCCTCTGATTCTCGCCCTCTGTTTCTCGCCCTCTGTTTCTCGCCCTCTGTTTCTCGCTCTCTGCTTCTCGCCCTCTGTTTCTCGCCCTCTGTTTCAGCCCCTCTGTTTCTGCCCCTCTGTTTCAGCCCCTCTGTTTCAGCCCCTCTGTTTCAGCCCCTCTGTTTCTCGCCCTCTGTTTCTCGCCCTCTGTTTCTTGCCCTCTGTTTCTCGCTCTCTGTTTCTCGCCCTCTGTTTCTCGCCCTCTGTTTCAGCACCTCTGTTTCAGCCCCTCTGTTTCAGCCCCTCTGTTTCTCGCCCTCTGTTTCTCGCCCTCTGTTTCTCGCCCTCAGTTTCTGCCCCTCTGTTTCAGCCGCTTTGTTTCAGCCCCTCTGTTTCAGCCCCTCTGTTTCTCGCCCACTGTTTCTCGCCCTCTGTTTCAGCCCCTCTGTATCAGCCCCTCTGTTTCAGCCCCTCTGTTTCAAACCCCTCTGTTTCAGCACCTCTGTTTCAGCCCCTCTGTTTCTCGCCCTCTGTTTCTCGCCCTCTGTTTCTCGCCATCTGTTTCTCGCCCTCTGTTTCAGCCCCTCTGTTTCAGCCCCTCTGTTTCAGACCCTCTGATTCTCGCCCTCTGTTTCTCGCCCTCTGTTTCAGCCCCTCTGTTTCTGCCCCTCTGTTTCTCGCCCTCTGTTTCAGCCCCTCTGTTTCATCCCCTCTGTTTCTCGCCCTCTTTTTCAGCCCCTCTGTTTCAGCCCCTCTGTATCAGCCCCTCTGTTTCAGCCCCTCTGTTTCTCGCCCTCTGTTTCTCGCCCTCTGATCAGCGCCTCTGTTTCAGCCCCTCTGTTTCAGCCCCTCTGTTTCAGCCCCTCTGTTTCTCGCCCTCTGTTTCTCGCCCTCTGTTTCTCGCCCTCTGTTTCTCGCTCTCTGTTTCTCGCCCTCTGTTTCAGCCATTCTGTTTCTTGCCCTCTGTTTCAGCCCCACTGTTTCAGTCCCTCTGTTTTTTTGCCCCACTGTTTCTCGCCCTCTGTTTCTCGCCCTCTGTTTCAGCCCCTCTGTTTCAGCCCCTCTGTTTCAGCCCCTCTGTTTCTCGCCCTCTGTTTCAGCCCCTCTATTTCATCCCCTCTGTTTCTCGCCCTCTGTTTCAGCCCCTCTGTTTCAGCCCCTCTGTATCAGCCCCTCTGTTTCAGCCCCTCTGTTTCTCGCCCTCTGTTTCTCGCCCTCTGTTTCAGCCCCTCTGTTTCAGCCCCTCTGTTTCAGCCCCTCTGTTTCAGCCCCTCTGTTTCTCGCCCTCTGTTTCTCGCCCTCTGTTTCTCGCCCTCTGTTTCTCGCTCTCTGATTCTCGCCCTCTGTTTCAGCCCCTCTGTTTCTCGCCCACTGTTTCAGCCCCTCTGTTTCTCGCCATCTGTTTCAGCCCCTCTGTTTCAGCCCCTCTGTTTCTCGCCCTCTGTTTCAGACCCTCTGTTTCAGCCCCTCTGTTTCAGCCCCTCTGTTTCAGCACCTCTGTTTCTCGCCCTTTGTTTCTCGCCCTTTGTTTCAGCCCCTCTGATTCTCGCCCTCTGTTTCAGCCCCTCTGTTTCTCGCACTCTGTTTCAGCCCCTCTGTTTCAACCCCTCTGTTTCTCGCCCTCTGTTTCAGCCCCTCTGATTCAGCCCCTCTGTTTCTCGCCCTCTGTTTCAGCCCCTCTGTTTCAGCCCCTCTGTTTCAGCCCCTCTGTTTCAGCCCCTCTGTTTCAGCCCCTCTGATTCTCGCCCTCTGTTTCTCGCCCTCTGTTTCTCGCCCTCTGTTTCTCGCCCTCTGTTTCAGCCCCTCTGTTTCTGCCCCTCTGTTTCAGCCCCTCTGTTTCAGCCCCTCTGTTTCAGCCCCTCTGTTTCTCGCCCTCTGTTTCTCGCCCTCTGTTTCTTGCCCTCTGTTTCTCGCTCTCTGTTTCTCGCCCTCTGTTTCTCGCCCTCTGTTTCAGCACCTCTGTTTCAGCCCCTCTGTTTCAGCCCCTCTTTTTCTCGCCCTCTGTTTCTCGCCCTCTGTTTCTCGCCCTCAGTTTCTGCCCCTCTGTTTCAGCCGCTTTGTTTCAGCCCCTCTGTTTCTCGCCCACTGTTTCTCGCCCTCTGTTTCAGCGCCTCTGTATCAGCCCCTCTGTTTCAGCCCCTCTGTTTCAGCACCTCTGTTTCAGCCCCTCTGTTTCTCGCCCTCTGTTTCTCGCCCTCTGTTTCTCGCCATCTGTTTCTCGCCCTCTGTTTCAGCCCCTCTGTTTCAGCCCCTCTGTTTCAGACCCTCTGATTCTCGCCCTCTGTTTCTCGCCCACTGTTTCAGCCCCTCTGTTTCTGCCCCTCAGTTCCAGCCCCTCTGTTTCTTGCCCTCTGTTTCAGCACCTCTGTTTCTCGCCCTCTCTTTCAGCCCCTCTCTTTCTCGCCCTCTGTTGCAGGCCCTCTGTTTCAGCCCGTCTGTTTCAGCCCCTCTGTTACAGCCCCTCTGTTTCTCGCCCTCTGTTTCAGCCCCTCTGTTTCTCGCCCTCTGTTTCCGCCCCTCTGTTTCTCGCCCTCTGTTGCAGCCCCTCTGTTTCAGCCGCTCTGTTTCAGCCCCTCTGTTTCAGCTCCTCTGTTTCAGACACTCTGTTTGTCGCCCTCTGTTTCTCGCCCTCTGTTTCAGCCCCTCTGTTTCAGCCCCTCTGTTTTAGCCCCTCTGTTTCTCGCCCTCTGTTTGAGCCCCTCTGTTTCAGCCCCTCTGTTTCAGCCCCTCTGTTTCAGCCCCTCTGTTTCAGGCCCACTGTTTCAGACCCTCTGTTTCTCGCCATCTGTTTCAGCCCCTCTGTTTCAGCCCCTCTGTTTCTCGCCCTCTGTTTCAGCCCCTCTGTTTCAGCCCCTCTGTTTCAGCCCCTCTTTTTCAGCCCCTCTGTTTCTCGCCCTCTGTTTCTCGCCGTCTGTTTCTCGCTCTCTGTTTCTCGCCCTCTGTTTCTCGCCCTCTGTTTCAGCCCTTCTGTTTCAGCCACTCTGTTTCAGCTCCACTGTTTCTCGCCCTCTGTTTCTCGCCCACTGTTTCTCGCCCTCTGTTTCAGCCCCTCTGTTTCAGCCTGTCTGTTTCAGCCCCTCTGTTTCTCGCCCTCTGTTTCTCGCTCTCTCTTTCTCGCCCTCTGTTTCTCGCCCTCTGTTTCAGCACCTCTGATTCAGCCCCTCTGTTTCAGCCCCTCTGTTTCTCGCACTCTGTTTCTCGCCCTCTGTTTCTCGCCCTCTGTTTCAGCCCCTCTGTTTCAGCCCCTTTGTTTCAGCCCTTCTGTTTCAGCCCCTCTGTTTCTCGCCCTCTGTTTCAGCCCCTCTGTTTCAGCCCCTCTGTTTCAGCCCCTCTGTTTCAGCCCCTCTGTTTCTCGCCCTCTGTTTCTCGCCCTCTGTTTCAGCCCCTCTGTTTCAGCCCCTCTGTTTCAGACCCTCTGTTTCTCGCCATCTGTTTCAGCCCCTCTGTTTCAGCCCCTCTGTTTCTCGCCCTCTGTTTCAGCCCCTCTGTTTCAGCCCCTCTGTTTCAGCCCCTCCTTTTCAGCCCCTCTGTTTCTCGCCCTCTGTTTCTCGCCGTCTGTTTCTCGCTCTCTGTTTCTCGCCCTCTGTTTCTCGCCCTCTGTTTCAGCCCCTCTGTTTCAGCCACTCTGTTTCAGCTCCTCTGTTTCTCGCCCTCTGTTTCTCGCCCACTGTTTCTCGCCCTCTGTTTCAGCCCCTCTGTTTCAGCCCCTCTGTTTCAGCCCCTCTGTTTCTCGCCCTCTGTTTCTCGCTCTCTCTTTCTCGCCCTCTGTTTCTCGCCCTCTGTTTCAGCACCTCTGATTCAGCCCCTCTGTTTCAGCCCCTCTGTTTCTCGCCCGCTGTTTCTCGCCCTCTGTTTCTCGCCCTCTGTTTCAGCCCCTCTGTTTCAGCCCCTTTGTTTCAGCCCCTCTGTTTCAGCCCCTCTGTTTCTCGCCCTCTGTTTCAGCCCCTCTGTTTCAGCCCCTCTGTTTCAGCCCCTCTGTTTCAGCCCCTCTGTTTTTCGCCCTCTGCTTCTCGCCCTCTGTTTCTCGCCCTCTGTTTCTCGCCCTCTGTTTCAGCCCCTCTGTTTCAGACCCTCTGTTTCTCGCCCTCTGTTTCTCGCCCTCTGTTTCTCGCTCTCTGTTTCTCGCCCTCTGTTTCTCGCCCTCTGTTTCAGCCACTCTGTTTCAGCTCCTCTGTTCCTCGCTCTCTGTTTCTCGCCCTCTGTTTCAGCCCCTCTGTTTCTCACCCACTGTTTCAGCCCCTCTGTTTCTCGCCATCTGTTTCAGCCCCTCTGTTTCAGCCCCTCTGTTTCTCGCCCTCTGTTTCAGCCCCTCTGTTTCAGCCCCTCTGTTTCTCGCCCTCTGTTTCAGCCCCTCTGTTTCAGCACCTCTGTTTCTCGCCCTTTGTTTCTCACCCTCTGTTTCAGCCCCTCTGTTTCTCGCCCTGTTACAGCCCCTCTGTTTCAGTCCCTCTGTTTCAGCCCCTCTGTTTCTCGCCCTCTGTTTCTCGCCCACTGTTTCTCGCCCTCTGTTTCTGCCCCTCTGTTTCAGTCCCTCTGTTTCAGCCCCTCTGTTTCAGCCCCTCTGTTTCAGCCCCTCTGTTTCTCGCCCTCTGTTTCTCGCCCTCTGTTTCTCGCCCTCAGTTTCAGCCCCTCTGTTTCAGCCCCTTTGTTTCAGCCCCTCTGTTTCAGCCCCTCTGTTTCTCGCCCACTGTTTCTCGCCCTCTGTTTCAGCCCCTCTGTTTCAGCCCCTCTGTTTCAGCCCCTCTGTTTCAGCCCCTCTGTTTCTCGCCCTCTGTTTCTCGCCCACTGTTTCTCGCCCTCTGTTTCTCGCTCTCTGTTTCTCGCCCTCTGTTTCAGCCCCTCTGTTTCAGCCCCTCTGTTTCAGCCCCTCTGTTTCTCGCCCTCTGTTTCTCGCCCTCTGTTTCGGCACCTCTGTTTCTCGCCCTCTCTTTCAGCCCCTCTCTTTCTCGCCCTCTGTTGCAGACCCTCTGTTTCAGCCCCTCTGTTTCAGCCCCTCTGTTTCAGCCCCTCTGTTTCTCGCCCTCTGTTTCAGCCCCTCTGTTTCTCGCCCTCTGTTTCCGCCCCTCTGTTTCTCGCCCTCTGTTGCAGCCCCTCTGTTTCAGCCCCTCTGTTTCAGCCCCTCTGTTTCAGACCCTCTGTTTCTCGCCCTCTGTTTCTCGCCCTCTGTTTGAGCCCGTCTGTTTCAGCCCCTCTGTTTCAGCCCCTCTGTTTGAGCCCCTCTGTTTCAGCCCCTCTGTTTCTCGCCCTCTGTTTCTCGCCCTCGGTTTCAGCCCCTCTGTTTCTCGCCCTCTGTTTCAGCCCCTCGGTTTCTCGCCCTCTGTTTCAGCCCCTCTGTTTCAGCCCCTCTGTTTCAGCCCCTCTGTTTCTTCCCTTCTGTTTCAGCCCCTCTGTTTCAGCCCCTCTGTTTCTCACCTTCTGTTTCAGCCCCTCTGTTTCTCGCCCTCTGTTTCAGACCCTCTGTTTCAGCCCCTCAGTATCAGCCCCTCTGTTTCACCCCCTCTGTTTCTCGCCCTCTGTTTCTCGCCCTCTGTTTCTCGCCCACTGTTTCAGCCCATCTGTTTCAGCCCCTCTGTTTCAGCCCATCTGTTTCAGCCCCACTGTTTCAGCCCCTCTGTTTCAGCCCCTCTGTTTCAGCCCCGCTGTTGCTCGCCCACTGTTTCAGCCCCACTGTTTCTCGCCATCTGTTTCAGCCCCTCTGTTTCAGCCCCTCTGTTTCTCGCCCTCTGTTTCAGCCCCTCTGTTTCAGCCCCTCTGTTTCAGCCCCTCTGTTTCAGCACCTCTGTTTCTCGCCCTTTGTTTCTCGCCCTGTGTTTCAGCCCCTCTGTTTCTCGCCCTCTGTTTCAGCCCCTCTGTTTCTCGTCCTCTGTTTCAGCCCCTCTGTTTCAGTCCCACTGTTTCAGGCCCTCTGTTTCAGCCCCTCTGTTTCAGCCCCTCTGTTTCACGCCCTCTGTTTCAGCCCCTCTGTTTCTCGCCCTCTGTTTCAGCCCCTCTGTTTCAGCCCCTCTGTATCAGCCCCTCTGTTTCTGCCCCTCTGTTTCTCGCCCTCTGTTTCTCGCCCTCTGTTTCAGCCCCTCTGTTTCAGACCCTCTGTTTCAGCCCCTCTGTTTCAGCCCCTCTGTTTCAGCCCCTCTGTTTCTCGCCCTCTGTTTCTCGCCCTCTGTTTCTCGCTCTCTGTTTCTCGCCATCTGTTTCTCGCCCTCTGTTTCAGCCCCTCTGTTTCAGCCCATCTGATTCAGCCCCTCTGTTTCAGCACCTCTGTTTCTCGCCCTTTGTTTCTCGCCCTTTGTTTCAGCCCCTCTGATTCTCGCCCTCTGTTTCAGCCCCTCTGTTTCTCGCACTCTGTTTCAGCCCCTCTGTTTCAACCCCTCTGTTTCTCGCCCTCTGTTTCAGCCCCTCTGTTTCAGCCCCTCTGTTTCTCGCCCTCTGTTTCTCGCCCTCTGTTTCAGCCCCACTGTTTCAGCCCCTCTGTTTCAGACCCTCTGTTTCAGCCCCTCTGTTTCAGCCCCTCTGATTCTCGCCCTCTGTTTCTCGCCCTCTGTTTCTCGCCCTCTGTTTCTCGCTCTCTGTTTCTCGCCCTCTGTTTCTCGCCCTCTGTTTCAGCCCCTCTGTTTCTGCCCCTCTGTTTCTGCCCCTCTGTTTCAGCCCCTCTGTTTCAGCCCCTCTGTTTCTCGCCCTCTGTTTCTCGCCCTCTGTTTCTTGCCCTCTGTTTCTCGCTCTCTGTTTCTCGCCCTCTGTTTCTCGCCCTCTGTTTCAGCACCTCTGTTTCAGCCCCTCTGTTTCAGCCCCTCTGTTTCTCGCCCTCTGTTTCTCGCCCTCTGTTTCTCGCCCTCAGTTTCTGCCCCTCTGTTTCAGCCGCTTTGTTTCAGCCCCTCTGTTTCAGCCCCTCTGTTTCTCGCCCACTGTTTCTCGCCCTCTGTTTCAGCCCCTCTGTATCAGCCCCTCTGTTTCAGCAACTCTGTTTCAAACCCCTCTGTTTCAGCACCTCTGTTTCAGCCCCTCTGTTTCTCGCCCTCTGTTTCTCTCCCTCTGTTTCTCGCCATCTGTTTCTCGCCCTCTGTTTCAGCCCCTCTGTTTCAGCCCCTCTGTTTCAGCCCCTCTGTTTCTCGCCCTCTGTTTCAGCCCCTCTGTTTCAGCCCCTCTGTTTCAGCCCCTCTTTTTCAGCCCCTCTGTTTCTCGCCCTCTGTTTCTCGCCGTCTGTTTCTCGCTCTCTGTTTCTCGCCCTCTGTTTCTCGCCCTCTGTTTCAGCCCTTCTGTTTCAGCCACTCTGTTTCAGCTCCACTGTTTCTCGCCCTCTGTTTCTCGCCCACTGTTTCTCGCCCTCTGTTTCAGCCCCTCTGTTTCAGCCTGTCTGTTTCAGCCCCTCTGTTTCTCGCCCTCTGTTTCTCGCTCTCTCTTTCTCGCCCTCTGTTTCTCGCCCTCTGTTTCAGCACCTCTGATTCAGCCCCTCTGTTTCAGCCCCTCTGTTTCTCGCACTCTGTTTCTCGCCCTCTGTTTCTCGCCCTCTGTTTCAGCCCCTCTGTTTCAGCCCCTTTGTTTCAGCCCTTCTGTTTCAGCCCCTCTGTTTCTCGCCCTCTGTTTCAGCCCCTCTGTTTCAGCCCCTCTGTTTCAGCCCCTCTGTTTCAGCCCCTCTGTTTCTCGCCCTCTGTTTCTCGCCCTCTGTTTCAGCCCCTCTGTTTCAGCCCCTCTGTTTCAGACCCTCTGTTTCTCGCCATCTGTTTCAGCCCCTCTGTTTCAGCCCCTCTGTTTCTCGCCCTCTGTTTCAGCCCCTCTGTTTCAGCCCCTCTGTTTCAGCCCCTCCTTTTCAGCCCCTCTGTTTCTCGCCCTCTGTTTCTCGCCGTCTGTTTCTCGCTCTCTGTTTCTCGCCCTCTGTTTCTCGCCCTCTGTTTCAGCCCCTCTGTTTCAGCCACTCTGTTTCAGCTCCTCTGTTTCTCGCCCTCTGTTTCTCGCCCACTGTTTCTCGCCCTCTGTTTCAGCCCCTCTGTTTCAGCCCCTCTGTTTCAGCCCCTCTGTTTCTCGCCCTCTGTTTCTCGCTCTCTCTTTCTCGCCCTCTGTTTCTCGCCCTCTGTTTCAGCACCTCTGATTCAGCCCCTCTGTTTCAGCCCCTCTGTTTCTCGCCCGCTGTTTCTCGCCCTCTGTTTCTCGCCCTCTGTTTCAGCCCCTCTGTTTCAGCCCCTTTGTTTCAGCCCCTCTGTTTCAGCCCCTCTGTTTCTCGCCCTCTGTTTCAGCCCCTCTGTTTCAGCCCCTCTGTTTCAGCCCCTCTGTTTCAGCCCCTCTGTTTTTCGCCCTCTGCTTCTCGCCCTCTGTTTCTCGCCCTCTGTTTCTCGCCCTCTGTTTCAGCCCCTCTGTTTCAGACCCTCTGTTTCTCGCCCTCTGTTTCTCGCCCTCTGTTTCTCGCTCTCTGTTTCTCGCCCTCTGTTTCTCGCCCTCTGTTTCAGCCACTCTGTTTCAGCTCCTCTGTTCCTCGCTCTCTGTTTCTCGCCCTCTGTTTCAGCCCCTCTGTTTCTCACCCACTGTTTCAGCCCCTCTGTTTCTCGCCATCTGTTTCAGCCCCTCTGTTTCAGCCCCTCTGTTTCTCGCCCTCTGTTTCAGCCCCTCTGTTTCAGCCCCTCTGTTTCTCGCCCTCTGTTTCAGCCCCTCTGTTTCAGCACCTCTGTTTCTCGCCCTTTGTTTCTCACCCTCTGTTTCAGCCCCTCTGTTTCTCGCCCTGTTACAGCCCCTCTGTTTCAGTCCCTCTGTTTCAGCCCCTCTGTTTCTCGCCCTCTGTTTCTCGCCCACTGTTTCTCGCCCTCTGTTTCTGCCCCTCTGTTTCAGTCCCTCTGTTTCAGCCCCTCTGTTTCAGCCCCTCTGTTTCAGCCCCTCTGTTTCTCGCCCTCTGTTTCTCGCCCTCTGTTTCTCGCCCTCAGTTTCAGCCCCTCTGTTTCAGCCCCTTTGTTTCAGCCCCTCTGTTTCAGCCCCTCTGTTTCTCGCCCACTGTTTCTCGCCCTCTGTTTCAGCCCCTCTGTTTCAGCCCCTCTGTTTCAGCCCCTCTGTTTCAGCCCCTCTGTTTCTCGCCCTCTGTTTCTCGCCCACTGTTTCTCGCCCTCTGTTTCTCGCTCTCTGTTTCTCGCCCTCTGTTTCAGCCCCTCTGTTTCAGCCCCTCTGTTTCAGCCCCTCTGTTTCTCGCCCTCTGTTTCTCGCCCTCTGTTTCGGCACCTCTGTTTCTCGCCCTCTCTTTCAGCCCCTCTCTTTCTCGCCCTCTGTTGCAGACCCTCTGTTTCAGCCCCTCTGTTTCAGCCCCTCTGTTTCAGCCCCTCTGTTTCTCGCCCTCTGTTTCAGCCCCTCTGTTTCTCGCCCTCTGTTTCCGCCCCTCTGTTTCTCGCCCTCTGTTGCAGCCCCTCTGTTTCAGCCCCTCTGTTTCAGCCCCTCTGTTTCAGACCCTCTGTTTCTCGCCCTCTGTTTCTCGCCCTCTGTTTGAGCCCGTCTGTTTCAGCCCCTCTGTTTCAGCCCCTCTGTTTGAGCCCCTCTGTTTCAGCCCCTCTGTTTCTCGCCCTCTGTTTCTCGCCCTCGGTTTCAGCCCCTCTGTTTCTCGCCCTCTGTTTCAGCCCCTCGGTTTCTCGCCCTCTGTTTCAGCCCCTCTGTTTCAGCCCCTCTGTTTCAGCCCCTCTGTTTCTTCCCTTCTGTTTCAGCCCCTCTGTTTCAGCCCCTCTGTTTCTCACCTTCTGTTTCAGCCCCTCTGTTTCTCGCCCTCTGTTTCAGACCCTCTGTTTCAGCCCCTCAGTATCAGCCCCTCTGTTTCACCCCCTCTGTTTCTCGCCCTCTGTTTCTCGCCCTCTGTTTCTCGCCCACTGTTTCAGCCCATCTGTTTCAGCCCCTCTGTTTCAGCCCATCTGTTTCAGCCCCACTGTTTCAGCCCCTCTGTTTCAGCCCCTCTGTTTCAGCCCCGCTGTTGCTCGCCCACTGTTTCAGCCCCACTGTTTCTCGCCATCTGTTTCAGCCCCTCTGTTTCAGCCCCTCTGTTTCTCGCCCTCTGTTTCAGCCCCTCTGTTTCAGCCCCTCTGTTTCAGCCCCTCTGTTTCAGCACCTCTGTTTCTCGCCCTTTGTTTCTCGCCCTGTGTTTCAGCCCCTCTGTTTCTCGCCCTCTGTTTCAGCCCCTCTGTTTCTCGTCCTCTGTTTCAGCCCCTCTGTTTCAGTCCCACTGTTTCAGGCCCTCTGTTTCAGCCCCTCTGTTTCAGCCCCTCTGTTTCACGCCCTCTGTTTCAGCCCCTCTGTTTCTCGCCCTCTGTTTCAGCCCCTCTGTTTCAGCCCCTCTGTATCAGCCCCTCTGTTTCTGCCCCTCTGTTTCTCGCCCTCTGTTTCTCGCCCTCTGTTTCAGCCCCTCTGTTTCAGACCCTCTGTTTCAGCCCCTCTGTTTCAGCCCCTCTGTTTCAGCCCCTCTGTTTCTCGCCCTCTGTTTCTCGCCCTCTGTTTCTCGCTCTCTGTTTCTCGCCATCTGTTTCTCGCCCTCTGTTTCAGCCCCTCTGTTTCAGCCCATCTGATTCAGCCCCTCTGTTTCAGCACCTCTGTTTCTCGCCCTTTGTTTCTCGCCCTTTGTTTCAGCCCCTCTGATTCTCGCCCTCTGTTTCAGCCCCTCTGTTTCTCGCACTCTGTTTC
The DNA here is from genome assembly GCF_030684315.1 of Stegostoma tigrinum. Taxonomy (NCBI): domain Eukaryota; kingdom Metazoa; phylum Chordata; class Chondrichthyes; order Orectolobiformes; family Stegostomatidae; genus Stegostoma; species Stegostoma tigrinum. The sequence goes on from NW_026728408.1 coordinate 3,028,480, forward strand.
AGCCCCTCTGTTTCAACCCCTCTGTTTCTCGCCCTCTGTTTCAGCCCCTCTGTTTCAGCCCCTCTGTTTCTCGCCCTCTGTTTCTCGCCCTCTGTTTCAGCCCCACTGTTTCAGCCCCTCTGTTTCAGACCCTCTGTTTCAGCCCCTCTGTTTCAGCCCCTCTGATTCTCGCCCTCTGTTTCTCGCCCTCTGTTTCTCGCCCTCTGTTTCTCGCTCTCTGTTTCTCGCCCTCTGTTTCTCGCCCTCTGTTTCAGCCCCTCTGTTTCTGCCCCTCTGTTTCTGCCCCTCTGTTTCAGCCCCTCTGTTTCAGCCCCTCTGTTTCTCGCCCTCTGTTTCTCGCCCTCTGTTTCTTGCCCTCTGTTTCTCGCTCTCTGTTTCTCGCCCTCTGTTTCTCGCCCTCTGTTTCAGCACCTCTGTTTCAGCCCCTCTGTTTCAGCCCCTCTGTTTCTCGCCCTCTGTTTCTCGCCCTCTGTTTCTCGCCCTCAGTTTCTGCCCCTCTGTTTCAGCCGCTTTGTTTCAGCCCCTCTGTTTCAGCCCCTCTGTTTCTCGCCCACTGTTTCTCGCCCTCTGTTTCAGCCCCTCTGTATCAGCCCCTCTGTTTCAGCAACTCTGTTTCAAACCCCTCTGTTTCAGCACCTCTGTTTCAGCCCCTCTGTTTCTCGCCCTCTGTTTCTCTCCCTCTGTTTCTCGCCATCTGTTTCTCGCCCTCTGTTTCAGCCCCTCTGTTTCAGCCCCTCTGTTTCAGACCCTCTGATTCTCGCCCTCTGTTTCTCGCCCTCTGTTTCAGCCCCTCTGTTTCTGCCCCTCTGTTTCTCGCCCTCTGTTTCAGCCCCTCTGTTTCATCCCCTCTGTTTCTCGCCCTCTGTTTCAGCCCCTCTGTTTCAGCCCCTCTGTATCAGCCCCTCTGTTTCAGCCCCTCTGTTTCTCGCCCTCTGTTTCTCGCCCTCTGTTTCAGCGCCTCTGTTTCAGCCCCTCTGTTTCAGCCCCTCTGTTTCAGCCCCTCTGTTTCTCGCCCTCTGTTTCTCGCCCTCTGTTTCTCGCTCTCTGTTTCTCGCCCTCTGTTTCAGCCATTCTGTTTCTCGCCCTCTGTTTCAGGCCCACTGTTTCAGACCCTCTGTTTCTCGCCATCTGTTTCAGCCCCTCTGTTTCAGCCCCTCTGTTTCTCGCCCTCTGTTTCAGCCCCTCTGTTTCAGCCCCTCTGTTTCAGCCCCTCTTTTTCAGCCCCTCTGTTTCTCGCCCTCTGTTTCTCGCCGTCTGTTTCTCGCTCTCTGTTTCTCGCCCTCTGTTTCTCGCCCTCTGTTTCAGCCCTTCTGTTTCAGCCACTCTGTTTCAGCTCCACTGTTTCTCGCCCTCTGTTTCTCGCCCACTGTTTCTCGCCCTCTGTTTCAGCCCCTCTGTTTCAGCCTGTCTGTTTCAGCCCCTCTGTTTCTCGCCCTCTGTTTCTCGCTCTCTCTTTCTCGCCCTCTGTTTCTCGCCCTCTGTTTCAGCACCTCTGATTCAGCCCCTCTGTTTCAGCCCCTCTGTTTCTCGCACTCTGTTTCTCGCCCTCTGTTTCTCGCCCTCTGTTTCAGCCCCTCTGTTTCAGCCCCTTTGTTTCAGCCCTTCTGTTTCAGCCCCTCTGTTTCTCGCCCTCTGTTTCAGCCCCTCTGTTTCAGCCCCTCTGTTTCAGCCCCTCTGTTTCAGCCCCTCTGTTTCTCGCCCTCTGTTTCTCGCCCTCTGTTTCAGCCCCTCTGTTTCAGCCCCTCTGTTTCAGACCCTCTGTTTCTCGCCATCTGTTTCAGCCCCTCTGTTTCAGCCCCTCTGTTTCTCGCCCTCTGTTTCAGCCCCTCTGTTTCAGCCCCTCTGTTTCAGCCCCTCCTTTTCAGCCCCTCTGTTTCTCGCCCTCTGTTTCTCGCCGTCTGTTTCTCGCTCTCTGTTTCTCGCCCTCTGTTTCTCGCCCTCTGTTTCAGCCCCTCTGTTTCAGCCACTCTGTTTCAGCTCCTCTGTTTCTCGCCCTCTGTTTCTCGCCCACTGTTTCTCGCCCTCTGTTTCAGCCCCTCTGTTTCAGCCCCTCTGTTTCAGCCCCTCTGTTTCTCGCCCTCTGTTTCTCGCTCTCTCTTTCTCGCCCTCTGTTTCTCGCCCTCTGTTTCAGCACCTCTGATTCAGCCCCTCTGTTTCAGCCCCTCTGTTTCTCGCCCGCTGTTTCTCGCCCTCTGTTTCTCGCCCTCTGTTTCAGCCCCTCTGTTTCAGCCCCTTTGTTTCAGCCCCTCTGTTTCAGCCCCTCTGTTTCTCGCCCTCTGTTTCAGCCCCTCTGTTTCAGCCCCTCTGTTTCAGCCCCTCTGTTTCAGCCCCTCTGTTTTTCGCCCTCTGCTTCTCGCCCTCTGTTTCTCGCCCTCTGTTTCTCGCCCTCTGTTTCAGCCCCTCTGTTTCAGACCCTCTGTTTCTCGCCCTCTGTTTCTCGCCCTCTGTTTCTCGCTCTCTGTTTCTCGCCCTCTGTTTCTCGCCCTCTGTTTCAGCCACTCTGTTTCAGCTCCTCTGTTCCTCGCTCTCTGTTTCTCGCCCTCTGTTTCAGCCCCTCTGTTTCTCACCCACTGTTTCAGCCCCTCTGTTTCTCGCCATCTGTTTCAGCCCCTCTGTTTCAGCCCCTCTGTTTCTCGCCCTCTGTTTCAGCCCCTCTGTTTCAGCCCCTCTGTTTCTCGCCCTCTGTTTCAGCCCCTCTGTTTCAGCACCTCTGTTTCTCGCCCTTTGTTTCTCACCCTCTGTTTCAGCCCCTCTGTTTCTCGCCCTGTTACAGCCCCTCTGTTTCAGTCCCTCTGTTTCTCGCCCTCTGTTTCTCGCCCTCTGTTTCGGCACCTCTGTTTCTCGCCCTCTCTTTCAGCCCCTCTCTTTCTCGCCCTCTGTTGCAGACCCTCTGTTTCAGCCCCTCTGTTTCAGCCCCTCTGTTTCAGCCCCTCTGTTTCTCGCCCTCTGTTTCAGCCCCTCTGTTTCTCGCCCTCTGTTTCCGCCCCTCTGTTTCTCGCCCTCTGTTGCAGCCCCTCTGTTTCAGCCCCTCTGTTTCAGCCCCTCTGTTTCAGACCCTCTGTTTCTCGCCCTCTGTTTCTCGCCCTCTGTTTGAGCCCGTCTGTTTCAGCCCCTCTGTTTCAGCCCCTCTGTTTGAGCCCCTCTGTTTCAGCCCCTCTGTTTCTCGCCCTCTGTTTCTCGCCCTCGGTTTCAGCCCCTCTGTTTCTCGCCCTCTGTTTCAGCCCCTCGGTTTCTCGCCCTCTGTTTCAGCCCCTCTGTTTCAGCCCCTCTGTTTCAGCCCCTCTGTTTCTTCCCTTCTGTTTCAGCCCCTCTGTTTCAGCCCCTCTGTTTCTCACCTTCTGTTTCAGCCCCTCTGTTTCTCGCCCTCTGTTTCAGACCCTCTGTTTCAGCCCCTCAGTATCAGCCCCTCTGTTTCACCCCCTCTGTTTCTCGCCCTCTGTTTCTCGCCCTCTGTTTCTCGCCCACTGTTTCAGCCCATCTGTTTCAGCCCCTCTGTTTCAGCCCATCTGTTTCAGCCCCACTGTTTCAGCCCCTCTGTTTCAGCCCCTCTGTTTCAGCCCCGCTGTTGCTCGCCCACTGTTTCAGCCCCACTGTTTCTCGCCATCTGTTTCAGCCCCTCTGTTTCAGCCCCTCTGTTTCTCGCCCTCTGTTTCAGCCCCTCTGTTTCAGCCCCTCTGTTTCAGCCCCTCTGTTTCAGCACCTCTGTTTCTCGCCCTTTGTTTCTCGCCCTGTGTTTCAGCCCCTCTGTTTCTCGCCCTCTGTTTCAGCCCCTCTGTTTCTCGTCCTCTGTTTCAGCCCCTCTGTTTCAGTCCCACTGTTTCAGGCCCTCTGTTTCAGCCCCTCTGTTTCAGCCCCTCTGTTTCACGCCCTCTGTTTCAGCCCCTCTGTTTCTCGCCCTCTGTTTCAGCCCCTCTGTTTCAGCCCCTCTGTATCAGCCCCTCTGTTTCTGCCCCTCTGTTTCTCGCCCTCTGTTTCTCGCCCTCTGTTTCAGCCCCTCTGTTTCAGACCCTCTGTTTCAGCCCCTCTGTTTCAGCCCCTCTGTTTCAGCCCCTCTGTTTCTCGCCCTCTGTTTCTCGCCCTCTGTTTCTCGCTCTCTGTTTCTCGCCATCTGTTTCTCGCCCTCTGTTTCAGCCCCTCTGTTTCAGCCCATCTGATTCAGCCCCTCTGTTTCAGCACCTCTGTTTCTCGCCCTTTGTTTCTCGCCCTTTGTTTCAGCCCCTCTGATTCTCGCCCTCTGTTTCAGCCCCTCTGTTTCTCGCACTCTGTTTCAGCCCCTCTGTTTCAACCCCTCTGTTTCTCGCCCTCTGTTTCAGCCCCTCTGTTTCAGCCCCTCTGTTTCTCGCCCTCTGTTTCTCGCCCTCTGTTTCAGCCCCACTGTTTCAGCCCCTCTGTTTCAGACCCTCTGTTTCAGCCCCTCTGTTTCAGCCCCTCTGATTCTCGCCCTCTGTTTCTCGCCCTCTGTTTCTCGCCCTCTGTTTCTCGCTCTCTGTTTCTCGCCCTCTGTTTCTCGCCCTCTGTTTCAGCCCCTCTGTTTCTGCCCCTCTGTTTCTGCCCCTCTGTTTCAGCCCCTCTGTTTCAGCCCCTCTGTTTCTCGCCCTCTGTTTCTCGCCCTCTGTTTCTTGCCCTCTGTTTCTCGCTCTCTGTTTCTCGCCCTCTGTTTCTCGCCCTCTGTTTCAGCACCTCTGTTTCAGCCCCTCTGTTTCAGCCCCTCTGTTTCTCGCCCTCTGTTTCTCGCCCTCTGTTTCTCGCCCTCAGTTTCTGCCCCTCTGTTTCAGCCGCTTTGTTTCAGCCCCTCTGTTTCAGCCCCTCTGTTTCTCGCCCACTGTTTCTCGCCCTCTGTTTCAGCCCCTCTGTATCAGCCCCTCTGTTTCAGCAACTCTGTTTCAAACCCCTCTGTTTCAGCACCTCTGTTTCAGCCCCTCTGTTTCTCGCCCTCTGTTTCTCTCCCTCTGTTTCTCGCCATCTGTTTCTCGCCCTCTGTTTCAGCCCCTCTGTTTCAGCCCCTCTGTTTCAGACCCTCTGATTCTCGCCCTCTGTTTCTCGCCCTCTGTTTCAGCCCCTCTGTTTCTGCCCCTCTGTTTCTCGCCCTCTGTTTCAGCCCCTCTGTTTCATCCCCTCTGTTTCTCGCCCTCTGTTTCAGCCCCTCTGTTTCAGCCCCTCTGTATCAGCCCCTCTGTTTCAGCCCCTCTGTTTCTCGCCCTCTGTTTCTCGCCCTCTGTTTCAGCGCCTCTGTTTCAGCCCCTCTGTTTCAGCCCCTCTGTTTCAGCCCCTCTGTTTCTCGCCCTCTGTTTCTCGCCCTCTGTTTCTCGCTCTCTGTTTCTCGCCCTCTGTTTCAGCCATTCTGTTTCTCGCCCTCTGTTTCAGCCCCACTGTTTCAGTCCCTCTGTTTCAGCCCCACTGTTTCTCGCCCTCTGTTTCTCGCCCTCTGTTTCAGCCCCTCTGTTTCAGCCCCTCTGTTTCAGCCCCTCTGTTTCTCGCCCTCTGTTTCAGCCCCTCTGTTTCATCCCCTCTGTTTCTCGCCCTCTGTTTCAGCCCCTCTGTTTCAGCCCCTCTGTATCAGCCCCTCTGTTTCAGCCCCTCTGTTTCTCGCCCTCTGTTTCTCGCCCTCTGTTTCAGCCCCTCTGTTTCAGCCCCTCTGTTTCAGCCCCTCTGTTTCAGCCCCTCTGTTTCTCGCCCTCTGTTTCTCGCCCTCTGTTTCTCGCCCTCTGTTTCTCGCTCTCTGATTCTCGCCCTCTGTTTCAGCCCCTCTGTTTCTCGCCCACTGTTTCAGCCCCTCTGTTTCTCGCCATCTGTTTCAGCCCCTCTGTTTCAGCCCCTCTGTTTCTCGCCCTCTGTTTCAGACCCTCTGTTTCAGCCGCTCTGTTTCAGCCCCTCTGTTTCAGCACCTCTGTTTCTCGCCCTTTGTTTCTCGCCCTTTGTTTCAGCCCCTCTGATTCTCGCCCTCTGTTTCAGCCCCTCTGTTTCTCGCACTCTGTTTCAGCCCCTCTGTTTCAACCCCTCTGTTTCTCGCCCTCTGTTTCAGCCCCTCTGTTTCAGCCCCTCTGTTTCTCGCCCTCTGTTTCTCGCCCTCTGTTTCAGCCCCTCTGTTTCAGCCCCTCTGTTTCAGCCCCTCTGTTTCAGCCCCTCTGTTTCAGCCCCTCTGATTCTCGCCCTCTGTTTCTCGCCCTCTGTTTCTCGCCCTCTGTTTCTCGCCCTCTGTTTCAGCCCCTCTGTTTCTGCCCCTCTGTTTCAGCCCCTCTGTTTCAGCCCCTCTGTTTCAGCCCCTCTGTTTCTCGCCCTCTGTTTCTCGCCCTCTGTTTCTTGCCCTCTGTTTCTCGCTCTCTGTTTCTCGCCCTCTGTTTCTCGCCCTCTGTTTCAGCACCTCTGTTTCAGCCCCTCTGTTTCAGCCCCTCTGTTTCTCGCCCTCTGTTTCTCGCACTCTGTTTCTCGCTCTCTGTTTCTCGCCCTCTGTTTCTCGCCCTCTGTTTCAGCCCCTCTGTTTCAGACCCTCTGTTTCAGCCCCTCTGTTTCAGCCCCTCTGTTTCAGCCCCTCTGTTTCTCGCCCTCTGTTTCTCGCCCTCTGTTTCTCGCTCTCTGTTTCTCGCCATCTGTTTCTCGCCCTCTGTTTCAGCCCCTCTGTTTCAGCCCATCTGATTCAGCCCCTCTGTTTCAGCACCTCTGTTTCTCGCCCTTTGTTTCTCGCCTTTTGTTTCAGCCCCTCTGATTCTCGCCCTCTGTTTCAGCCCCTCTGTTTCTCGCACTCTGTTTCAGCCACTCTGTTTCAACCCCTCTGTTTCTCGCCCTCTGTTTCAGCCCCTCTGTTTCAGCCCCTCTGTTTCTCGCCCTCTGTTTCTCGCCCTCTGTTTCAGCCCCACTGTTTCAGCCCCTCTGTTTCAGACCCTCTGTTTCAGCCCCTCTGTTTCAGCCCCTCTGATTCTCGCCCTCTGTTTCTCGCCCTCTGTTTCTCGCCCTCTGTTTCTCGCTCTCTGTTTCTCGCCCTCTGTTTCTCGCCCTCTGTTTCAGCCCCTCTGTTTCTGCCCCTCTGTTTCTGCCCCTCTGTTTCAGCCCCTCTGTTTCAGCCCCTCTGTTTCTCGCCCTCTGTTTCTCGCCCTCTGTTTCTTGCCCTCTGTTTCTCGCTCTCTGTTTCTCGCCCTCTGTTTCTCGCCCTCTGTTTCAGCACCTCTGTTTCAGCCCCTCTGTTTCAGCCCCTCTGTTTCTCGCCCTCTGTTTCTCGCCCTCTGTTTCTCGCCCTCAGTTTCTGCCCCTCTGTTTCAGCCGCTTTGTTTCAGCCCCTCTGTTTCAGCCCCTCTGTTTCTCGCCCACTGTTTCTCGCCCTCTGTTTCAGCCCCTCTGTATCAGCCCCTCTGTTTCAGCACCTCTGTTTCAAACCCCTCTGTTTCAGCACCTCTGTTTCAGCCCCTCTGTTTCTCGCCCTCTGTTTCTCGCCCTCTGTTTCTCGCCATCTGTTTCTCGCCCTCTGTTTCAGCCCCTCTGTTTCAGCCCCTCTGTTTCAGACCCTCTGATTCTCGCCCTCTGTTTCTCGCCCTCTGTTTCAGCCCCTCTGTTTCTGCCCCTCTGTTTCTCGCCCTCTGTTTCAGCCCCTCTGTTTCATCCCCTCTGTTTCTCGCCCTCTGTTTCAGCCCCTCTGTTTCAGCCCCTCTGTATCAGCCCCTCTTTTTCAGCCCCTCTGTTTCTCGCCCTCTGTTTCTCGTCCTCTGTTTCAGCGCCTCTGTTTCAGCCCCTCTGTTTCAGCCCCTCTGTTTCAGCCCCTCTGTTTCTCGCCCTCTGTTTCTCGCCCTCTGTTTCTCGCCCTCTGTTTCTCGCTCTCTGTTTCTCGCCCTCTGTTTCAGCCATTCTGTTTCTCGCCCTCTGTTTCAGCCCCACTGTTTCAGTCCCTCTGTTTCAGCCCCACTGTTTCTCGCCCTCTGTTTCTCGCCCTCTGTTTCAGCCCCTCTGTTTCAGCCCCTCTGTTTCAGCCCCTCTGTTTCTCGCCCTCTGTTTCAGCACCTCTGTTTCATCCCCTCTGTTTCTCGCCCTCTGTTTCAGCCCCTCTGTTTCAGCCCCGCTGTATCAGCCCCTCTGTTTCAGCCCCTCTGTTTCTCGCCCTCTGTTTCTCGCCCTCTGTTTCAGCCCCTCTGTTTCAGCCCCTCTGTTTCAGCCCCTCTGTTTCAGCCCCTCTGTTTCTCGCCCTCTGTTTCTCGCCCTCTGTTTCTCGCCCTCTGTTTCTCGCTCTCTGATTCTCGCCCTCTGTTTCAGCCCCTCTGTTTCTCGCCCGCTGTTTCAGCCCCTCTGTTTCTCGCCATCTGTTTCAGCCCCTCTGTTTCAGCCCCTCTGTTTCTCGCCCTCTGTTTCAGACCCTCTGTTTCAGCCCCTCTGTTTCAGCCCCTCTGTTTCAGCACCTCTGTTTCTCGCCCTTTGTTTCTCGCCCTTTGTTTCAGCCCCTCTGATTCTCGCCCTCTGTTTCAGCCCCTCTGTTTCTCGCACTCTGTTTCAGCCCCTCTGTTTCAACCCCTCTGTTTCTCGCCCTCTGTTTCAGCCCCTCTGTTTCAGCCCCTCTGTTTCTCGCCCTCTGTTTCTCGCCCTCTGTTTCAGCCCCTCTGTTTCAGCCCCTCTGTTTCAGCCCCTCTGTTTCAGCCCCTCTGTTTCAGCCCCTCTGATTCTCGCCCTCTGTTTCTCGCCCTCTGTTTCTCGCCCTCTGTTTCTCGCCCTCTGTTTCAGCCCCTCTGTTTCTGCCCCTCTGTTTCAGCCCCTCTGTTTCAGCCCCTCTGTTTCAGCCCCTCTGTTTCTCGCCCTCTGTTTCTCGCCCTCTGTTTCTTGCCCTCTGTTTCTCGCTCTCTGTTTCTCGCCCTCTGTTTCTCGCCCTCTGTTTCAGCACCTCTGTTTCAGCCCCTCTGTTTCAGCCCCTCTGTTTCTCGCCCTCTGTTTCTCGCCCTCTGTTTCTCGCCCTCAGTTTCTGCCCCTCTGTTTCAGCCGCTTTGTTTCAGCCCCTCTGTTTCTCGCCCACTGTTTCTCGCCCTCTGTTTCAGCCCCTCTGTATCAGCCCCTCTGTTTCAGCCCCTCTGTTTCAGCCCCTCTGTTTCAGCACCTCTGTTTCAGCCCCTCTGTTTCTCGCCCTCTGTTTCTCGCCCTCTGTTTCTCGCCATCTGTTTCTCGCCCTCTGTTTCAGCACCTCTGTTTCAGCCCCTCTGTTTCAGACCCTCTGATTCTCGCCCTCTGTTTCTCGCCCTCTGTTTCAGCCCCTCTGTTTCTGCCCCTCAGTTCCAGCCCCTCTGTTTCTTGCCCTCTGTTTCAGCACCTCTGTTTCTCGCCCTCTCTTTCAGCCCCTCTCTTTCTCGCCCTCTGTTGCAGGCCCTCTGTTTCAGCCCGTCTGTTTCAGCCCCTCTGTTACAGCCCCTCTGTTTCTCGCCCTCTGTTTCAGCCCCTCTGTTTCTCGCCCTCTGTTTCCGCCCCTCTGTTTCTCGCCCTCTGTTGCAGCCCCTCTGTTTCAGCCCCTCTGTTTCAGCCCCTCTGTTTCAGCTCCTCTGTTTCAGACACTCTGTTTGTCGCCCTCTGTTTCTCGCCCTCTGTTTCAGCCCCTCTGTTTCAGCCCCTCTGTTTTAGCCCCTCTGTTTCTCGCCCTCTGTTTGAGCCCCTCTGTTTCAGCCCCTCTGTTTCAGGCCCACTGTTTCAGACCCTCTGTTTCTCGCCATCTGTTTCAGCCCCTCTGTTTCAGCCCCTCTGTTTCTCGCCCTCTGTTTCAGCCCCTCTGTTTCAGCCCCTCTGTTTCAGCCCCTCTTTTTCAGCCCCTCTGTTTCTCGCCCTCTGTTTCTCGCCGTCTGTTTCTCGCTCTCTGTTTCTCGCCCTCTGTTTCTCGCCCTCTGTTTCAGCCCCTCTGTTTCAGCCACTCTGTTTCAGCTCCTCTGTTTCTCGCCCTCTGTTTCTCGCCCACTGTTTCTCGCCCTCTGTTTCAGCCCCTCTGTTTCAGCCCCTCTGTTTCAGCCCCTCTGTTTCTCGCCCTCTGTTTCTCGCTCTCTCTTTCTCGCCCTCTGTTTCTCGCCCTCTGTTTCAGCACCTCTGATTCAGCCCCTCTGTTTCAGCCCCTCTGTTTCTCGCCCTCTGTTTCTCGCCCTCTGTTTCTCGTCCTCTGTTTCATCCCCTCTGTTTCAGCCCCTTTGTTTCAGCCCCTCTGTTTCAGCCCCTCTGTTTCTCGCCCTCTGTTTCAGCCCCTCTGTTTCAGCCCCTCTGTTTCAGCCCCTCTGTTTCAGCCCCTCTGTTTCTCGCCCTCTGTTTCTCGCCCTCTGTTTCAGCCCCTCTGTTTCAGCCCCTCTGTTTCAGACCCTCTGTTTCTCGCCATCTGTTTCAGCCCCTCTGTTTCAGCCCCTCTGTTTCTCGCCCTCTGTTTCAGCCCCTCTGTTTCAGCCCATCTGTTTCAGCCCCTCTTTTTCAGCCCCTCTGTTTCTCGCCCTCTGTTTCTCGCCGTCTGTTTCTCGCTCTCTGTTTCTCGCCCTCTGTTTCTCGCCCTCTGTTTCAGCCCCTCCTTTTCAGCCACTCTGTTTCAGCTCCTCTGTTTCTCGCCCTCTGTTTCTCGCCCACTGTTTCTCGCCCTCTGTTTCAGCCCCTCTGTTTCAGCCCCTCTGTTTCAGCCCCTCTGTTTCTCGCCCTCTGTTTCTCGCTCTCTCTTTCTCGCCCTCTGTTTCTCGCCCTCTGTTTCAGCACCTCTGATTCAGCCCCTCTGTTTCAGCCCCTCTGTTTCTCGCCCTCTGTTTCTCGCCCTCTGTTTCTCGCCCTCTGTTTCAGCCCCTCTGTTTCAGCCCCTTTGTTTCAGCCCCTCTGTTTCAGCCCCTCTGTTTCTCGCCCTCTGTTTCAGCCCCTCTGTTTCAGCCCCTCTGTTTCAGCCCCTCTGTTTCAGCCCCTCTGTTTCTCGCCCTCTGTTTCTCGCCCTCTGTTTCTCGCCCTCTGTTTCTCGCCCTCTGTTTCAGCCCCTCTGTTTCAGCCCCTCTGTTTCAGACCCTCTGTTTCTCGCCCTCTGTTTCTCGCCCTCTGTTTCTCGCTCTCTGTTTCTCGCCCTCTGTTTCTCACCCTCTGTTTCAGCCACTCTGTTTCAGCTCCTCTGTTCCTCGCTCTCTGTTTCTCGCCCTCTGTTTCAGCCCCTCTGTTTCTCACCCACTGTTTCAGCCCCTCTGTTTCTCGCCATCTGTTTCAGCCCCTCTGTTTCAGCCCCTCTGTTTCTCGCCCTCTGTTTCAGCCCCTCTGTTTCAGCCCCTCTGTTTCTCGCCCTCTGTTTCAGCCCCTCTGTTTCAGCACCTGTGTTTCTCGCCCTTTGTTTCTCACCCTCTGTTTCAGCCCCTCTGTTTCTCGCCCTGTTACAGCCCCTCTGTTTCAGTCCCTCTGTCTCAGCCCCTCTGTTTCTCGCCCTCTGTTTCTCGCCCACTGTTTCTCGCCCTCTGTTTCTGCCCCTCTGTTTCAGCCCCTCTGTATCAGCCCCTCTGTTTCAGCCCCTCTGTTTCAGCCCCTCTGTTTCTCGCCCTCTGTTTCTCGCCCTCTGTTTCTCGCCCTCAGTTTCAGCCCCCCTGTTTCAGCCCCTTTGTTTCAGCCCCTCTGTTTCAGCCCCTCTGTTTCTCCACCACTGTTTCTCGCCCTCTGTTTCAGCCCCTCTGTTTCAGCCCCTCTGTTTCAGCCCCTCTGTTTCAGCCCCTCTGTTTCTCGCCCTCTGTTTCTCGCCCTCTGTTTCTCGCCCTCTGTTTCTCGCCCTCTGTTTCTCGCCCTCTGTTTCAGCCCCTCTGTTTCAGCCCCTCTGTTTCAGCCCCTCTGTTTCTCGCCCTCTGTTTCTCGCCCTCTGTTTCGGCACCTCTGTTTCTCGCCCTCTCTTTCAGCCCCTCTCTTTCTCGCCCTCTGTTGCAGACCCTCTGTTTCAGCCCCTCTGTTTCAGCCCCTCTGTTTCAGCCCCTCTGTTTCTCGCCCTCTGTTTCAGCCCCTCTGTTTCTCGCCCTCTGTTTCCGCCCCTCTGTTTCTCGCCCTCTGTTGCAGCCCCTCTGTTTCAGCCCCTCTGTTTCAGCCCCTCTGTTTCAGACCCTCTGTTTCTCGCCCTCTGTTTCTCGCCCTCTGTTTGAGCCCGTCTGTTTCAGCCCCTCTGTTTCAGCCCCTCTGTTTGAGCCCCTCTGTTTCAGCCCCTCTGTTTCTCGCCCTCTGTTTCTCGCCCTCGGTTTCAGCCCCTCTGTTTCTCGCCCTCTGTTTCAGCCCCTCGGTTTCTCGCCCTCTGTTTCAGCCCCTCTGTTTCAGCCCCTCTGTTTCAGCCCCTCTGTTTCTTCCCTTCTGTTTCAGCCCCTCTGTTTCAGCCCCTCTGTTTCTCACCTTCTGTTTCAGCCCCTCTGTTTCTCGCCCTCTGTTTCAGACCCTCTGTTTCAGCCCCTCAGTATCAGCCCCTCTGTTTCACCCCCTCTGTTTCTCGCCCTCTGTTTCTCGCCACCTGTTTCTCGCCCACTGTTTCAGCCCATCTGTTTCAGCCCCTCTGTTTCAGCCCCTCTGTTTCAGCCCCGCTGTTGCTCGCCCACTGTTTCAGCCCCTCTGTTTCTCGCCATCTGTTTCAGCCCCTCTGTTTCAGCCCCTCTGTTTCTCGCCCTCTGTTTCAGACCCTCTGTTTCAGCCCCTCTGTTTCAGCCCCTCTGTTTCAGCACCTCTGTTTCTCGCCCTTTGTTTCTCGCCCTTTGTTTCAGCCCCTCTGATTCTCGCCCTCTGTTTCAGCCCCTCTGTTTCTCGCACTCTGTTTCAGCCCCTCTGTTTCAACCCCTCTGTTTCTCGCCCTCTGTTTCAGCCCCTCTGTTTCAGCCGCTCTGTTTCTCGCCCTCTGTTTCTCGCCCTCTGTTTCAGCCCCTCTGTTTCAGCCCCTCTGTTTCAGCCCCTCTGTTTCAGCCCCTCTGTTTCAGCCCCTCTGATTCTCGCCCTCTGTTTCTCGCCCTCTGTTTCTCGCCCTCTGTTTCTCGCCCTCTGTTTCAGCCCCTCTGTTTCTGCCCCTCTGTTTCAGCCCCTCTGTTTCAGCCCCTCTGTTTCAGCCCCTCTGTTTCTCGCCCTCTGTTTCTCGCCCTCTGTTTCTTGCCCTCTGTTTCTCGCTCTCTGTTTCTCGCCCTCTGTTTCTCGCCCTCTGTTTCAGCACCTCTGTTTCAGCCCCTCTGTTTCAGCCCCTCTGTTTCTCGCCCTCTGTTTCTCGCCCTCTGTTTCTCGCCCTCAGTTTCTGCCCCTCTGTTTCAGCCGCTTTGTTTCAGCCCCTCTGTTTCTCGCCCACTGTTTCTCGCCCTCTGTTTCAGCCCCTCTGTATCAGCCCCTCTGTTTCAGCCCCTCTGTTTCAGCCCCTCTGTTTCAGCACCTCTGTTTCAGCCCCTCTGTTTCTCGCCCTCTGTTTCTCGCCCTCTGTTTCTCGCCATCTGTTTCTCGCCCTCTGTTTCAGCCCCTCTGTTTCAGCCCCTCTGTTTCAGACCCTCTGATTCTCGCCCTCTGTTTCTCGCCCTCTGTTTCAGCCCCTCTGTTTCTGCCCCTCAGTTCCAGCCCCACTGTTTCTTGCCCTCTGTTTCAGCACCTCTGTTTCTCGCCCTCTCTTTCAGCCCCTCTCTTTCTCGCCCTCTGTTGCAGGCCCTCTGTTTCAGCCCGTCTGTTTCAGCCCCTCTGTTACAGCCCCTCTGTTTCTCGCCCTCTGTTTCAGCCCCTCTGTTTCTCGCCCTCTGTTTCCGCCCCTCTGTTTCTCGCCCTCTGTTGCAGCCCCTCTGTTTCAGCCCCTCTGTTTCAGCCCCTCTGTTTCAGCTCCTCTGTTTCAGACACTCTGTTTGTCGCCCTCTGTTTCTCGCCCTCTGTTTCAGCCCCTCTGTTTCAGCCCCTCTGTTTTAGCCCCTCTGTTTCTCGCCCTCTGTTTGAGCCCCTCTGTTTCAGCCCCTCTGTTTCAGGCCCACTGTTTCAGACCCTCTGTTTCTCGCCATCTGTTTCAGCCCCTCTGTTTCAGCCCCTCTGTTTCTCGCCCTCTGTTTCAGCCCCTCTGTTTCAGCCCCTCTGTTTCAGCCCCTCTTTTTCAGCCCCTCTGTTTCTCGCCCTCTGTTTCTCGCCGTCTGTTTCTCGCTCTCTGTTTCTCGCCCTCTGTTTCTCGCCCTCTGTTTCAGCCCCTCTGTTTCAGCCACTCTGTTTCAGCTCCTCTGTTTCTCGCCCTCTGTTTCTCGCCCACTGTTTCTCGCCCTCTGTTTCAGCCCCTCTGTTTCAGCCCCTCTGTTTCAGCCCCTCTGTTTCTCGCCCTCTGTTTCTCGCTCTCTCTTTCTCGCCCTCTGTTTCTCGCCCTCTGTTTCAGCACCTCTGATTCAGCACCTCTGTTTCAGCCCCTCTGTTTCTCGCCCTCTGTTTCTCGCCCTCTGTTTCTCGTCCTCTGTTTCATCCCCTCTGTTTCAGCCCCTTTGTTTCAGCCCCTCTGTTTCAGCCCCTCTGTTTCTCGCCCTCTGTTTCAGCCCCTCTGTTTCAGCCCCTCTGTTTCAGCCCCTCTGTTTCAGCCCCTCTGTTTCTCGCCCTCTGTTTCTCGCCCTCTGTTTCAGCCCCTCTGTTTCAGCCCCTCTGTTTCAGACCCTCTGTTTCTCGCCATCTGTTTCAGCCCCTCTGTTTCAGCCCCTCTGTTTCTCGCCCTCTGTTTCAGCCCCTCTGTTTCAGCCCATCTGTTTCAGCCCCTCTTTTTCAGCCCCTCTGTTTCTCGCCCTCTGTTTCTCGCCGTCTGTTTCTCGCTCTCTGTTTCTCGCCCTCTGTTTCTCGCCCTCTGTTTCAGCCCCTCCTTTTCAGCCACTCTGTTTCAGCTCCTCTGTTTCTCGCCCTCTGTTTCTCGCCCACTGTTTCTCGCCCTCTGTTTCAGCCCCTCTGTTTCAGCCCCTCTGTTTCAGCCCCTCTGTTTCTCGCCCTCTGTTTCTCGCTCTCTCTTTCTCGCCCTCTGTTTCTCGCCCTCTGTTTCAGCACCTCTGATTCAGCCCCTCTGTTTCAGCCCCTCTGTTTCTCGCCCTCTGTTTCTCGCCCTCTGTTTCTCGCCCTCTGTTTCAGCCCCTCTGTTTCAGCCCCTTTGTTTCAGCCCCTCTGTTTCAGCCCCTCTGTTTCTCGCCCTCTGTTTCAGCCCCTCTGTTTCAGCCCCTCTGTTTCAGCCCCTCTGTTTCTCGCCCTCTGTTTCTCGCCCTCTGTTTCTCGCCCTCTGTTTCTCGCCCTCTGTTTCAGCCCCTCTGTTTCAGCCCCTCTGTTTCAGACCCTCTGTTTCTCGCCCTCTGTTTCTCGCCCTCTGTTTCTCGCTCTCTGTTTCTCGCCCTCTGTTTCTCGCCCTCTGTTTCAGCCACTCTGTTTCAGCTCCTCTGTTCCTCGCTCTCTGTTTCTCGCCCTCTGTTTCAGCCCCTCTGTTTCTCACCCACTGTTTCAGCCCCTCTGTTTCTCGCCATCTGTTTCAGCCCCTCTGTTTCAGCCCCTCTGTTTCTCGCCCTCTGTTTCAGCCCCTCTGTTTCAGCCCCTCTGTTTCTCGCCCTCTGTTTCAGCCCCTCTGTTTCAGCACCTCTGTTTCTCGCCCTTTGTTTCTCACCCTCTGATTCAGCCCCTCTGTTTCTCGCCCTGTTACAGCCCCTCTGTTTCAGTCCCTCTGTCTCAGCCCCTCTGTTTCTCGCCCTCTGTTTCTCGCCCACTGTTTCTCGCCCTCTGTTTCTGCCCCTCTGTTTCAGCCCCTCTGTTTCAGCCCCTCTGTTTCAGCCCCTCTGTTTCAGCCCCTCTGTTTCTCGCCCTCTGTTTCTCGCCCTCTGTTTCTCGCCCTCAGTTTCAGCCCCCCTGTTTCAGCCCCTTTGTTTCAGCCCCTCTGTTTCAGCCCCTCTGTTTCTCGCCCACTGTTTCTCGCCCTCTGTTTCAGCCCCTCTGTTTCAGCCCCTCTGTTTCAGCCCCTCTGTTTCAGCCCCTCTGTTTCTCGCCCTCTGTTTCTCGCCCTCTGTTTCTCGCCCTCTGTTTCTCGCCCTCTGTTTCTCGCCCTCTGTTTCAGCCCCTCTGTTTCAGCCCCTCTGTTTCAGCCCCTCTGTTTCTCGCCCTCTGTTTCTCGCCCTCTGTTTCGGCACCTCTGTTTCTCGCCCTCTCTTTCAGCCCCTCTCTTTCTCGCCCTCTGTTGCAGACCCTCTGTTTCAGCCCCTCTGTTTCAGCCCCTCTGTTTCAGCCCCTCTGTTTCTCGCCCTCTGTTTCAGCCCCTCTGTTTCTCGCCCTCTGTTTCCGCCCCTCTGTTTCTCGCCCTCTGTTGCAGCCCCTCTGTTTCAGCCCCTCTGTTTCAGCCCCTCTGTTTCAGACCCTCTGTTTCTCGCCCTCTGTTTCTCGCCCTCTGTTTGAGCCCGTCTGTTTCAGCCCCTCTGTTTCAGCCCCTCTGTTTGAGCCCCTCTGTTTCAGCCCCTCTGTTTCTCGCCCTCTGTTTCTCGCCCTCGGTTTCAGCCCCTCTGTTTCTCGCCCTCTGTTTCAGCCCCTCGGTTTCTCGCCCTCTGTTTCAGCCCCTCTGTTTCAGCCCCTCTGTTTCAGCCCCTCTGTTTCTTCCCTTCTGTTTCAGCCCCTCTGTTTCAGCCCCTCTGTTTCTCACCTTCTGTTTCAGCCCCTCTGTTTCTCGCCCTCTGTTTCAGACCCTCTGTTTCAGCCCCTCAGTATCAGCCCCTCTGTT
Organism: Stegostoma tigrinum; assembly: GCF_030684315.1. Classification (NCBI taxonomy): domain Eukaryota; kingdom Metazoa; phylum Chordata; class Chondrichthyes; order Orectolobiformes; family Stegostomatidae; genus Stegostoma; species Stegostoma tigrinum. The sequence continues at coordinate 3,045,107 of NW_026728408.1, forward strand.
TCACCCCCTCTGTTTCTCGCCCTCTGTTTCTCGCCACCTGTTTCTCGCCCACTGTTTCAGCCCATCTGTTTCAGCCCCTCTGTTTCAGCCCCTCTGTTTCAGCCCCGCTGTTGCTCGCCCACTGTTTCAGCCCCTCTGTTTCTCGCCATCTGTTTCAGCCCCTCTGTTTCAGCCCCTCTGTTTCTCGCCCTCTGTTTCAGCCCCTCTGTTTCAGCCCCTCTGTTTCAGCCCCTCTGTTTCAGCACCTCTGTTTCTCGCCCTTTGTTTCTCGCCCTGTGTTTCAGCCCCTCTGTTTCTCGCCCTCTGTTTCAGCCCCTCTGTTTCTCGTCCTCTGTTTCAGCCCCTCTGTTTCAGTCCCACTGTTTAAGGCCCTCTGTTTCAGCCCCTCTGTTTCAGCCCCTCTGTTTCACGCCCTCTGTTTCAGCCCCTCTGTTTCTCGCCCTCTGTTTCAGCCCCTCTGTTTCAGCCCCTCTGTATCAGCCCCTCTGTTTCTGCCCCTCTGTTTCTCGCCCTCTGTTTCTCGCCCTCTGTTTCAGCCCCTCTGTTTCAGACCCTCTGTTTCAGCCCCTCTGTTTCAGCCCCTCTGTTTCAGCCCCTCTGTTTCTCGCCCTCTGTTTCTCGCCCTCTGTTTCTCGCTCTCTGTTTCTCGCCATCTGTTTCTCGCCCTCTGTTTCAGCCCCTCTGTTTCAGCCCATCTGATTCAGCCCCTCTGTTTCAGCCCCTCTGTTTCTCGCCCGCTGTTTCAGCGCCTCTGTTTCTCGCCCTCTGTTTCAGCCCCTCTGTTTCAGCCCCTCTGTATCAGCCCCTCTGTTTCAGCCCCTCTGTTTCTCGCCCTCTGTTTCTCGCCCGCTGTTAGAGCCCCGCTGTTTCAGCCCCTCTGTTTCAGCCCCTCTGTTTCAGCCCCTCTGTTTCTCGCCCTCTGTTTCTCGCCCTCTGTTTCTCGCTCTCTGTTTCTCGCCCTCTGTTTCTCACCCTCTGTTTCAGCCCCTCTGTTTCAGCCCCTCTGTTTCAGCCCCGCTGTTTCTCGCCCTCTGTTTCTCGCCCACTGTTTCTCGCCCTCTGTTTCAACCCCTCTGTTTCAGCCCCTCTGTTTCAGCCCCGCTGTTTCAGCCCCTCTGTTTCAGCCCCTCTGTTTCTCGCCCTCTGTTTCTCGCCCTCTGTTTCTCGCTCTCTGTTTCTCGCCCTCTGTTTCTCGCCCTCTGTTTCAGCCCCTCTGTTTCAGCCCCTCTGTTTCAGCCCCTCTGTTTCAGCCCCTCTGTTTCTCGCCCTCTGTTTTTCGCCCTCTGTTTCTCGCCCTCTGTTTCTCGCCCTCTGTTTCAGCCCCTCTGTTTCAGTCCCTCTGTTTCAGCCCCTCTGTTTCTCGCCCTCTGTTTCTCGCCCACTGTTTCAGCCCCTCTGTTTCAGCCCCTCTGTTTCAGCCCCTCTGTTTCTCGCCCTCTGTTTCAGCCCCTCTGTTTCAGCCCCTCTGTTTCTCGCCCTCTGTTTCAGCCCGTCTGTTTCAGCCCCTCTGTTTCAGCCCCTCTGTTTCAGCCCCTCTGTTTCTCGCCCTCTGTTTCTCGCCCTCTGTTTCAGCCCCTCTGTTTCAGCCACTCTGTATCAGCCCCTCTGTTTCAGCCCCCCTGTTTCCCGCCCTCTGTTTCTCGCCCTCTGTTTCTCGCCCTCTGTTTCAGCCCCTCTGTTTCAGCCCCTTTGTTTCAGCCCCTCTGTTTCAGCCGCTCTGTTTCTCGCCCTCTGTTTCAGCCCCTCTGTTTCAGCCCCTCTGTTTCAGCCCCTCTGTTTCAGCCCCTCTGTCTCAGCCCACTGTTTCAGCCCCTCTGTTTCTCGCCATCTGTTTCAGCCCCTCTGTTTCAGCCCCTCTGTTTCTCGCCCTCTGTTTCAGACCCTCTGTTTCAGCCCCTCTGTTTCAGCCCCTCTGTTTCAGCACCTCTGTTTCTCGCCCTTTGTTTCTCGCCCTCTGTTTCAGCCCCTCTGTTTCTCGCCCTCTGTTTCAGCCCCTCTGTTTCTCGCACTCTGTTTCAGCCCCTCTGTTTCAGCCCCTCTGTTTCTCGCCCTCTGTTTCAGCCCCTCTCTTTCAGCCCCTCTGTATCAGCCCCTCTGTTTCAGCCCCTCTGTTTCAGCCCTTCTGTTTCTCGCCCTCTGTTTCTCGCCCTCTGTTTCAGCCCCTCTGTTTCAGCCCCTCTGTTTCAGCCCCTCTGTTTCAGCCCCTCTGTTTCAGCCCCTCTGATTCTCGCCCTCTGTTTCTCGACCTCTGTTTCTCGCCCTCTGTTTCTCGCTCTCTGTTTCTCGCCCTCTGTTTCTCGCCCTCTGTTTCAGCCCCTCTGTTTCTGCCCCTCTGTTTCAGCCCCTCTGTTTCAGTCCCTCTGTTTCAGCCCCTCTGTTTCTCGCCCTCTGTTTCTCGCCCTCTGTTTCTTGCCCTCTGTTTCTCGCTCTCTGTTTCTCGCCCTCTGTTTCTCGCCCTCTGTTTCAGCACCTCTGTTTCAGCCCCTCTGTTTCAGCCCCTCTGTTTCTCGCCCTCTGTTTCTCGCCCTCTGTTTCTCGCCCTCAGTTTCAGCCCCTCTGTTTCAGCCCCTTTGTTTCAGCCCCTCTGTTTCAGCCCCTCTGTTTCTCGCCAACTGTTTCTCGCCCACTGTTTCAGCCCCTCTGTTTCAGCCCCTCTGTTTCAGCCCCTCTGTTTCAGCCCCTCTGTTTCAGCACCTCTGTTTCAGCCCCTCTGTTTCTCGCCCTCTGTTTCTCGCCCTCTGTTTCTCGCCCTCTGTTTCTCGCCCTCTGTTTCAGCCCCTCTGTTTCAGCCCCTCTGTTTCAGCCCCTCTGTTTCTCGCCCTCTGTTTCTCGCCCTCTGTTTCAGCCCCTCTGTTTCTGCCCCTCAGTTCCAGCCCCTCTGTTTCTTGCCCTCTGTTTCAGCACCTCTGTTTCTCGCCCTCTCTTTCAGCCCCTCTCTTTCTCGCCCTCTGTTTCAGACCCTCTGTTTCAGCCCGTCTATTTCAGCCCCTCTGTTTCAGCCCCTCTGTTTCTCGCCCTCTGTTTCCGCCCCTCTGTTTCTCGCCCTCTGTTGCAGCCCCTCTGTTTCAGCCCCTCTGTTTCAGCCCCTCTGTTTCAGCTCCTCTGTTTCAGACCCTCTGTTTCTCGCCCTCTGTTTCAGCCCCTCTGTTTCAGCCCCTCTGTTTCAGCCACTCTGTTTCAACCCCTCTGTTTCTCGCCCTCTGTTTCTCGCGCTCTGTTTCTCGCCCTCTGTTTCAGCCCCTCTGTTTCATCCCCTCTGTTTCAGCCCCTCTGTTTCAGCCCCTCTGTTTCTCGCCCTCTGTTTCTCGCCCTCTGTTTCTCGCCCTCTGTTTCAGCCCCTCTGTTTCAGCCACTCTGTTTCAGCTCCTCTGTTTCTCGCCCTCTGTTTCTCGCCCACTGTTTCTCGCCCTCTGTTTCAGCCCCTCTGTTTCAGCCCCTCTGTTTCAGCCCCTCTGTTTCTCGCCCTCTGTTTCAGCCCCTCTGTTTCAGCCCCTCTGTTTCTCGCCCTCTGTTTCAGCCCGTCTGTTTCAGCCCCTCTGTTTCAGCCCCTCTGTTTCAGCCCCTCTGTTTCTCGCCCTCTGTTTCTCGCCCTCTCTTTCAGCCCCTCTGTTTCAGCCACTCTGTTTCAGCCCCTCTGTTTCAGCCCCCCTGTTTCTCGCCCTCTGTTTCTCGCCCTCTGTTTCTCGCCCTCTGTTTCAGCCCCTCTGTTTCAGCCCCTCTGTTTCAGCCCCCCTGTTTCTCGCCCTCTGTTTCTCGCCCTCTGTTTCTCGCCCTCTGTTTCAGCCCCTCTGTTTCAGCCCCTCTGTTTTAGCCCCTCTGTTTCTCGCCCTCTGTTTGAGCCCCTCTGTTTCAGCCCCTCTGTTTCAGGCCCACTGTTTCAGACCCTCTGTTTCTCGCCATCTGTTTCAGCCCCTCTGTTTCAGCCCCTCTGTTTCTCGCCCTCTGTTTCAGCCCCTCTGTTTCAGCCCCTCTGTTTCAGCCCCTCTTTTTCAGCCCCTCTGTTTCTCGCCCTCTGTTTCTCGCCGTCTGTTTCTCGCTCTCTGTTTCTCGCCCTCTGTTTCTCGCCCTCTGTTTCAGCCCCTCTGTTTCAGCCACTCTGTTTCAGCTCCTCTGTTTCTCGCCCTCTGTTTCTCGCCCACTGTTTCTCGCCCTCTGTTTCAGCCCCTCTGTTTCAGCCCCTCTGTTTCAGCCCCTCTGTTTCTCGCCCTCTGTTTCTCGCTCTCTCTTTCTCGCCCTCTGTTTCTCGCCCTCTGTTTCAGCACCTCTGATTCAGCCCCTCTGTTTCAGCCCCTCTGTTTCTCGCCCTCTGTTTCTCGCCCTCTGTTTCTCGTCCTCTGTTTCATCCCCTCTGTTTCAGCCCCTTTGTTTCAGCCCCTCTGTTTCAGCCCCTCTGTTTCTCGCCCTCTGTTTCAGCCCCTCTGTTTCAGCCCCTCTGTTTCAGCCCCTATGTTTCAGCCCCTCTGTTTCTCGCCCTCTGTTTCTCGCCCTCTGTTTCAGCCCCTCTGTTTCAGCCCCTCTGTTTCAGACCCTCTGTTTCTCGCCATCTGTTTCAGCCCCTCTGTTTCAGCCCCTCTGTTTCTCGCCCTCTGTTTCAGCCCCTCTGTTTCAGCCCATCTGTTTCAGCCCCTCTTTTTCAGCCCCTCTGTTTCTCGCCCTCTGTTTCTCGCCGTCTGTTTCTCGCTCTCTGTTTCTCGCCCTCTGTTTCTCGCCCTCTGTTTCAGCCCCTCCTTTTCAGCCACTCTGTTTCAGCTCCTCTGTTTCTCGCCCTCTGTTTCTCGCCCACTGTTTCTCGCCCTCTGTTTCAGCCCCTCTGTTTCAGCCCCTCTGTTTCAGCCCCTCTGTTTCTCGCCCTCTGTTTCTCGCTCTCTCTTTCTCGCCCTCTGTTTCTCGCCCTCTGTTTCAGCACCTCTGATTCAGCCCCTCTGTTTCAGCCCCTCTGTTTCTCGCCCTCTGTTTCTCGCCCTCTGTTTCTCGCCCTCTGTTTCAGCCCCTCTGTTTCAGCCCCTTTGTTTCAGCCCCTCTGTTTCAGCCCCTCTGTTTCTCGCCCTCTGTTTCAGCCCCTCTGTTTCAGCCCCTCTGTTTCAGCCCCTCTGTTTCTCGCCCTCTGTTTCTCGCCCTCTGTTTCTCGCCCTCTGTTTCTCGCCCTCTGTTTCAGCCCCTCTGTTTCAGCCCCTCTGTTTCAGACCCTCTGTTTCTCGCCCTCTGTTTCTCGCCCTCTGTTTCTCGCTCTCTGTTTCTCGCCCTCTGTTTCTCGCCCTCTGTTTCAGCCACTCTGTTTCAGCTCCTCTGTTCCTCGCTCTCTGTTTCTCGCCCTCTGTTTCAGCCCCTCTGTTTCTCACCCACTGTTTCAGCCCCTCTGTTTCTCGCCATCTGTTTCAGCCCCTCTGTTTCAGCCCCTCTGTTTCTCGCCCTCTGTTTCAGCCCCTCTGTTTCAGCCCCTCTGTTTCTCGCCCTCTGTTTCAGCCCCTCTGTTTCAGCACCTCTGTTTCTCGCCCTTTGTTTCTCACCCTCTGATTCAGCCCCTCTGTTTCTCGCCCTGTTACAGCCCCTCTGTTTCAGTCCCTCTGTCTCAGCCCCTCTGTTTCTCGCCCTCTGTTTCTCGCCCACTGTTTCTCGCCCTCTGTTTCTGCCCCTCTGTTTCAGCCCCTCTGTTTCAGCCCCTCTGTTTCAGCCCCTCTGTTTCAGCCCCTCTGTTTCTCGCCCTCTGTTTCTCGCCCTCTGTTTCTCGCCCTCAGTTTCAGCCCCCCTGTTTCAGCCCCTTTGTTTCAGCCCCTCTGTTTCAGCCCCTCTGTTTCTCGCCCACTGTTTCTCGCCCTCTGTTTCAGCCCCTCTGTTTCAGCCCCTCTGTTTCAGCCCCTCTGTTTCAGCCCCTCTGTTTCTCGCCCTCTGTTTCTCGCCCTCTGTTTCTCGCCCTCTGTTTCTCGCCCTCTGTTTCTCGCCCTCTGTTTCAGCCCCTCTGTTTCAGCCCCTCTGTTTCAGCCCCTCTGTTTCTCGCCCTCTGTTTCTCGCCCTCTGTTTCGGCACCTCTGTTTCTCGCCCTCTCTTTCAGCCCCTCTCTTTCTCGCCCTCTGTTGCAGACCCTCTGTTTCAGCCCCTCTGTTTCAGCCCCTCTGTTTCAGCCCCTCTGTTTCTCGCCCTCTGTTTCAGCCCCTCTGTTTCTCGCCCTCTGTTTCCGCCCCTCTGTTTCTCGCCCTCTGTTGCAGACCCTCTGTTTCAGCCCCTCTGTTTCAGCCCCTCTGTTTCAGACCCTCTGTTTCTCGCCCTCTGTTTCTCGCCCTCTGTTTGAGCCCGTCTGTTTCAGCCCCTCTGTTTCAGCCCCTCTGTTTGAGCCCCTCTGTTTCAGCCCCTCTGTTTCTCGCCCTCTGTTTCTCGCCCTCGGTTTCAGCCCCTCTGTTTCTCGCCCTCTGTTTCAGCCCCTCGGTTTCTCGCCCTCTGTTTCAGCCCCTCTGTTTCAGCCCCTCTGTTTCAGCCCCTCTGTTTCTTCCCTTCTGTTTCAGCCCCTCTGTTTCAGCCCCTCTGTTTCTCACCTTCTGTTTCAGCCCCTCTGTTTCTCGCCCTCTGTTTCAGACCCTCTGTTTCAGCCCCTCAGTATCAGCCCCTCTGTTTCACCCCCTCTGTTTCTCGCCCTCTGTTTCTCGCCACCTGTTTCTCGCCCACTGTTTCAGCCCATCTGTTTCAGCCCCTCTGTTTCAGCCCCTCTGTTTCAGCCCCGCTGTTGCTCGCCCACTGTTTCAGCCCCTCTGTTTCTCGCCATCTGTTTCAGCCCCTCTGTTTCAGCCCCTCTGTTTCTCGCCCTCTGTTTCAGCCCCTCTGTTTCAGCCCCTCTGTTTCAGCCCCTCTGTTTCAGCACCTCTGTTTCTCGCCCTTTGTTTCTCGCCCTGTGTTTCAGCCCCTCTGTTTCTCGCCCTCTGTTTCAGCCCCTCTGTTTCTCGTCCTCTGTTTCAGCCCCTCTGTTTCAGTCCCACTGTTTAAGGCCCTCTGTTTCAGCCCCTCTGTTTCAGCCCCTCTGTTTCACGCCCTCTGTTTCAGCCCCTCTGTTTCTCGCCCTCTGTTTCAGCCCCTCTGTTTCAGCCCCTCTGTATCAGCCCCTCTGTTTCTGCCCCTCTGTTTCTCGCCCTCTGTTTCTCGCCCTCTGTTTCAGCCCCTCTGTTTCAGACCCTCTGTTTCAGCCCCTCTGTTTCAGCCCCTCTGTTTCAGCCCCTCTGTTTCTCGCCCTCTGTTTCTCGCCCTCTGTTTCTCGCTCTCTGTTTCTCGCCATCTGTTTCTCGCCCTCTGTTTCAGCCCCTCTGTTTCAGCCCATCTGATTCAGCCCCTCTGTTTCAGCCCCTCTGTTTCTCGCCCGCTGTTTCAGCGCCTCTGTTTCTCGCCCTCTGTTTCAGCCCCTCTGTTTCAGCCCCTCTGTATCAGCCCCTCTGTTTCAGCCCCTCTGTTTCTCGCCCTCTGTTTCTCGCCCGCTGTTAGAGCCCCGCTGTTTCAGCCCCTCTGTTTCAGCCCCTCTGTTTCAGCCCCTCTGTTTCTCGCCCTCTGTTTCTCGCCCTCTGTTTCTCGCTCTCTGTTTCTCGCCCTCTGTTTCTCACCCTCTGTTTCAGCCCCTCTGTTTCAGCCCCTCTGTTTCAGCCCCGCTGTTTCTCGCCCTCTGTTTCTCGCCCACTGTTTCTCGCCCTCTGTTTCAACCCCTCTGTTTCAGCCCCTCTGTTTCAGCCCCGCTGTTTCAGCCCCTCTGTTTCAGCCCCTCTGTTTCTCGCCCTCTGTTTCTCGCCCTCTGTTTCTCGCTCTCTGTTTCTCGCCCTCTGTTTCTCGCCCTCTGTTTCAGCCCCTCTGTTTCAGCCCCTCTGTTTCAGCCCCTCTGTTTCAGCCCCTCTGTTTCTCGCCCTCTGTTTTTCGCCCTCTGTTTCTCGCCCTCTGTTTCTCGCCCTCTGTTTCAGCCCCTCTGTTTCAGTCCCTCTGTTTCAGCCCCTCTGTTTCTCGCCCTCTGTTTCTCGCCCACTGTTTCAGCCCCTCTGTTTCAGCCCCTCTGTTTCAGCCCCTCTGTTTCTCGCCCTCTGTTTCAGCCCCTCTGTTTCAGCCCCTCTGTTTCTCGCCCTCTGTTTCAGCCCGTCTGTTTCAGCCCCTCTGTTTCAGCCCCTCTGTTTCAGCCCCTCTGTTTCTCGCCCTCTGTTTCTCGCCCTCTGTTTCAGCCCCTCTGTTTCAGCCACTCTGTATCAGCCCCTCTGTTTCAGCCCCCCTGTTTCCCGCCCTCTGTTTCTCGCCCTCTGTTTCTCGCCCTCTGTTTCAGCCCCTCTGTTTCAGCCCCTTTGTTTCAGCCCCTCTGTTTCAGCCGCTCTGTTTCTCGCCCTCTGTTTCAGCCCCTCTGTTTCAGCCCCTCTGTTTCAGCCCCTCTGTTTCAGCCCCTCTGTCTCAGCCCACTGTTTCAGCCCCTCTGTTTCTCGCCATCTGTTTCAGCCCCTCTGTTTCAGCCCCTCTGTTTCTCGCCCTCTGTTTCAGACCCTCTGTTTCAGCCCCTCTGTTTCAGCCCCTCTGTTTCAGCACCTCTGTTTCTCGCCCTCTGTTTCAGCCCCTCTGTTTCTCGCACTCTGTTTCAGCCCCTCTGTTTCAGCCCCTCTGTTTCTCGCCCTCTGTTTCAGCCCCTCTCTTTCAGCCCCTCTGTATCAGCCCCTCTGTTTCAGCCCCTCTGTTTCAGCCCTTCTGTTTCTCGCCCTCTGTTTCTCGCCCTCTGTTTCAGCCCCTCTGTTTCAGCCCCTCTGTTTCAGCCCCTCTGTTTCAGCCCCTCTGTTTCAGCCCCTCTGATTCTCGCCCTCTGTTTCTCGACCTCTGTTTCTCGCCCTCTGTTTCTCGCTCTCTGTTTCTCGCCCTCTGTTTCTCGCCCTCTGTTTCAGCCCCTCTGTTTCTGCCCCTCTGTTTCAGCCCCTCTGTTTCAGTCCCTCTGTTTCAGCCCCTCTGTTTCTCGCCCTCTGTTTCTCGCCCTCTGTTTCTTGCCCTCTGTTTCTCGCTCTCTGTTTCTCGCCCTCTGTTTCTCGCCCTCTGTTTCAGCACCTCTGTTTCAGCCCCTCTGTTTCAGCCCCTCTGTTTCTCGCCCTCTGTTTCTCGCCCTCTGTTTCTCGCCCTCAGTTTCAGCCCCTCTGTTTCAGCCCCTTTGTTTCAGCCCCTCTGTTTCAGCCCCTCTGTTTCTCGCCAACTGTTTCTCGCCCACTGTTTCAGCCCCTCTGTTTCAGCCCCTCTGTTTCAGCCCCTCTGTTTCAGCCCCTCTGTTTCAGCACCTCTGTTTCAGCCCCTCTGTTTCAGCCCCTCTGTTTCAGCCCCTCTGTTTCTCGCCCTCTGTTTCAGCCCCTCTCTTTCAGCCCCTCTGTATCAGCCCCTCTGTTTCAGCCCCTCTGTTTCAGCCCTTCTGTTTCTCGCCCTCTGTTTCTCGCCCTCTGTTTCAGCCCCTCTGTTTCAGCCCCTCTGTTTCAGCCCCTCTGTTTCAGCCCCTCTGATTCTCGCCCTCTGTTTCTCGACCTCTGTTTCTCGCCCTCTGTTTCTCGCTCTCTGTTTCTCGCCCTCTGTTTCTCGCCCTCTGTTTCAGCCCCTCTGTTTCTGCCCCTCTGTTAAAGCCCCTCTGTTTCAGTCCCTCTGTTTCAGCCCCTCTGTTTCTCGCCCTCTGTTTCTCGCCCTCTGTTTCTTGCCCTCTGTTTCTCGCTCTCTGTTTCTCGCCCTCTGTTTCTCGCCCTCTGTTTCAGCACCTCTGTTTCAGCCCCTCTGTTTCAGCCCCTCTGTTTCTCGCCCTCTGTTTCTCGCCCTCTGTTTCTCGCCCTCAGTTTCAGCCCCTCTGTTTCAGCCCCTTTGTTTCAGCCCCTCTGTTTCAGCCCCTCTGTTTCTCGCCAACTGTTTCTCGCCCACTGTTTCAGCCCCTCTGTTTCAGCCCCTCTGTTTCAGCCCCTCTGTTTCAGCCCCTCTGTTTCAGCACCTCTGTTTCAGCCCCTCTGTTTCTCGCCCTCTGTTTCTCGCCCTCTGTTTCTCGCCCTCTGTTTCAGCCCCTCTGTTTCAGCCCCTCTGTTTCAGCCCCTCTGTTTCTCGCCCTCTGTTTCTCGCCCTCTGTTTCAGCCCCTCTGTTTCTGCCCCTCAGTTCCAGCCCCTCTGTTTCTTGCCCTCTGTTTCAGCACCTCTGTTTCTCGCCCTCTCTTTCAGCCCCTCTCTTTCTCGCCCTCTGTTTCAGACCCTCTGTTTCAGCCCGTCTATTTCAGCCCCTCTGTTTCAGCCCCTCTGTTTCTCGCCCTCTGTTTCCGCCCCTCTGTTTCTCGCCCTCTGTTGCAGCCCCTCTGTTTCAGCCCCTCTGTTTCAGCCCCTCTGTTTCAGCTCCTCTGTTTCAGACCCTCTGTTTCTCGCCCTCTGTTTCAGCCCCTCTGTTTCAGCCCCTCTGTTTCAGCCACTCTGTTTCAACCCCTCTGTTTCTCGCCCTCTGTTTCTCGCGCTCTGTTTCTCGCCCTCTGTTTCAGCCCCTCTGTTTCATCCCCTCTGTTTCAGCCCCTCTGTTTCAGCCCCTCTGTTTCTCGCCCTCTGTTTCTCGCCCTCTGTTTCTCGCCCTCTGTTTCTCGCTCTCTGTTTCTCGCCCTCTGTTTCTCGCCCTCTGTTTCAGCCCCTCTGTTTCAGCCACTCTGTTTCAGCTCCTCTGTTTCTCGCCCTCTGTTTCTCGCCCACTGTTTCTCGCCCTCTGTTTCAGCCCCTCTGTTTCAGCCCCTCTGTTTCAGCCCCTCTGTTTCTCGCCCTCTGTTTCAGCCCCTCTGTTTCAGCCCCTCTGTTTCTCGCCCTCTGTTTCAGCCCGTCTGTTTCAGCCCCTCTGTTTCATCCCCTCTGTTTCAGCCCCTCTGTTTCTCGCCCTCTGTTTCTCGCCCTCTCTTTCAGCCCCTCTGTTTCAGCCACTCTGTTTCAGCCCCTCTGTTTCAGCCCCCCTGTTTCTCGCCCTCTGTTTCTCGCCCTCTGTTTCTCGCCCTCTGTTTCAGCCCCTCTGTTTCAGCCCCTTTGTTTCAGCCCCTCTGTTTCAGCCGCTCTGTTTCTCGCCCTCTGTTTCAGCCCCTCTGTTTCAGCCCCTCTGTTTCAGCCCCTCTGTTTCAGCCCCTCTGTCTCAGCCCACTGTTTCAGCCCCTCTGTTTCTCGCCATCTGTTTCAGCCCCTCTGTTTCAGCCCCTCTGTTTCTCGCCCTCTGTTTCAGACCCTCTGTTTCAGCCCCTCTGTTTCAGCCCCTCTGTTTCAGCACCTCTGTTTCTCGCCCTTTGTTTCTCGCCCTCTGTTTCAGCCCCTCTGTTTCTCGCCCTCTGTTTCAGCCCCTCTGTTTCTCGCACTCTGTTTCAGCCCCTCTGTTTCAGCCCCTCTGTTTCTCGCCCTCTGTTTCAGCCCCTCTCTTTCAGCCCCTCTGTATCAGCCCCTCTGTTTCAGCCCCTCTGTTTCAGCCCTTCTGTTTCTCGCCCTCTGTTTCTCGCCCTCTGTTTCAGCCCCTCTGTTTCAGCCCCTCTGTTCCAGCACCTCTGTTTCAGCCCCTCTGTTTCAGCCCCTCTGATTCTCGCCCTCTGTTTCTCGACCTCTGTTTCTCGCCCTCTGTTTCTCGCTCTCTGTTTCTCGCCCTCTGTTTCTCGCCCTCTGTTTCAGCCCCTCTGTTTCTGCCCCTCTGTTTCAGCCTCTCTGTTTCAGTCCCTCTGTTTCAGCCCCTCTGTTTCTCGCCCTCTGTTTCTCGCCCTCTGTTTCTTGCCCTCTGTTTCTCGCTCTCTGTTTCTCGCCCTCTGTTTCTCGCCCTCTGTTTCAGCACCTCTGTTTCAGCCCCTCTGTTTCAGCCCCTCTGTTTCTCGCCCTCTGTTTCTCGCCCTCTGTTTCTCGCCCTCAGTTTCAGCCCCTCTGTTTCAGCCCCTTTGTTTCAGCCCCTCTGTTTCAGCCCCTCTGTTTCTCGCCAACTGTTTCTCGCCCACTGTTTCAGCCCCTCTGTTTCAGCCCCTCTGTTTCAGCCCCTCTGTTTCAGCCCCTCTGTTTCAGCACCTCTGTTTCAGCCCCTCTGTTTCTCGCCCTCTGTTTCTCGCCCTCTGTTTCTCGCCCTCTGTTTCTCGCCCTCTGTTTCAGCCCCTCTGTTTCAGCCCCTCTGTTTCAGCCCCTCTGTTTCTCGCCCTCTGTTTCTCGCCCTCTGTTTCAGCCCCTCTGTTTCTGCCCCTCAGTTCCAGCCCCTCTGTTTCTTGCACTCTGTTTCAGCACCTCTGTTTCTCGCCCTCTCTTTCAGCCCCTCTCTTTCTCGCCCTCTGTTGCAGACCCTCTGTTTCAGCCCGTCTATTTCAGCCCCTCTGTTTCAGCCCCTCTGTTTCTCGCCCTCTGTTTCCGCCCCTCTGTTTCTCGCCCTCTGTTGCAGCCCCTCTGTTTCAGCCCCTCTGTTTCAGCCCCTCTGTTTCAGCTCCTCTGTTTCAGACCCTCTGTTTCTCGCCCTCTGTTTCAGCCCCTCTGTTTCAGCCCCTCTGTTTCAGCCACTCTGTTTCAGCCCCTCTGTTTCTCGCCCTCTGTTTCTCGCGCTCTGTTTCTCGCCCTCTGTTTCAGCCCCTCTGTTTCATCCCCTCTGTTTCAGCCCCTCTGTTTCAGCCCCTCTGTTTCTCGCCCTCTGTTTCTCGCCCTCTGTTTCTCGCCCTCTGTTTCTCGCTCTCTGTTTCTCGCCCTCTGTTTCTCGCCCTCTGTTTCAGCCCCTCTGTTTCAGCCACTCTGTTTCAGCTCCTCTGTTTCTCGCCCTCTGTTTCTCGCCCACTGTTTCTCGCCCTCTGTTTCAGCCCCTCTGTTTCAGCCCCTCTGTTTCAGCCCCTCTGTTTCAGCCCCTCTGTTTCTCGCCCTCTGTTTCTCGCTCTCTCTTTCTCGCCCTCTGTTTCTCGCCCACTGTTTCAGCACCTCTGTTTCAGCCCCTCTGTTTCAGCCCCTCTGTTTCTCACCCTCTGTTTCTCGCCCTCTGTTTCTCGCCCTCTGTTTCAGCCCCTCTGTTTCAGCCCCTCTGTTTCAGCCCCTCTGTTTCAGCCCCTCTGTTTCTCGCCCTCTGTTTCAGCCCCTCTGTTTCAGCCCCTCTGTTTCAGCCCCTCTGTTTCAGACCCTCTGTTTCTCGCCCTCTGTTTCTCGCCCTCTGTTTCTCGCCCTCTGTTTCTCGCCCTCTGTTTCAGCCCCTCTGTTTCAGCCCCTCTGTTTCAGCCCCTCTGTTTCTCGCCCTCTGTTTCTCGCCCTCTGTTTCTCGCTCTCTGTTTCTGGCCCTCTGTTTCTCGCCCTCTGTTTCAGCCCCTCTGTTTCAGCTCCTCTGTTCCTCGCTCTCTGTTTCTCGCCCTCTGTTTCAGCCCCTCTGTTTCTCGCCCACTGTTTCTCGCCATCTATTTCAGCCCCTCTGTTTCAGCCCCTCTGTTTCTCGCCCTCTGTTTCAGCCCCTCTGTTTCAGCCCCTCTGTTTCTCGCCCTCTGTTTCAGCCCCCCTGTTTCAGCACCTCTGTTTCTCGCCCTTTGTTTCTCGCCCTCTGTTTCAGCCCCTCTGTTTCTCGCCCTCTGTTTCAGCCCCTCTGTTTCAGTCCCTCTGTTTCAGCCCCTCTGTTTCCGCCCCTCTGTTTCAGCCCCTCTGTTTCAGCCCCTCTGTTTCAGCCCCTCTGTTTCTCGCCCTCTGTTTCAGCCCCTCTGTTTCAGCCCCTCTGTTTCAGCCCCGCTGTTTCTCGCCCTCTGTTTCTCGCCCTCTGTTTCTCGCTCTTTGTTTCTCGCCCTCTGTTTCTCGCCCTCTGTTTTAGCCCCTCTGTTTCAGCCAAACTGTTTCAGCCCCTCTGTTTCATCCCCTCTGTTTCAGCCCCTCTGTTTCAGCCCCTCTGTTTCTCGCCCTCTGTTTCTCGCCCTCTGTTTCTCGCCCTCTGTTTCTCGCCCTCTGTTTCAGCCCCTCTGTTTCAGCCCCTCTGTTTCAGCCCCTCTGTTTCTCGCCCTCTGTTTCTCGCCCACTGTTTCTCGCCCTCTGTTTCAGCCCCTCTGATTCAGCCCCTCTGTTTCAGCCCCTCTGTTTCAGCCCCTCTGTTTCAGCCCCTCTGTTTCAGACCCTCTGTTTCAGCCCCTCTGTTTCAGCCCCTCTGTTTCAGCACCTCTGTTTCTCGCCCTTTGTTTCTCGCCCTCTGTTTCAGCCCCTCTGTTTCTCGCCCTCTGTTTCAGCCCCTCTGATTCTCGCACTCTGTTTCAGCCCTTCTGTTTCAACCCCTCTGTTTCTCGCCCTCTGTTTCAGCCCCTCTGTTTCAGCCCCTCTGTATCAGCCCCTCTGTTTCAGCCCCTCTGTTTCTCGCCCTCTGTTTCTCGCCCTCTGTTTCAGCCCCTCTGTTTCAGCCCCGCTGTTTCTCGCCCTCTGTTTCTCGCCCTCTGTTTCTCGCTCATTGTTTCTCGCCCTCTGTTTCTCGCCCTCTGTTTCAGCCCCTCTGTTTCAGCCAAACTGTTTCAGCCCCTCTGTTTCATCCCCTCTGTTTCAGCCCCTCTGTTTCAGCCCCTCTGTTTCTCGCCCTCTGTTTCTCGCCCTCTGTTTCTCGCCCTCTGTTTCTCGCTCTCTGTTTCTCGCCCTCTGTTTCTCGCCCTCTGTTTCAGCCCCTCTGTTTCAGCCCCTCTGTTTCAGCCCCTCTGTTTCTCGCCCTCTGTTTCTCGCCCACTGTTTCTCGCCCTCTGTTTCAGCCCCTCTGATTCAGCCCCTCTGTTTCAGCCCCTCTGTTTCAGCCCCTCTGTTTCAGCCCCTCTGTTTCAGATCCTCTGTTTCAGCCCCTCTGTTTCAGCCCCTCTGTTTCAGCACCTCTGTTTCTCGCCCTTTGTTTCTCGCCCTCTGTTTCTCGCCCTCTGTTTCTCGCCCTCTGTTTCAGCCCCTCTGATTCTCGCACTCTGTTTCAGCCCTTCTGTTTCAACCCCTCTGTTTCTCGCCCTCTGTTTCAGCCCCTCTGTTTCAGCCCCTCTGTATCAGCCCCTCTGTTTCAGCCCCTCTGTTTCTCGCCCTCTGTTTCTCGCCCTCTGTTTCAGCCCCTCTGTTTCAGCCCCTCTGTTTCTCGCCCTCTGTTTCTCGCCCTCTGTTTCTCGCCCTCAGTTTCAGCCCCTCTGTTTCAGCCCCTTTGTTTCAGCCCCTCTGTTTCAGCCCCTCTGTTTCACGCCAACTGTTTCTCGCCCACTGTTTCAGCCCCTCTGTTTCAGCCCCTCTGTTTCAGCCCCTCTGTTTCAGCCCCTCTGTTTCAGCACCTCTGTTTCAGCCCCTCTGTTTCTCGCCCTCTGTTTCTCGCCCTCTGTTTCTCGCCCTCTGTTTCTCGCCCTCTGTTTCAGCCCCTCTGTTTCAGCCCCTCTGTTTCAGCCCCTCTGTTTCTCGCCCTCTGTTTCTCGCCCTCTGTTTCAGCCCCTCTGTTTCTGCCCCTCAGTTCCAGCCCCTCTGTTTCTTGCCCTCTGTTTCAGCACCTCTGTTTCTCGCCCTCTCTTTCAGCCCCTCTCTTTCTCGCCCTCTGTTGCAGACCCTCTGTTTCAGCCCGTCTATTTCAGCCCCTCTGTTTCAGCCCCTCTGTTTCTCGCCCTCTGTTTCCGCCCCTCTGTTTCTCGCCCTCTGTTGCAGCCCCTCTGTTTCAGCCCCTCTGTTTCAGCCCCTCTGTTTCAGCTCCTCTGTTTCAGACCCTCTGTTTCTCGCCCTCTGTTTCAGCCCCTCTGTTTCAGCCCCTCTGTTTCAGCCACTCTGTTTCAGCCCCTCTGTTTCTCGCCCTCTGTTTCTCGCGCTCTGTTTCTCGCCCTCTGTTTCAGCCCCTCTGTTTCATCCCCTCTGTTTCAGCCCCTCTGTTTCAGCCCCTCTGTTTCTCGCCCTCTGTTTCTCGCCCTCTGTTTCTCGCCCTCTGTTTCTCGCTCTCTGTTTCTCGCCCTCTGTTTCTCGCCCTCTGTTTCAGCCCCTCTGTTTCAGCCACTCTGTTTCAGCTCCTCTGTTTCTCGCCCTCTGTTTCTCGCCCACTGTTTCTCGCCCTCTGTTTCAGCCCCTCTGTTTCAGCCCCTCTGTTTCAGCCCCTCTGTTTCAGCCCCTCTGTTTCTCGCCCTCTGTTTCTCGCTCTCTCTTTCTCGCCCTCTGTTTCTCGCCCACTGTTTCAGCACCTCTGTTTCAGCCCCTCTGTTTCAGCCCCTCTGTTTCTCACCCTCTGTTTCTCGCCCTCTGTTTCTCGCCCTCTGTTTCAGCCCCTCTGTTTCAGCCCCTCTGTTTCAGCCCCTCTGTTTCAGCCCCTCTGTTTCTCGCCCTCTGTTTCAGCCCCTCTGTTTCAGCCCCTCTGTTTCAGCCCCTCTGTTTCAGACCCTCTGTTTCTCGCGCTCTGTTTCTCGCCCTCTGTTTCTCGCCCTCTGTTTCTCGCCCTCTGTTTCAGCCCCTCTGTTTCAGCCCCTCTGTTTCAGCCCCTCTGTTTCTCGCCCTCTGTTTCTCGCCCTCTGTTTCTCGCTCTCTGTTTCTGGCCCTCTGTTTCTCGCCCTCTGTTTCAGCCCCTCTGTTTCAGCTCCTCTGTTCCTCGCTCTCTGTTTCTCGCCCTCTGTTTCAGCCCCTCTGTTTCTCGCCCACTGTTTCTCGCCATCTATTTCAGCCCCTCTGTTTCAGCCCCTCTGTTTCTCGCCCTCTGTTTCAGCCCCTCTGTTTCAGCCCCTCTGTTTCTCGCCCTCTGTTTCAGCCCCCCTGTTTCAGCACCTCTGTTTCTCGCCCTTTGTTTCTCGCCCTCTGTTTCAGCCCCTCTGTTTCTCGCCCTCTGTTTCAGCCCCTCTGTTTCAGTCCCTCTGTTTCAGCCCCTCTGTTTCCGCCCCTCTGTTTCAGCCCCTCTGTTTCAGCCCCTCTGTTTCAGCCCCTCTGTTTCTCGCCCTCTGTTTCAGCCCCTCTGTTTCAGCCCCTCTGTTTCAGCCCCGCTGTTTCTCGCCCTCTGTTTCTCGCCCTCTGTTTCTCGCTCTTTGTTTCTCGCCCTCTGTTTCTCGCCCTCTGTTTCAGCCCCTCTGTTTCAGCCAAACTGTTTCAGCCCCTCTGTTTCATCCCCTCTGTTTCAGCCCCTCTGTTTCAGCCCCTCTGTTTCTCGCCCTCTGTTTCTCGCCCTCTGTTTCTCGCCCTCTGTTTCTCGCCCTCTGTTTCAGCCCCTCTGTTTCAGCCCCTCTGTTTCAGCCCCTCTGTTTCTCGCCCTCTGTTTCTCGCCCACTGTTTCTCGCCCTCTGTTTCAGCCCCTCTGATTCAGCCCCTCTGTTTCAGCCCCTCTGTTTCAGCCCCTCTGTTTCAGCCCCTCTGTTTCAGACCCTCTGTTTCAGCCCCTCTGTTTCAGCCCCTCTGTTTCAGCACCTCTGTTTCTCGCCCTTTGTTTCTCGCTATCTGTTTCAGCCCCTCTGTTTCTCGCCCTCTGTTTCAGCCCCTCTGATTCTCGCACTCTGTTTCAGCCCTTCTGTTTCAACCCCTCTGTTTCTCGCCCTCTGTTTCAGCCCCTCTGTTTCAGCCCCTCTGTATCAGCCCCTCTGTTTCAGCCCCTCTGTTTCTCGCCCTCTGTTTCTCGCCCTCTGTTTCAGCCCCTCTGTTTCAGCCCCGCTGTTTCTCGCCCTCTGTTTCTCGCCCTCTGTTTCTCGCTCATTGTTTCTCGCCCTCTGTTTCTCGCCCTCTGTTTCAGCCCCTCTGTTTCAGCCAAACTGTTTCAGCCCCTCTGTTTCAGCCCCTCTGTTTCTCGCCCTCTGTTTCTCGCCCTCTGTTTCTCGCCCTCTGTTTCTCGCTCTCTGTTTCTCGCCCTCTGTTTCTCGCCCTCTGTTTCAGCCCCTCTGTTTCAGCCCCTCTGTTTCAGCCCCTCTGTTTCTCGCCCTCTGTTTCTCGCCCACTGTTTCTCGCCCTCTGTTTCAGCCCCTCTGATTCAGCCCCTCTGTTTCAGCCCCTCTGTTTCAGCCCCTCTGTTTCAGCCCCTCTGTTTCAGATCCTCTGTTTCAGCCCCTCTGTTTCAGCCCCTCTGTTTCAGCACCTCTGTTTCTCGCCCTTTGTTTCTCGCCCTCTGTTTCTCGCCCTCTGTTTCTCGCCCTCTGTTTCAGCCCCTCTGATTCTCGCACTCTGTTTCAGCCCTTCTGTTTCAACCCCTCTGTTTCTCGCCCTCTGTTTCAGCCCCTCTGTTTCAGCCCCTCTGTATCAGCCCCTCTGTTTCAGCCCCTCTGTTTCTCGCCCTCTGTTTCTCGCCCTCAGTTTCAGCCCCTCTGTTTCAGCCCCTCTGTTTCAGCCCCTCTGATTCTCGCCCTCTCTTTCTCGCCCTTTGTTTCTCGCCCTCTGTTTGAGCCCCTCTGTTTCTCGACCTCTGTTTCAGCCCCTCTGTTTCTCGCACTCTGTTTCAGTCCCTCTGTTTCAGCCCCTCTGTTTATCGCCCTCTGTTTCAGCCCCTCTGTTTCAGCCCCTCTGTATCAGCCCCTCTGTTTCAGCCCCTCTTTTTCTCGCCCTCTGTTTCTCGCCCTCTGTTTCAGCCCCTCTGTTTCAGCCCCTCTGTTTCAGTCCCTCTGTTTCAGCCCCTCTGTTTCAGCCCCTCTGATTCTCGCCCTCTGTTTCTCGCCCTCTGTTTCTCGCCCTCTGTTTCTCGCTCTCTGTTTCTCGCCCTCTGTTTCTCGCCCTCTGTTTCAGCCCCTCTGTTTCTGCCCCTCTGTTTCAGCCCCTCTGTTTCAGCCCCTCTGTTTCAGCCCCACTGTTTCTCGCCCTCTGTTTCTCGCCCTCTTTTTCTCGCCCTCTGTTTCTCGCCCTCTGTTTCTCGCCCTCTGTTTCAGCCCCTCTGTTTCAGCCCCTCTGTTTCAGCCCCTCTCTATCAGCCCCTCTGTTTCAGCCCCTCTGTTTCTCGCCCTCTGTTTCTCGCCCTCTGTTTCAGCCCCTCTGTTTCAGCCCCTCTGTTTCAGCCCCTCTGTTTCAGTCCCTCTGTTTCAGCCCCTCTGTTTCTCGCCCACTGTTTCTCGCCCTCTGTTTTTCGCCCTCTGTTTCTCGCCCTCTGTTTCTCGCCCTCTGTTTCAGCCCCTCTGTTTCAGTCCCTCTGTTTCAGCCCCTCTGTTTCTCGCCCTCTGTTTCTCTCCCTCTGTTTCAGCCCCTCTGTTTCAGCCCCTCTGTTTCAGCCCCTCTGTTTCTCGCCCTCTGTTTCAGCCCCTCTGTTTCATCCCCTCTGTTTCTCGCCCTCTGTTTCAGCCCCTCTGTTTCAGCCCCTCTGTATCAGCCCCTCTGTTTCAGCCCCTCTGTTTCTCGCCCTCTGTTTCTCGCCCTCTGTTTCAGCCCCTCTGTTTCAGCCCCTCTGTTTCAGCCCCTCTGTTTCAGCCCCTCTGTTTCTCGCCCTCTGTTTCTCGCCCTCTGTTTCTCGCCCTCTGTTTCTCGCTCTCTGTTTCTCGCCCTCTGTTTCAGCCCCTCTGTTTCTCGCCCACTGTTTCAGCCCCTCTGTTTCTCGCCATCTGTTTCAGCCCCTCTGTTTCAGCCCCTCTGTTTCTCGCCCTCTGTTTCAGACCCTCTGTTTCAGCCCCTCTGTTTCAGCCCCTCTGTTTCAGCACCTCTGTTTCTTGCCCTTTGTTTCTCGCCCTCTGTTTCAGCCCCTCTGTTTCTCGCCCTCTGTTTCAGCCCCTCTGTTTCTCGCACTCTGTTTCAGCCCCTCTGTTTCAACCCCTCTGTTTCTCGCCCTCTGTTTCAGCCCCTCTGTTTCAGCCCCTCTGTATCATCCCCTCTGTTTCAGCCCCTCTGTTTCTCGCCCTCTGTTTCTCGCCCTCTGTTTCAGCCCCTCTGTTTCAGCCCCTCTGTTTCAGCCCCTCTGTTTCAGCCCCTCTGTTTCAGCCCCTCTGATTCTCGCCCTCTGTTTCTCGCCCTCTGTTTCTCGCCCTCTGTTTCTCGCTCTCTGTTTCTCGCCCTCTGTTTCTCGCCCTCTGTTTCAGACCCTCTGTTTCAGCCCCTCTGTTTCAGCCCCTCTGTTTCTCGCCCTCTGTTTCTCGCCCACTGTTTCTCGCCCTCTGTTTCAGCCCCTCTGATTCAGCCCCTCTGTTTCAGCCCCTCTGTTTCAGCCCCTCTGTTTCAGACCCTCTGTTTCAGCCCCTCTGTTTCAGCCCCTCTGTTTCAGCACCTCTGTTTCTCGCCCTTTGTTTCTCGCCCTCTGTTTCAGCCCCTCTGTTTCTCGCCCTCTGTTTCAGCCCCTCTGTTTCTCGCACTCTGTTTCAGCCCCTCTGTTTCAACCCCTCTGTTTCTCGCCCTCTGTTTCAGCCCCTCTGTTTCAGCCCCTCTGTATCAGCCCCTCTGTTTCAGCCCCTCTGTTTCTCGCCCTCTGTTTCTCGCCCTCTGTTTCAGCCCCTCTGTTTCAGCCCCTCTGTTTCAGCCCCTCTGTTTCAGCCCCTCTGTTTCAGCCCCTCTGATTCTCGCCCTCTGTTTCTCGCCCTTTGTTTCTCGCCCACTGTTTGAGCCCCTCTGTTTCTCGACCTCTGTTTCAGCCCCTCTGTTTCTCGCACTCTGTTTCAGCCCCTCTGTTTCAGCCCCTCTGTTTCTCGCCCTCTGTTTCAGCCCCTCTGTTTCAGCCCCTCTGTATCAGCCCCTCTGTTTCAGCACCTCTGTTTCTCGCCCTCTGTTTCTCGCCCTCTGTTTCAGCCCCTCTGTTTCAGCCCCTCTGTTTCAGCCCCTTTGTTTCAGCCCCTCTGTTTCAGCCCCTCTGATTCTCGCCCTCTGTTTCTCGCCCTCTGTTTCTCGCCCTCTGTTTCTCGCTCTCTGTTTCTCGCCCTCTGTTTCTCGCCCTCTGTTTCAGCCCCTCTGTTTCTGCCCCTCTGTTTCAGCCCCTCTGTTTCAGCCCCTCTGTTTCAGCCCCACTGTTTCTCGCCCTCTGTTTCTCGCCCTCTGTTTCTCGCCCTCTGTTTCTCGCCCTCTGTTTCTCGCCCTCTGTTTCAGCCCCTCTGTTTCAGCCCCTCTGTTTCAGCCCCTCTCTATCAGCCCCTCTGTTTCAGCCCCTCTGTTTCTCGCCCTCTGTTTCTCGCCCTCTGTTTCAGCCCCTCTGGTTCAGCCCCTCTGTTTCAGCCCCTCTGTTTCAGTCCCTCTGTTTCAGCACCTCTGTTTCAGCCCCTCTGTTTCTCGCCCACTGTTTCTCGCCCTCTGTTTTTCGCCCTCTGTTTCTCGCCCTCTGTTTCTCGCCGTCTGTTTCAGCCCCTCTGTTTCAGTCCCTCTGTTTCAGCCCCTCTGTTTCTCGCCCTCTGTTTCTCTCCCTCTGTTTCAGCCCCTCTGTTTCAGCCCCTCTGTTTCAGCCCCTCTGTTTCTCGCCCTCTGTTTCAGCCCCTCTGTTTCATCCCCTCTGTTTCTCGCCCTCTGTTTCAGCCCCTCTGTTTCAGCCCCTCTGTATCAGCCCCTCTGTTTCAGCCCCTCTGTTTCTCGCCCTCTGTTTCTCGCCCTCTGTTTCAGCCCCTCTGTTTCAGCCCCTCTGTTTCAGCCCCTCTGTTTCAGCCCCTCTGTTTCTCGCCCTCTGTTTCTCGCCCTCTGTTTCTCGCCCTCTGTTTCTCGCTCTCTGTTTCTCGCCCTCTGTTCCAGCCCCTCTGTTTCTCGCCCACTGTTTCAGCCCCTCTGTTTCTCGCCATCTGTTTCAGCCCCTCTGTTTCAGCCCCTCTGTTTCTCGCCCTCTGTTTCAGACCCTCTGTTTCAGCCCCTCTGTTTCAGCCCCTCTGTTTCAGCACCTCTGTTTCTCGCCCTTTGTTTCTCGCCCTCTGTTTCAGCCCCTCTGTTTCTCGCCCTCTGTTTCAGCCCCTCTGTTTCTCGAACTCTGTTTCAGCCCCTCTGTTTCAACCCCTCTGTTTCTCGCCCTCTGTTTCAGCCCCTCTGTTTCAGCCCCTCTGTATCAGCCCATCTGTTTCAGCCCCTCTGTTTCTCGCCCTCTGTTTCTCGCCCTCTGTTTCAGCCCCTCTGTTTCAGCCCCTCTGTTTCAGCCCCTCTGTTTCAGCCCCTCTGTTTCAGCCCCTCTGATTCTCGCCCTCTGTTTCTCGCCCTCTGTTTCTCGCCCTCTGTTTCTCGCTCTCTGTTTGTCGCCCTCTGTTTCTCGCCCTCTGTTTCAGCCCCTCTGTTTCTGCCCCTCTGTTTCAGCCCCTCTGTTTCAGCCCCTTTGTTTCAGCCCCTCTGTTTCTCGCCCGCTGTTTCTCGCCCTCTGTTTCTTGCCCTCTGTTTCTCGCTCTCTGTTTCTCGCCCTCTGTTTCTCGCCCTCTGTTTCAGCACCTCTGTTTCAGCCCCTCTGTTTCAGCCCCTCTGTTTCTCGCCCTCTGTTTCTCGCCCTCTGTTTCTCGCCCTCTGTTTCAGCCCCTCTGTTTCAGCCCCTCTGTTTCAGCCCCTCTGTTTCAGCCCCTCTGTTTCTCGCCCTCTGTTTCTCGCCCTCTGTTTCTCGCCCTCTGTTTCTCGCTCTCTGTTTCAGCCCCTCTGTTTCTCGCCTACTGTTTCAGCCCCTCTGTTTCTCGCCATCTGTTTCAGCCCCTCTGTTTCAGCCCCTCTGTTTCTCGCCCTCTGTTTCAGACCCTCTGTTTCAGCCCCTCTGTTTCAGCCCCTCTGTTTCAGCACCTCTGTTTCTCGCCCTTTGTTTCTCGCCCTCTGTTTCAGCCCCTCTGTTTCTCGCCCTCTGTTTCAGCCCCTCTGTTTCTCGCACTCTGTTTTAGCCCCTCTGTTTCAACCCCTCTGTTTCTCGCCCTCTGTTTCAGCCCCTCTGTTTCAGCCCCTCTGTATCAGCCCCTCTGTTTCAGCCCCTCTGTTTCTCGCCCTCTGTTTCTCGCCCTCTGTTTCAGCCCCTCTGTTTCAGCCCCTCTGTTTCAGCCCCTCTGTTTCAGCCCCTCTGTTTCAGCCCCTCTGATTCTCGCCCTCTGTTTCTCGCCCTCTGTTTCTCGCCCTCTGTTTCTCGCTCTCTGTTTGTCGCCCTCTGTTTCTCGCCCTCTGTTTCAGCCCCTCTGTTTCAGCCCCTCTGTTTCTGCCCCTCTGTTTCAGCCCCTCTGTTTCAGCACCTCTGTTTCTTGCCCTTTGTTTCTCGCCCTCTGTTTCAGCCCCTCTGTTTCTCGCCCTCTGTTTCAGCCCCTCTGTTTCTCGCACTCTGTTTCAGCCGCTCTGTTTCAACCCCTCTGTTTCTCGCCCTCTGTTTCAGCCCCTCTGTTTCAGCCCCTCTGTATCATCCCCTCTGTTTCAGCCCCTCTGTTTCTCGCCCTCTGTTTCTCGCCCTCTGTTTCAGCCCCTCTGTTTCAGCCCCTCTGTTTCAGCCCCTCTGTTTCAGCCCCTCTGTTTCAGCCCCTCTGATTCTCGCCCTCTGTTTCTCGCCCTCTGTTTCTCGCCCTCTGTTTCTCGCTCTCTGTTTCTCGCCCTCTGTTTCTCGCCCTCTGTTTCAGACCCTCTGTTTCAGCCCCTCTGTTTCAGCCCCTCTGTTTCTCGCCCTCTGTTTCTCGCCCACTGTTTCTCGCCCTCTGTTTCAGCCCCTCTGATTCAGCCCCTCTGTTTCAGCCCCTCTGTTTCAGCCCCTCTGTTTCAGACCCTCTGTTTCAGCCCCTCTGTTTCAGCCCCTCTGTTTCAGCACCTCTGTTTCTCGCCCTTTGTTTCTCGCCCTCTGTTTCAGCCCCTCTGTTTCTCGCCCTCTGTTTCAGCCCCTCTGTTTCTCGCACTCTGTTTCAGCCCCTCTGTTTCAACCCCTCTGTTTCTCGCCCTCTGTTTCAGCCCCTCTGTTTCAGCCCCTCTGTATCAGCCCCTCTGTTTCAGCCCCTCTGTTTCTCGCCCTCTGTTTCTCGCCCTCTGTTTCAGCCCCTCTGTTTCAGCCCCTCTGTTTCAGCCCCTCTGTTTCAGCCCCTCTGTTTCAGCCCCTCTGATTCTCGCCCTCTGTTTCTCGCCCTTTGTTTCTCGCCCACTGTTTGAGCCCCTCTGTTTCTCGACCTCTGTTTCAGCCCCTCTGTTTCTCGCACTCTGTTTCAGCCCCTCTGTTTCAGCCCCTCTGTTTCTCGCCCTCTGTTTCAGCCCCTCTGTTTCAGCCCCTCTGTATCAGCCCCTCTGTTTCAGCACCTCTGTTTCTCGCCCTCTGTTTCTCGCCCTCTGTTTCAGCCCCTCTGTTTCAGCCCCTCTGTTTCAGCCCCTTTGTTTCAGCCCCTCTGTTTCAGCCCCTCTGTTTCAGCCCCTCTGATTCTCGCCCTCTGTTTCTCGACCTCTGTTTCTCGCCCTCTGTTTCTCGCTCTCTGTTTCTCGCCCTCTGTTTCTCGCCCTCTGTTTCAGCCCCTCTGTTTCTGCCCCTCTGTTTCAGCCCCTCTGTTTCAGTCCCTCTGTTTCAGCCCCTCTGTTTCTCGCCCTCTGTTTCTCGCCCTCTGTTTCTTGCCCTCTGTTTCTCGCTCTCTGTTTCTCGCCCTCTGTTTCTCGCCCTCTGTTTCAGCACCTCTGTTTCAGCCCCTCTGTTTCAGCCCCTCTGTTTCTCGCCCTCTGTTTCTCGCCCTCTGTTTCTCGCCCTCAGTTTCAGCCCCTCTGTTTCAGCCCCTTTGTTTCAGCCCCTCTGTTTCAGCCCCTCTGTTTCTCGCCAACTGTTTCTCGCCCACTGTTTCAGCCCCTCTGTTTCAGCCCCTCTGTTTCAGCCCCTCTGTTTCAGCCCCTCTGTTTCAGCACCTCTGTTTCAGCCCCTCTGTTTCTCGCCCTCTGTTTCTCGCCCTCTGTTTCTCGCCCTCTGTTTCTCGCCCTCTGTTTCAGCCCCTCTGTTTCAGCCCCTCTGTTTCAGCCCCTCTGTTTCTCGCCCTCTGTTTCTCGCCCTCTGTTTCAGCCCCTCTGTTTCTGCCCCTCAGTTCCAGCCCCTCTGTTCCTTGCCCTCTGTTTCAGCACCTCTGTTTCTCGCCCTCTCTTTCAGCCCCTCTCTTTCTCGCCCTCTGTTTCAGACCCTCTGTTTCAGCCCGTCTATTTCAGCCCCTCTGTTTCAGCCCCTCTGTTTCTCGCCCTCTGTTTCCGCCCCTCTGTTTCTCGCCCTCTGTTGCAGCCCCTCTGTTTCAGCCCCTCTGTTTCAGCCCCTCTGTTTCAGCTCCTCTGTTTCAGACCCTCTGTTTCTCGCCCTCTGTTTCAGCCCCTCTGTTTCAGCCCCTCTGTTTCAGCCACTCTGTTTCAGCCCCTCTGTTTCTCGCCCTCTGTTTCTCGCGCTCTGTTTCTCGCCCTCTGTTTCAGCCCCTCTGTTTCATCCCCTCTGTTTCAGCCCCTCTGTTTCAGCCCCTCTGTTTCTCGCCCTCTGTTTCTCGCCCTCTGTTTCTCGCCCTCTGTTTCTCGCTCTCTGTTTCTCGCCCTCTGTTTCTCGCCCTCTGTTTCAGCCCCTCTGTTTCAGCCACTCTGTTTCAGCTCCTCTGTTTCTCGCCCTCTGTTTCTCGCCCACTGTTTCTCGCCCTCTGTTTCAGCCCCTCTGTTTCAGCCCCTCTGTTTCAGCCCCTCTGTTTCTCGCCCTCTGTTTCAGCCCCTCTGTTTCAGCCCCTCTGTTTCTCGCCCTCTGTTTCAGCCCGTCTGTTTCAGCCCCTCTGTTTCAGCCCCTCTGTTTCAGCCCCTCTGTTTCTCGCCCTCTGTTTCTCGCCCTCTGTTTCAGCCCCTCTGTTTCAGCCACTCTGTTTCAGCCCCTCTGTTTCAGCCCCCCTGTTTCTCGCCCTCTGTTTCTCGCCCTCTGTTTCTCGCCCTCTGTTTCAGCCCCTCTGTTTCAGCCCCTTTGTTTCAGCCCCTCTGTTTCAGCCGCTCTGTTTCTCGCCCTCTGTTTCAGCCCCTCTGTTTCAGCCCCTCTGTTTCAGCCCCTCTGTCTCAGCCCACTGTTTCAGCCCCTCTGTTTCTCGCCATCTGTTTCAGCCCCTCTGTTTCAGCCCCTCTGTTTCTCGCCCTCTGTTTCAGCCCCTCTGTTTCAGCCCCTCTGTTTCAGCCCCTCTGTTTCAGCACCTCTGTTTCTCGCCCTTTGTTTCTCGCCCTCTGTTTCAGCCCCTCTGTTTCTCGCCCTCTGTTTCAGCCCCTCTGTTTCTCGCACTCTGTTTCAGCCCCTCTGTTTCAGCCCCTCTGTTTCTCGCCCTCTGTTTCAGCCCCTCTCTTTCAGCCCCTCTGTATCAGCCCCTCTGTTTCAGCCCCTCTGTTTCAGCCCTTCTGTTTCTCGCCCTCTGTTTCTCGCCCTCTGTTTCAGCCCCTCTGTTTCAGCCCCTCTGTTTCAGCACCTCTGTTTCAGCCCCTCTGTTTCAGCCCCTCTGATTCACGCCCTCTGTTTCTCGACCTCTGTTTCTCGCCCTCTGTTTCTCGCTCTCTGTTTCTCGCCCTCTGTTTCTCGCCCTCTGTTTCAGCCCCTCTGTTTCTGCACCTCTGTTTCAGCCCCTCTGTTTCAGTCCCTCTGTTTCAGCCCCTCTGTTTCTCGCCCTCTGTTTCTCGCCCTCTGTTTCTTGCCCTCTGTTTCTCGCTCTCTGTTTCTCGCCCTCTGTTTCTCGCCCTCTGTTTCAGCACCTCTGTTTCAGCCCCTCTGTTTCAGCCCCTCTGTTTCTCGCCCTCTGTTTCTCGCCCTCTGTTTCTCGCCCTCAGTTTCAGCCCCTCTGTTTCAGCCCCTTTGTTTCAGCCCCTCTGTTTCAGCCCCTCTGTTTCTCGCCAACTGTTTCTCGCCCACTGTTTCAGCCCCTCTGTTTCAGCCCCTCTGTTTCAGCCCCTCTGTTTCAGCCCCTCTGTTTCAGCACCTCTGTTTCAGCCCCTCTGTTTCTCGCCCTCTGTTTCTCGCCCTCTGTTTCTCGCCCTCTGTTTCTCGCCCTCTGTTTCAGCCCCTCTGTTTCAGCCCCTCTGTTTCAGCCCCTCTGTTTCTCGCCCTCTGTTTCTCGCCCTCTGTTTCAGCCCCTCTGTTTCTGCCCCTCAGTTCCAGCCCCTCTGTTTCTTGCCCTCTGTTTCAGCACCTCTGTTTCTCGCCCTCTCTTTCAGCCCCTCTCTTTCTCGCCCTCTGTTTCAGACCCTCTGTTTCAGCCCGTCTATTTCAGCCCCTCTGTTTCAGCCCCTCTGTTTCTCGCCCTCTGTTTCCGCCCCTCTGTTTCTCGCCCTCTGTTGCAGCCCCTCTGTTTCAGCCCCTCTGTTTCAGCCCCTCTGTTTCAGCTCCTCTGTTTCAGACCCTCTGTTTCTCGCCCTCTGTTTCAGCCCCTCTGTTTCAGCCCCTCTGTTTCAGCCACTCTGTTTCAGCCCCTCTGTTTCTCGCCCTCTGTTTCTCGCGCTCTGTTTCTCGCCCTCTGTTTCAGCCCCTCTGTTTCATCCCCTCTGTTTCAGCCCCTCTGTTTCAGCCCCTCTGTTTCTCGCCCTCTGTTTCTCGCCCTCTGTTTCTCGCCCTCTGTTTCTCGCTCTCTGTTTCTCGCCCTCTGTTTCTCGCCCTCTGTTTCAGCCCCTCTGTTTCAGCCACTCTGTTTCAGCTCCTCTGTTTCTCGCCCTCTGTTTCTCGCCCACTGTTTCTCGCCCTCTGTTTCAGCCCCTCTGTTTCAGCCCCTCTGTTTCAGCCCCTCTGTTTCAGCCCCTCTGTTTCTCGCCCTCTGTTTCTCGCTCTCTCTTTCTCGCCCTCTGTTTCTCGCCCACTGTTTCAGCACCTCTGTTTCAGCCCCTCTGTTTCAGCCCCTCTGTTTCTCACCCTCTGTTTCTCGCCCTCTGTTTCTCGCCCTCTGTTTCAGCCCCTCTGTTTCAGCCCCTCTGTTTCAGCCCCTCTGTTTCTCGCCCTCTGTTTCAGCCCCTCTGTTTCAGCCCCTCTGTTTCAGCCCCTCTGTTTCAGACCCTCTGTTTCTCGCCCTCTGTTTCTCGCCCTCTGTTTCGCGCCCTCTGTTTCTCGCCCTCTGTTTCAGCCCCTCTGTTTCAGCCCCTCTGTTTCAGCCCCTCTGTTTCTCGCCCTCTGTTTCTCGCCCTCTGTTTCTCGCTCTCTGTTTCTGGCCCTCTGTTTCTCGCCCTCTGTTTCAGCCCCTCTGTTTCAGCTCCTCTGTTCCTCGCTCTCTGTTTCTCGCCCTCTGTTTCAGCCCCTCTGTTTCTCGCCCACTGTTTCTCGCCATCTATTTCAGCCCCTCTGTTTCAGCCCCTCTGTTTCTCGCCCTCTGTTTCAGCCCCTCTGTTTCAGCCCCTCTGTTTCTCGCCCTCTGTTTCAGCCCCCCTGTTTCAGCACCTCTGTTTCTCGCCCTTTGTTTCTCGCCCTCTGTTTCAGCCCCTCTGTTTCTCGCCCTCTGTTTCAGCCCCTCTGTTTCAGTCCCTCTGTTTCAGCCCCTCTGTTTCCGCCCCTCTGTTTCAGCCCCTCTGTTTCAGCCCCTCTGTTTCAGCCCCTCTGTTTCTCGCCCTCTGTTTCAGCCCCTCTGTTTCAGCCCCTCTGTTTCAGCCCCGCTGTTTCTCGCCCTCTGTTTCTCGCCCTCTGTTTCTCGCTCTTTGTTTCTCGCCCTCTGTTTCTCACCCTCTGTTTCAGCCCCTCTGTTTCAGCCAAACTGTTTCAGCCCCTCTGTTTCATCCCCTCTGTTTCAGCCCCTCTGTTTCAGCCCCTCTGTTTCTCGCCCTCTGTTTGTCGCCCTCTGTTTCTCGCCCTCTGTTTCTCGCCCTCTGTTTCAGCCCCTCTGTTTCAGCCCCTCTGTTTCAGCCCCTCTGTTTCTCGCCCTCTGTTTCTCGCCCACTGTTTCTCGCCCTCTGTTTCAGCCCCTCTGATTCAGCCCCTCTGTTTCAGCCCCTCTGTTTCAGCCCCTCTGTTTCAGCCCCTCTGTTTCAGACCCTCTGTTTCAGCCCCTCTGTTTCAGCCCCTCTGTTTCAGCACCTCTGTTTCTCGCCCTTTGTTTCTCGCCCTCTGTTTCAGCCCCTCTGTTTCTCGCCCTCTGTTTCAGCCCCTCTGATTCTCGCACTCTGTTTCAGCCCTTCTGTTTCAACCCCTCTGTTTCTCGCCCTCTGTTTCAGCCCCTCTGTTTCAGCCCCTCTGTATCAGCCCCTCTGTTTCAGCCCCTCTGTTTCTCGCCCTCTGTTTCTCGCCCTCTGTTTCAGCCCCTCTGTTTCAGCCCCGCTGTTTCTCGCCCTCTGTTTCTCGCCCTCTGTTTCTCGCTCATTGTTTCTCGCCCTCTGTTTCTCGCCCTCTGTTTCAGCCCCTCTGTTTCAGCCAAACTGTTTCAGCCCCTCTGTTTCATCCCCTCTGTTTCAGCCCCTCTGTTTCAGCCCCTCTGTTTCTCGCCCTCTGTTTCTCGCCCTCTGTTTCTCGCCCTCTGTTTCTCGCTCTCTGTTTCTCGCCCTCTGTTTCTCGCCCTCTGTTTCAGCCCCTCTGTTTCAGCCCCTCTGTTTCAGCCCCTCTGTTTCTCGCCCTCTGTTTCTCGCCCACTGTTTCTCGCCCTCTGTTTCAGCCCCTCTGATTCAGCCCCTCTGTTTCAGCCCCTCTGTTTCAGCCCCTCTGTTTCAGCCCCTCTGTTTCAGATCCTCTGTTTCAGCCCCTCTGTTTCAGCCCCTCTGTTTCAGCACCTCTGTTTCTCGCCCTTTGTTTCTCGCCCTCTGTTTCAGCCCCTCTGTTTCAGCCCCTCTGATTCTCGCACTCTGTTTCAGCCCTTCTGTTTCAACCCCTCTGTTTCTCGCCCTCTGTTTCAGCCCCTCTGTTTCAGCCCCTCTGTATCAGCCCCTCTGTTTCAGCCCCTCTGTTTCTCGCCCTCTGTTTCTCGCCCTCAGTTTCAGCCCCTCTGTTTCAGCCCCTCTGTTTCAGCCCCTCTGTTTCAGCCCCTCTGATTCTCGCCCTCTCTTTCTCGCCCTTTGTTTCTCGCCCTCTGTTTGAGCCCCTCTGTTTCTCGACCTCTGTTTCAGCCCCTCTGTTTCTCGCACTCTGTTTCAGTCCCTCTGTTTCAGCCCCTCTGTTTCTCGCCCTCTGTTTCAGCCCCTCTGTTTCAGCCCCTCTGTTTCAGCCCCTCTCTGTTTCAGCCCCTCTTTTTCTCGCCCTCTGTTTCTCGCCCTCTGTTTCAGCCCCTCTGTTTCAGCCCCTCTGTTTCAGTCCCTCTGTTTCAGCCCCTCTGTTTCAGCCCCTCTGATTCTCGCCCTCTGTTTCTCGCCCTCTGTTTCTCGCACTCTGTTTCTCGCTCTCTGTTTCTCGCCCTCTGTTTCTCGCCCTCTGTTTCAGCCCCTCTGTTTCTGCCCCTCTGTTTCAGCCCCTCTGTTTCAGCCCCTCTGTTTCAGCCCCACTGTTTCTCGCCCTCTGTTTCTCGCCCTCTTTTTCTCGCCCTCTGTTTCTCGCCCTCTGTTTCTCGCCCTCTGTTTCAGCCCCTCTGTTTCAGCCCCTCTGTTTCAGCCCCTCTCTATCAGCCCCTCTGTTTCAGCCCCTCTGTTTCTCGCCCTCTGTTTCTCGCCCTCTGTTTCAGCCCCTCTGTTTCAGCCCCTCTGTTTCAGCCCCTCTGTTTCAGTCCCTCTGTTTCAGCACCTCTGTTTCAGCCCCTCTGTTTCTCGCCCACTGTTTCTCGCCCTCTGTTTTTCGACCTCTGTTTCTCGCCCTCTGTTTCTCGCCCTCTGTTTCAGCCCCTCTGTTTCAGTCCCTCTGTTTCAGCCCCTCTGTTTCTCGCCCTCTGTTTCTCTCCCTCTGTTTCAGCCCCTCTGTTTCAGCCCCTCTGTTTCTCGCCCTCTGTTTCAGCCCCTCTGTTTCATCCCCTCTGTTTCTCGCCCTCTGTTTCAGCCCCTCTGTTTCAGCCCCTCTGTATCAGCCCCTCTGTTTCAGCCCCTCTGTTTCTCGCCCTCTGTTTCTCGCCCTCTGTTTCAGCCCCTCTGTTTCAGCCCCTCTGTTTCAGCCCCTCTGTTTCAGCCCCTCTGTTTCTCGCCCTCTGTTTCTCGCCCTCTGTTTCTCGCCCTCTGTTTCTCGCTCTCTGTTTCTCGCCCTCTGTTTCAGCCCCTCTGTTTCTCGCCCACTGTTTCAGCCCCT
Organism: Stegostoma tigrinum; assembly: GCF_030684315.1. Taxonomy (NCBI): domain Eukaryota; kingdom Metazoa; phylum Chordata; class Chondrichthyes; order Orectolobiformes; family Stegostomatidae; genus Stegostoma; species Stegostoma tigrinum. Next base: position 3,075,912 of record NW_026728408.1, read on the forward strand.
CTGTTTCTCGCCATCTGTTTCAGCCCCTCTGTTTCAGCCCCTCTGTTTCTCGCCCTCTGTATCAGACCCTCTGTTTCAGCCCCTCTGTTTCAGCCCCTCTGTTTCAGCACCTCTGTTTCTTGCCCTTTGTTTCTCGCCCTCTGTTTCAGCCCCTCTGTTTCTCGCCCTCTGTTTCAGCCCCTCTGTTTCTCGCACTCTGTTTCAGCCCCTCTGTTTCAACCCCTCTGTTTCTCGCCCTCTGTTTCAGCCCCTCTGTTTCAGCCCCTCTGTATCATCCCCTCTGTTTCAGCCCCTCTGTTTCTCGCCCTCTGTTTCTCGCCCTCTGTTTCAGCCCCTCTGTTTCAGCCCCTCTGTTTCAGCCCCTCTGTTTCAGCCCCTCTGTTTCAGCCCCTCTGATTCTCGCCCTCTGTTTCTCGCCCTCTGTTTCTCGCCCTCTGTTTCTCGCTCTCTGTTTCTCGCCCTCTGTTTCTCGCCCTCTGTTTCAGACCCTCTGTTTCAGCCCCTCTGTTTCAGCCCCTCTGTTTCTCGCCCTCTGTTTCTCGCCCACTGTTTCTCGCCCTCTGTTTCAGCCCCTCTGATTCAGCCCCTCTGTTTCAGCCCCTCTGTTTCAGCCCCTCTGTTTCAGACCCTCTGTTTCAGCCCCTCTGTTTCAGCCCCTCTGTTTCAGCACCTCTGTTTCTCGCCCTTTGTTTCTCGCCCTCTGTTTCAGCCCCTCTGTTTCTCGCCCTCTGTTTCAGCCCCTCTGTTTCTCGCACTCTGTTTCAGCCCCTCTGTTTCAACCCCTCTGTTTCTCGCCCTCTGTTTCAGCCCCTCTGTTTCAGCCCCTCTGTATCAGCCCCTCTGTTTCAGCCCCTCTGTTTCTCGCCCTCTGTTTCTCGCCCTCTGTTTCAGCCCCTCTGTTTCAGCCCCTCTGTTTCAGCCCCTCTGTTTCAGCCCCTCTGTTTCAGCCCCTCTGATTCTCGCCCTCTGTTTCTCGCCCTTTGTTTCTCGCCCACTGATTGAGCCCCTCTGTTTCTCGCTCTCTGTTTCAACCCCTCTGTTTCTCGCCCTCTGTTTCAGCCCCTCTGTTTCAGCCCCTCTGTATCAGCCCCTCTGTTTCAGCCCCTCTGTTTCTCGCCCTCTGTTTCTCGCCCTCTGTTTCAGCCCCTCTGTTTCAGCCCCTCTGTTTCAGCCCCTCTGTTTCAGCCCCTCTGATTCAGCCCCTCTGATTCTCGCCCTCTGTTTCTCGCCCTTTGTTTCTCGACCTCTGTTTCAGCCCCTCTGTTTCTAGCACTCTGTTTCAGCCCCTCTGTTTCAGCCCCTCTGTTTCTCGCCCTCTGTTTCAGCCCCTCTGTTTCAGCCCCTCTGTATCAGCCCCTCTGTTTCAGCACCTCTGTTTCTCGCCCTCTGTTTCTCGCCCTCTGTTTCAGCCCCTCTGTTTCAGCCCCTCTGTGTCAGCCCCTTTGTTTCAGCCCCTCTGTTTCAGCCCCTCTGATTCTCGCCCTCTGTTTCTCGCCCTCTGTTTCTCGACCTCTGTTTCTCGCTCTCTGTTTCTCGCCCTCTGTTTCTCGCCCTCTGTTTCAGCCCCTCTGTTTCTGCCCCTCTGTTTCAGCCCCTCTGTTTCAGCCCCTCTGTTTCAGCCCCACTGTTTCTCGCCCTCTGTTTCTCGCCCTCTGTTTCTCGCCCTCTGTTTCTCGCCCTCTGTTTCTCGCCCTCTGTTTCAGCCCCTCTGTTTCAGCCCCTCTGTTTCAGCCCCTCTCTATCAGCCCCTCTGTTTCAGCCCCTCTGTTTCTCGCCCTCTGTTTCTCGCCCTCTGTTTCAGCCCCTCTGGTTCAGCCCCTCTGTTTCAGCCCCTCTGTTTCAGTCCCTCTGTTTCAGCACCTCTGTTTCAGCCCCTCTGTTTCTCGCCCACTGTTTCTCGCCCTCTGTTTTTCGCCCTCTGTTTCTCGCCCTCTGTTTCTCGCCCTCTGTTTCAGCCCCTCTGTTTCAGTCCCTCTGTTTCAGCCCCTCTGTTTCTCGCCCTCTGTTTCTCTCCCTCTGTTTCAGCCCCTCTGTTTCAGCCCCTCTGTTTCAGCCCCTCTGTTTCTCGCCCTCTGTTTCAGCCCCTCTGTTTCATCCCCTCTGTTTCTCGCCCTCTGTTTCAGCCCCTCTGTTTCAGCCCCTCTGTATCAGCCCCTCTGTTTCAGCCCCTCTGTTTCTCGCCCTCTGTTTCTCGCCCTCTGTTTCAGCCCCTCTGTTTCAGCCCCTCTGTTTCAGCCCCTCTGTTTCAGCCCCTCTGTTTCTCGCCCTCTGTTTCTCGCCCTCTGTTTCTCGCCCTCTGTTTCTCGCTCTCTGTTTCTCGCCCTCTGTTCCAGCCCCTCTGTTTCTCGCCCACTGTTTCAGCCCCTCTGTTTCTCGCCATCTGTTTCAGCCCCTCTGTTTCAGCCCCTCTGTTTCTCGCCCTCTGTTTCAGACCCTCTGTTTCAGCCCCTCTGTTTCAGCCCCTCTGTTTCAGCACCTCTGTTTCTCGCCCTTTGTTTCTCGCCCTCTGTTTCAGCCCCTCTGTTTCTCGCCCTCTGTTTCAGCCCCTCTGTTTCTCGAACTCTGTTTCAGCCCCTCTGTTTCAACCCCTCTGTTTCTCGCCCTCTGTTTCAGCCCCTCTGTTTCAGCCCCTCTGTATCAGCCCATCTGTTTCAGCCCCTCTGTTTCTCGCCCTCTGTTTCTCGCCCTCTGTTTCAGCCCCTCTGTTTCAGCCCCTCTGTTTCAGCCCCTCTGTTTCAGCCCCTCTGTTTCAGCCCCTCTGATTCTCGCCCTCTGTTTCTCGCCCTCTGTTTCTCGCCCTCTGTTTCTCGCTCTCTGTTTGTCGCCCTCTGTTTCTCGCCCTCTGTTTCAGCCCCTCTGTTTCTGCCCCTCTGTTTCAGCCCCTCTGTTTCAGCCCCTTTGTTTCAGCCCCTCTGTTTCTCGCCCGCTGTTTCTCGCCCTCTGTTTCTTGCCCTCTGTTTCTCGCTCTCTGTTTCTCGCCCTCTGTTTCTCGCCCTCTGTTTCAGCACCTCTGTTTCAGCCCCTCTGTTTCAGCCCCTCTGTTTCTCGCCCTCTGTTTCTCGCCCTCTGTTTCTCGCCCTCTGTTTCAGCCCCTCTGTTTCAGCCCCTCTGTTTCAGCCCCTCTGTTTCAGCCCCTCTGTTTCTCGCCCTCTGTTTCTCGCCCTCTGTTTCTCGCCCTCTGTTTCTCGCTCTCTGTTTCAGCCCCTCTGTTTCTCGCCTACTGTTTCAGCCCCTCTGTTTCTCGCCATCTGTTTCAGCCCCTCTGTTTCAGCCCCTCTGTTTCTCGCCCTCTGTTTCAGACCCTCTGTTTCAGCCCCTCTGTTTCAGCCCCTCTGTTTCAGCACCTCTGTTTCTCGCCCTTTGTTTCTCGCCCTCTGTTTCAGCCCCTCTGTTTCTCGCCCTCTGTTTCAGCCCCTCTGTTTCTCGCACTCTGTTTTAGCCCCTCTGTTTCAACCCCTCTGTTTCTCGCCCTCTGTTTCAGCCCCTCTGTTTCAGCCCCTCTGTATCAGCCCCTCTGTTTCAGCCCCTCTGTTTCTCGCCCTCTGTTTCTCGCCCTCTGTTTCAGCCCCTCTGTTTCAGCCCCTCTGTTTCAGCCCCTCTGTTTCAGCCCCTCTGTTTCAGCCCCTCTGATTCTCGCCCTCTGTTTCTCGCCCTCTGTTTCTCGCCCTCTGTTTCTCGCTCTCTGTTTGTCGCCCTCTGTTTCTCGCCCTCTGTTTCAGCCCCTCTGTTTCAGCCCCTCTGTTTCTGCCCCTCTGTTTCAGCCCCTCTGTTTCAGCACCTCTGTTTCTTGCCCTTTGTTTCTCGCCCTCTGTTTCAGCCCCTCTGTTTCTCGCCCTCTGTTTCAGCCCCTCTGTTTCTCGCACTCTGTTTCAGCCCCTCTGTTTCAACCCCTCTGTTTCTCGCCCTCTGTTTCAGCCCCTCTGTTTCAGCCCCTCTGTATCATCCCCTCTGTTTCAGCCCCTCTGTTTCTCGCCCTCTGTTTCTCGCCCTCTGTTTCAGCCCCTCTGTTTCAGCCCCTCTGTTTCAGCCCCTCTGTTTCAGCCCCTCTGTTTCAGCCCCTCTGATTCTCGCCCTCTGTTTCTCGCCCTCTGTTTCTCGCCCTCTGTTTCTCGCTCTCTGTTTCTCGCCCTCTGTTTCTCGCCCTCTGTTTCAGACCCTCTGTTTCAGCCCCTCTGTTTCAGCCCCTCTGTTTCTCGCCCTCTGTTTCTCGCCCACTGTTTCTCGCCCTCTGTTTCAGCCCCTCTGATTCAGCCCCTCTGTTTCAGCCCCTCTGTTTCAGCCCCTCTGTTTCAGACCCTCTGTTTCAGCCCCTCTGTTTCAGCCCCTCTGTTTCAGCACCTCTGTTTCTCGCCCTTTGTTTCTCGCCCTCTGTTTCAGCCCCTCTGTTTCTCGCCCTCTGTTTCAGCCCCTCTGTTTCTCGCACTCTGTTTCAGCCCCTCTGTTTCAACCCCTCTGTTTCTCGCCCTCTGTTTCAGCCCCTCTGTTTCAGCCCCTCTGTATCAGCCCCTCTGTTTCAGCCCCTCTGTTTCTCGCCCTCTGTTTCTCGCCCTCTGTTTCAGCCCCTCTGTTTCAGCCCCTCTGTTTCAGCCCCTCTGTTTCAGCCCCTCTGTTTCAGCCCCTCTGATTCTCGCCCTCTGTTTCTCGCCCTTTGTTTCTCGCCCACTGTTTGAGCCCCTCTGTTTCTCGACCTCTGTTTCAGCCCCTCTGTTTCTCGCACTCTGTTTCAGCCCCTCTGTTTCAGCCCCTCTGTTTCTCGCCCTCTGTTTCAGCCCCTCTGTTTCAGCCCCTCTGTATCAGCCCCTCTGTTTCAGCACCTCTGTTTCTCGCCCTCTGTTTCTCGCCCTCTGTTTCAGCCCCTCTGTTTCAGCCCCTCTGTTTCAGCCCCTTTGTTTCAGCCCCTCTGTTTCAGCCCCTCTGATTCTCGCCCTCTGTTTCTCGCCCTCTGTTTCTCGCCCTCTGTTTCTCGCTCTCTGTTTCTCGCCCTCTGTTTCTCGCCCTCTGTTTCAGCCCCTCTGTTTCTGCCCCTCTGTTTCAGCCCCTCTGTTTCAGCCCCTCTGTTTCAGCCCCACTGTTTCTCGCCCTCTGTTTCTCGCCCTCTGTTTCTCGCCCTCTGTTTCTCGCCCTCTGTTTCTCGCCCTCTGTTTCAGCCCCTCTGTTTCAGCCCCTCTGTTTCAGCCCCTCTCTATCAGCCCCTCTGTTTCAGCCCCTCTGTTTCTCGCCCTCTGTTTCTCGCCCTCTGTTTCAGCCCCTCTGGTTCAGCCCCTCTGTTTCAGCCCCTCTGTTTCAGTCCCTCTGTTTCAGCACCTCTGTTTCAGCCCCTCTGTTTCTCGCCCACTGTTTCTCGCCCTCTGTTTTTCGCCCTCTGTTTCTCGCCCTCTGTTTCTCGCCCTCTGTTTCAGCCCCTCTGTTTCAGTCCCTCTGTTTCAGCCCCTCTGTTTCTCGCCCTCTGTTTCTCTCCCTCTGTTTCAGCCCCTCTGTTTCAGCCCCTCTGTTTCAGCCCCTCTGTTTCTCGCCCTCTGTTTCAGCCCCTCTGTTTCATCCCCTCTGTTTCTCGCCCTCTGTTTCAGCCCCTCTGTTTCAGCCCCTCTGTATCAGCCCCTCTGTTTCAGCCCCTCTGTTTCTCGCCCTCTGTTTCTCGCCCTCTGTTTCAGCCCCTCTGTTTCAGCCCCTCTGTTTCAGCCCCTCTGTTTCAGCCCCTCTGTTTCTCGCCCTCTGTTTCTCGCCCTCTGTTTCTCGCCCTCTGTTTCTCGCTCTCTGTTTCTCGCCCTCTGTTCCAGCCCCTCTGTTTCTCGCCCACTGTTTCAGCCCCTCTGTTTCTCGCCATCTGTTTCAGCCCCTCTGTTTCAGCCCCTCTGTTTCTCGCCCTCTGTTTCAGACCCTCTGTTTCAGCCCCTCTGTTTCAGCCCCTCTGTTTCAGCACCTCTGTTTCTCGCCCTTTGTTTCTCGCCCTCTGTTTCAGCCCCTCTGTTTCTCGCCCTCTGTTTCAGCCCCTCTGTTTCTCGAACTCTGTTTCAGCCCCTCTGTTTCAACCCCTCTGTTTCTCGCCCTCTGTTTCAGCCCCTCTGTTTCAGCCCCTCTGTATCAGCCCATCTGTTTCAGCCCCTCTGTTTCTCGCCCTCTGTTTCTCGCCCTCTGTTTCAGCCCCTCTGTTTCAGCCCCTCTGTTTCAGCCCCTCTGTTTCAGCCCCTCTGTTTCAGCCCCTCTGATTCTCGCCCTCTGTTTCTCGCCCTCTGTTTCTCGCCCTCTGTTTCTCGCTCTCTGTTTGTCGCCCTCTGTTTCTCGCCCTCTGTTTCAGCCCCTCTGTTTCTGCCCCTCTGTTTCAGCCCCTCTGTTTCAGCCCCTTTGTTTCAGCCCCTCTGTTTCTCGCCCGCTGTTTCTCGCCCTCTGTTTCTTGCCCTCTGTTTCTCGCTCTCTGTTTCTCGCCCTCTGTTTCTCGCCCTCTGTTTCAGCACCTCTGTTTCAGCCCCTCTGTTTCAGCCCCTCTGTTTCTCGCCCTCTGTTTCTCGCCCTCTGTTTCTCGCCCTCTGTTTCAGCCCCTCTGTTTCAGCCCCTCTGTTTCAGCCCCTCTGTTTCAGCCCCTCTGTTTCTCGCCCTCTGTTTCTCGCCCTCTGTTTCTCGCCCTCTGTTTCTCGCTCTCTGTTTCAGCCCCTCTGTTTCTCGCCTACTGTTTCAGCCCCTCTGTTTCTCGCCATCTGTTTCAGCCCCTCTGTTTCAGCCCCTCTGTTTCTCGCCCTCTGTTTCAGACCCTCTGTTTCAGCCCCTCTGTTTCAGCCCCTCTGTTTCAGCACCTCTGTTTCTCGCCCTTTGTTTCTCGCCCTCTGTTTCAGCCCCTCTGTTTCTCGCCCTCTGTTTCAGCCCCTCTGTTTCTCGCACTCTGTTTTAGCCCCTCTGTTTCAACCCCTCTGTTTCTCGCCCTCTGTTTCAGCCCCTCTGTTTCAGCCCCTCTGTATCAGCCCCTCTGTTTCAGCCCCTCTGTTTCTCGCCCTCTGTTTCTCGCCCTCTGTTTCAGCCCCTCTGTTTCAGCCCCTCTGTTTCAGCCCCTCTGTTTCAGCCCCTCTGTTTCAGCCCCTCTGATTCTCGCCCTCTGTTTCTCGCCCTCTGTTTCTCGCCCTCTGTTTCTCGCGCTCTGTTTGTCGCCCTCTGTTTCTCGCCCTCTGTTTCAGCCCCTCTGTTTCTGCCCCTCTGTTTCAGCCCCTCTGTTTCAGCCCCTCTGTTTCAGCCCCTCTGTTTCTCGCCCTCTGTTTCTCGCCCTCTGTTTCTTGCCCTCTGTTTCTCGCTCTCTGTTTCTCGCCCTCTGTTTCTCGCCCTCAGTTTCAGCCCCTCTGTTTCAGCCCCTTTGTTTCAGCCCCTCTGTTTCAGCCCCTCTGTTTCTCGCCAACTGTTTCTCGCCCACTGTTTCAGCCCCTCTGTTTCAGCCCCTCTGTTTCAGCCCCTCTGTTTCAGCCCCTCTGTTTCAGCACCTCTGTTTCAGCCCCTATGTTTCTCGCCCTCTGTTTCTCGCCCTCTGTTTCTCGCCCTCTGTTTCTCGCCCTCTGTTTCAGCCCCTCTGTTTCAGCCCCTCTGTTTCTCGCCCTCTGCTTCTCGCCCTCTGTTTCTCGCCCTCTGTTTCAGCCCCTCTGTTTCTGCCCCTCAGTTCCAGCCCCTCTGTTTCTTGCCCTCTGTTTCAGCACCTCTGTTTCTCGCCCTCTCTTTCAGCCCCTCTCTTTCTCGCCCTCTGTTGCAGACCCTCTGTTTCAGCCCGTCTATTTCAGCCCCTCTGTTTCAGCCCCTCTGTTTCTCGCCCTCTGTTTCCGCCCCTCTGTTTCTCGCCCTCTGTTGCAGCCCCTCTGTTTCAGCCCCTCTGTTTCAGCCCCTCTGTTTCAGCTCCTCTGTTTCAGACCCTCTGTTTCTCGCCCTCTGTTTCAGCCCCTCTGTTTCAGCCCCTCTGTTTCAGCCACTCTGTTTCAGCCCCTCTGTTTCTCGCCCTCTGTTTCTCGCGCTCTGTTTCTCGCCCTCTGTTTCAGCCCCTCTGTTTCATCCCCTCTGTTTCAGCCCCTCTGTTTCAGCCCCTCTGTTTCTCGCCCTCTGTTTCTCGCCCTCTGTTTCTCGCCCTCTGTTTCTCGCTCTCTGTTTCTCGCCCTCTGTTTCTCGCCCTCTGTTTCAGCCCCTCTGTTTCAGCCACTCTGTTTCAGCTCCTCTGTTTCTCGCCCTCTGTTTCTCGCCCACTGTTTCTCGCCCTCTGTTTCAGCCCCTCTGTTTCAGCCCCTCTTTTTCAGCCCCTCTGTTTCAGCCCCTCTGTTTCTCGCCCTCTGTTTCTCGCTCTCTCTTTCTCGCCCTCTGTTTCTCGCCCACTGTTTCAGCACCTCTGTTTCAGCCCCTCTGTTTCAGCCCCTCTGTTTCTCACCCTCTGTTTCTCGCCCTCTGTTTCTCGCCCTCTGTTTCAGCCCCTCTGTTTCAGCCCCTCTGTTTCAGCCCCTCTGTTTCAGCCCCTCTGTTTCTCGCCCTCTGTTTCAGCCCCTCTGTTTCAGCCCCTCTGTTTCAGCCCCTCTGTTTCAGACCCTCTGTTTCTCGCCCTCTGTTTCTCGCCCTCTGTTTCTCGCCCTCTGTTTCTCGCCCTCTGTTTCAGCCCCTCTGTTTCAGCCCCTCTGTTTCAGCCCCTCTGTTTCTCGCCCTCTGTTTCTCGCCCTCTGTTTCTCGCTCTCTGTTTCTGGCCCTCTGTTTCTCGCCCTCTGTTTCAGCCGCTCTGTTTCAGCTCCTCTGTTCCTCGCTCTCTGTTTCTCGCCCTCTGTTTCAGCCCCTCTGTTTCTCGCCCACTGTTTCAGCCCCTCTGTTTCTCGCCATCTCTTTCAGCCCCTCTGTTTCAGCCCCTCTGTTTCTCGCCCTCTGTTTCAGCCCCTCTGTTTCAGCCCCTCTGTTTCTCGCCCTCTGTTTCAGCCCCCCTGTTTCAGCACCTCTGTTTCTCGCCCTTTGTTTCTCGCCCTCTGTTTCAGCCCCTCTGTTTCTCGCCCTCTGTTTCAGCCCCTCTGTTTCAGTCCCTCTGTTTCAGCCCCTCTGTTTCCGCCCCTCTGTTTCAGCCCCTCTGTTTCAGCCCCTCTGTTTCAGCCCCTCTGTTTCTCGCCCTCTGTTTCAGCCCCTCTGTTTCAGCCCCTCTGTTTCAGCCCCTCTGTTTCTCGCCCTCTGTTTCTCGCCCTCTGTTTCTCGCCCTCTGTTTCTCGCTCTTTGTTTCTCGCCCTCTGTTTCTCGCCCTCTGTTTCAGCCCCTCTGTTTCAGCCAAACTGTTTCAGCCCCTCTGTTTCATCCCCTCTGTTTCAGCCCCTCTGTTTCAGCCCCTCTGTTTCTCGCCCTCTGTTTCTCTCCCTCTGTTTCTCGCCCTCTGTTTCTCGCTCTCTGTTTCTCGCCCTCTGTTTCTCGCCCTCTGTTTCAGCCCCTCTGTTTCAGCCCCTCTGTTTCAGCCCCTCTGTTTCTCGCCCTCTGTTTCTCGCCCACTGTTTCTCGCCCTCTGTTTCAGCCCCTCTGATTCAGCCCCTCTGTTTCAGCCCCTCTGTTTCAGCCCCTCTGTTTCAGCCCCTCTGTTTCAGACCCTCTGTTTCAGCCCCTCTGTATCATCCCCTCTGTTTCAGCCCCTCTGTTTCTCGCCCTCTGTTTCTCGCCCTCTGTTTCAGCCCCTCTGTTTCAGCCCCTCTGTTTCAGCCCCTCTGTTTCAGCCCCTCTGTTTCAGCCCCTCTGATTCTCGCCCTCTGTTTCTCGCCCTCTGTTTCTCGCCCTCTGTTTCTCGCTCTCTGTTTCTCGCCCTCTGTTTCTCGCCCTCTGTTTCAGACCCTCTGTTTCAGCCCCTCTGTTTCAGCCCCTCTGTTTCTCGCCCTCTGTTTCAGCCCCTCTGTTTCTCGCACTCTGTTTCAGCCCCTCTGTTTCAACCCCTCTGTTTCTCGCCCTCTGTTTCAGCCCCTCTGTTTCAGCCCCTCTGTATCATCCCCTCTGTTTCAGCCCCTCTGTTTCTCGCCCTCTGTTTCTCGCCCTCTGTTTCAGCCCCTCTGTTTCAGCCCCTCTGTTTCAGCCCCTCTGTTTCAGCCCCTCTGTTTCAGCCCCTCTGATTCTCGCCCTCTGTTTCTCGCCCTCTGTTTCTCGCCCTCTGTTTCTCGCTCTCTGTTTCTCGCCCTCTGTTTCTCGCCCTCTGTTTCAGACCCTCTGTTTCAGCCCCTCTGTTTCAGCCCCTCTGTTTCTCGCCCTCTGTTTCTCGCCCACTGTTTCTCGCCCTCTGTTTCAGCCCCTCTGATTCAGCCCCTCTGTTTCAGCCCCTCTGTTTCAGCCCCTCTGTTTCAGACCCTCTGTTTCAGCCCCTCTGTTTCAGCCCCTCTGTTTCAGCACCTCTGTTTCTCGCCCTTTGTTTCTCGCCCTCTGTTTCAGCCCCTCTGTTTCTCGCCCTCTGTTTCAGCCCCTCTGTTTCTCGCACTCTGTTTCAGCCCCTCTGTTTCAACCCCTCTGTTTCTCGCCCTCTGTTTCAGCCCCTCTGTTTCAGCCCCTCTGTATCAGCCCCTCTGTTTCAGCCCCTCTGTTTCTCGCCCTCTGTTTCTCGCCCTCTGTTTCAGCCCCTCTGTTTCAGCCCCTCTGTTTCAGCCCCTCTGTTTCAGCCCCTCTGTTTCAGCCCCTCTGATTCTCGCCCTCTGTTTCTCGCCCTTTGTTTCTCGCCCACTGTTTGAGCCCCTCTGTTTCTCGACCTCTGTTTCAGCCCCTCTGTTTCTCGCACTCTGTTTCAGCCCCTCTGTTTCAGCCCCTCTGTTTCTCGCCCTCTGTTTCAGCCCCTCTGTTTCAGCCCCTCTGTATCAGCCCCTCTGTTTCAGCACCTCTGTTTCTCGCCCTCTGTTTCTCGCCCTCTGTTTCAGCCCCTCTGTTTCAGCCCCTCTGTTTCAGCCCCTTTGTTTCAGCCCCTCTGTTTCAGCCCCTCTGATTCTCGCCCTCTGTTTCTCGCCCTCTGTTTCTCGCCCTCTGTTTCTCGCTCTCTGTTTCTCGCCCTCTGTTTCTCGCCCTCTGTTTCAGCCCCTCTGTTTCTGCCCCTCTGTTTCAGCCCCTCTGTTTCAGCCCCTCTGTTTCAGCCCCACTGTTTCTCGCCCTCTGTTTCTCGCCCTCTGTTTCTCGCCCTCTGTTTCTCGCCCTCTGTTTCTCGCCCTCTGTTTCAGCCCCTCTGTTTCAGCCCCTCTGTTTCAGCCCCTCTCTATCAGCCCCTCTGTTTCAGCCCCTCTGTTTCTCGCCCTCTGTTTCTCGCCCTCTGTTTCAGCCCCTCTGGTTCAGCCCCTCTGTTTCAGCCCCTCTGTTTCAGTCCCTCTGTTTCAGCACCTCTGTTTCAGCCCCTCTGTTTCTCGCCCACTGTTTCTCGCCCTCTGTTTTTCGCCCTCTGTTTCTCGCCCTCTGTTTCTCGCCCTCTGTTTCAGCCCCTCTGTTTCAGTCCCTCTGTTTCAGCCCCTCTGTTTCTCGCCCTCTGTTTCTCTCCCTCTGTTTCAGCCCCTCTGTTTCAGCCCCTCTGTTTCAGCCCCTCTGTTTCTCGCCCTCTGTTTCAGCCCCTCTGTTTCATCCCCTCTGTTTCTCGCCCTCTGTTTCAGCCCCTCTGTTTCAGCCCCTCTGTATCAGCCCCTCTGTTTCAGCCCCTCTGTTTCTCGCCCTCTGTTTCTCGCCCTCTGTTTCAGCCCCTCTGTTTCAGCCCCTCTGTTTCAGCCCCTCTGTTTCAGCCCCTCTGTTTCTCGCCCTCTGTTTCTCGCCCTCTGTTTCTCGCCCTCTGTTTCTCGCTCTCTGTTTCTCGCCCTCTGTTCCAGCCCCTCTGTTTCTCGCCCACTGTTTCAGCCCCTCTGTTTCTCGCCATCTGTTTCAGCCCCTCTGTTTCAGCCCCTCTGTTTCTCGCCCTCTGTTTCAGACCCTCTGTTTCAGCCCCTCTGTTTCAGCCCCTCTGTTTCAGCACCTCTGTTTCTCGCCCTTTGTTTCTCGCCCTCTGTTTCAGCCCCTCTGTTTCTCGCCCTCTGTTTCAGCCCCTCTGTTTCTCGAACTCTGTTTCAGCCCCTCTGTTTCAACCCCTCTGTTTCTCGCCCTCTGTTTCAGCCCCTCTGTTTCAGCCCCTCTGTATCAGCCCATCTGTTTCAGCCCCTCTGTTTCTCGCCCTCTGTTTCTCGCCCTCTGTTTCAGCCCCTCTGTTTCAGCCCCTCTGTTTCAGCCCCTCTGTTTCAGCCCCTCTGTTTCAGCCCCTCTGATTCTCGCCCTCTGTTTCTCGCCCTCTGTTTCTCGCCCTCTGTTTCTCGCTCTCTGTTTGTCGCCCTCTGTTTCTCGCCCTCTGTTTCAGCCCCTCTGTTTCTGCCCCTCTGTTTCAGCCCCTCTGTTTCAGCCCCTTTGTTTCAGCCCCTCTGTTTCTCGCCCGCTGTTTCTCGCCCTCTGTTTCTTGCCCTCTGTTTCTCGCTCTCTGTTTCTCGCCCTCTGTTTCTCGCCCTCTGTTTCAGCACCTCTGTTTCAGCCCCTCTGTTTCAGCCCCTCTGTTTCTCGCCCTCTGTTTCTCGCCCTCTGTTTCTCGCCCTCTGTTTCAGCCCCTCTGTTTCAGCCCCTCTGTTTCAGCCCCTCTGTTTCAGCCCCTCTGTTTCTCGCCCTCTGTTTCTCGCCCTCTGTTTCTCGCCCTCTGTTTCTCGCTCTCTGTTTCAGCCCCTCTGTTTCTCGCCTACTGTTTCAGCCCCTCTGTTTCTCGCCATCTGTTTCAGCCCCTCTGTTTCAGCCCCTCTGTTTCTCGCCCTCTGTTTCAGACCCTCTGTTTCAGCCCCTCTGTTTCAGCCCCTCTGTTTCAGCACCTCTGTTTCTCGCCCTTTGTTTCTCGCCCTCTGTTTCAGCCCCTCTGTTTCTCGCCCTCTGTTTCAGCCCCTCTGTTTCTCGCACTCTGTTTTAGCCCCTCTGTTTCAACCCCTCTGTTTCTCGCCCTCTGTTTCAGCCCCTCTGTTTCAGCCCCTCTGTATCAGCCCCTCTGTTTCAGCCCCTCTGTTTCTCGCCCTCTGTTTCTCGCCCTCTGTTTCAGCCCCTCTGTTTCAGCCCCTCTGTTTCAGCCCCTCTGTTTCAGCCCCTCTGTTTCAGCCCCTCTGATTCTCGCCCTCTGTTTCTCGCCCTCTGTTTCTCGCCCTCTGTTTCTCGCGCTCTGTTTGTCGCCCTCTGTTTCTCGCCCTCTGTTTCAGCCCCTCTGTTTCTGCCCCTCTGTTTCAGCCCCTCTGTTTCAGCCCCTCTGTTTCAGCCCCTCTGTTTCTCGCCCTCTGTTTCTCGCCCTCTGTTTCTTGCCCTCTGTTTCTCGCTCTCTGTTTCTCGCCCTCTGTTTCTCGCCCTCAGTTTCAGCCCCTCTGTTTCAGCCCCTTTGTTTCAGCCCCTCTGTTTCAGCCCCTCTGTTTCTCGCCAACTGTTTCTCGCCCACTGTTTCAGCCCCTCTGTTTCAGCCCCTCTGTTTCAGCCCCTCTGTTTCAGCCCCTCTGTTTCAGCACCTCTGTTTCAGCCCCTATGTTTCTCGCCCTCTGTTTCTCGCCCTCTGTTTCTCGCCCTCTGTTTCTCGCCCTCTGTTTCAGCCCCTCTGTTTCAGCCCCTCTGTTTCTCGCCCTCTGCTTCTCGCCCTCTGTTTCTCGCCCTCTGTTTCAGCCCCTCTGTTTCTGCCCCTCAGTTCCAGCCCCTCTGTTTCTTGCCCTCTGTTTCAGCACCTCTGTTTCTCGCCCTCTCTTTCAGCCCCTCTCTTTCTCGCCCTCTGTTGCAGACCCTCTGTTTCAGCCCGTCTATTTCAGCCCCTCTGTTTCAGCCCCTCTGTTTCTCGCCCTCTGTTTCCGCCCCTCTGTTTCTCGCCCTCTGTTGCAGCCCCTCTGTTTCAGCCCCTCTGTTTCAGCCCCTCTGTTTCAGCTCCTCTGTTTCAGACCCTCTGTTTCTCGCCCTCTGTTTCAGCCCCTCTGTTTCAGCCCCTCTGTTTCAGCCACTCTGTTTCAGCCCCTCTGTTTCTCGCCCTCTGTTTCTCGCGCTCTGTTTCTCGCCCTCTGTTTCAGCCCCTCTGTTTCATCCCCTCTGTTTCAGCCCCTCTGTTTCAGCCCCTCTGTTTCTCGCCCTCTGTTTCTCGCCCTCTGTTTCTCGCCCTCTGTTTCTCGCTCTCTGTTTCTCGCCCTCTGTTTCTCGCCCTCTGTTTCAGCCCCTCTGTTTCAGCCACTCTGTTTCAGCTCCTCTGTTTCTCGCCCTCTGTTTCTCGCCCACTGTTTCTCGCCCTCTGTTTCAGCCCCTCTGTTTCAGCCCCTCTTTTTCAGCCCCTCTGTTTCAGCCCCTCTGTTTCTCGCCCTCTGTTTCTCGCTCTCTCTTTCTCGCCCTCTGTTTCTCGCCCACTGTTTCAGCACCTCTGTTTCAGCCCCTCTGTTTCAGCCCCTCTGTTTCTCACCCTCTGTTTCTCGCCCTCTGTTTCTCGCCCTCTGTTTCAGCCCCTCTGTTTCAGCCCCTCTGTTTCAGCCCCTCTGTTTCAGCCCCTCTGTTTCTCGCCCTCTGTTTCAGCCCCTCTGTTTCAGCCCCTCTGTTTCAGCCCCTCTGTTTCAGACCCTCTGTTTCTCGCCCTCTGTTTCTCGCCCTCTGTTTCTCGCCCTCTGTTTCTCGCCCTCTGTTTCAGCCCCTCTGTTTCAGCCCCTCTGTTTCAGCCCCTCTGTTTCTCGCCCTCTGTTTCTCGCCCTCTGTTTCTCGCTCTCTGTTTCTGGCCCTCTGTTTCTCGCCCTCTGTTTCAGCCGCTCTGTTTCAGCTCCTCTGTTCCTCGCTCTCTGTTTCTCGCCCTCTGTTTCAGCCCCTCTGTTTCTCGCCCACTGTTTCAGCCCCTCTGTTTCTCGCCATCTCTTTCAGCCCCTCTGTTTCAGCCCCTCTGTTTCTCGCCCTCTGTTTCAGCCCCTCTGTTTCAGCCCCTCTGTTTCTCGCCCTCTGTTTCAGCCCCCCTGTTTCAGCACCTCTGTTTCTCGCCCTTTGTTTCTCGCCCTCTGTTTCAGCCCCTCTGTTTCTCGCCCTCTGTTTCAGCCCCTCTGTTTCAGTCCCTCTGTTTCAGCCCCTCTGTTTCCGCCCCTCTGTTTCAGCCCCTCTGTTTCAGCCCCTCTGTTTCAGCCCCTCTGTTTCTCGCCCTCTGTTTCAGCCCCTCTGTTTCAGCCCCTCTGTTTCAGCCCCTCTGTTTCTCGCCCTCTGTTTCTCGCCCTCTGTTTCTCGCCCTCTGTTTCTCGCTCTTTGTTTCTCGCCCTCTGTTTCTCGCCCTCTGTTTCAGCCCCTCTGTTTCAGCCAAACTGTTTCAGCCCCTCTGTTTCATCCCCTCTGTTTCAGCCCCTCTGTTTCAGCCCCTCTGTTTCTCGCCCTCTGTTTCTCTCCCTCTGTTTCTCGCCCTCTGTTTCTCGCTCTCTGTTTCTCGCCCTCTGTTTCTCGCCCTCTGTTTCAGCCCCTCTGTTTCAGCCCCTCTGTTTCAGCCCCTCTGTTTCTCGCCCTCTGTTTCTCGCCCACTGTTTCTCGCCCTCTGTTTCAGCCCCTCTGATTCAGCCCCTCTGTTTCAGCCCCTCTGTTTCAGCCCCTCTGTTTCAGCCCCTCTGTTTCAGACCCTCTGTTTCAGCCCCTCTGTTTCAGCCCCTCTGTTTCAGCACCTCTGTTTCTCGCCCTTTGTATCTCGCCCTCTGTTTCAGCCCCTCTGTTTCTCGCCCTCTGTTTCAGCCCCTCTGATTCTCGCACTCTCTTTCAGCCCTTCTGTTTCAACCCCTCTGTTTCTCGCCCTCTGTTTCAGCCCCTCTGTTTCAGCCCCTCTGTATCAGCCCCTCTGTTTCAGCCCCTCTGTTTCTCGCCCTCTGTTTCTCGCCCTCAGTTTCAGCCCCTCTGTTTCAGCCCCTCAGTTTCAGCCCCTCTGTTTCAGCCCCTCTGATTCTCGCCCTCTCTTTCTCGCCCTTTGTTTCTCGCCCTCTGTTTGAGCCCCTCTGTTTCTCGACCTCTGTTTCAGCCCCTCTGTTTCTCGCACTCTGTTTCAGTCCCTCTGTTTCAGCCCCTCTGTTTCTCGCCCTCTGTTTCAGCCCCTCTGTTTCAGCCCCTCTGTATCAGCCCCTCTGTTTCAGCCCCTCTTTTTCTCGCCCTCTGTTTCTTGCCCTCTGTTTCAGCCCCTCTGTTTCAGCCCCTCTGTTTCAGCCCCTCTGTTTCAGCCCCTCTGTTTCAGCCCCTCTGATTCTCGCCCTCTGTTTCTCGCCCTCTGTTTCTCGCCCTCTGTTTCTCGCTCTCTGTTTCTCGCCCTCTGTTTCTCGCCCTCTGTTTCAGCCCCTCTGTTTCTGCCCCTCTGTTTCAGCCCCTCTGTTTCAGCCCCTCTGTTTCAGCCCGACTGTTTCTCGCCCTCTGTTTCTCGCCCTCTGTTTCTCGCCCTCTGTTTCTCGCCCTCTGTTTCTCGCCCTCTGTTTCAGCCCCTCTGTTTCAGCCCCTCTGTTTCAGCCCCTCTCTATCAGCCCCTCTGTTTCAGCCCCTCTGTTTCTCGCCCTCTGTTTCTCGCCCTCTGTTTCAGCCCCTCTGTTTCAGCCCCTCTGTTTCAGCCCCTCTGTTTCAGTCCCTCTTTTTCAGCACCTCTGTTTCAGCCCCTCTGTTTCTCGCCCACTGTTTCTCGCCCTCTGTTTTTCGCCCTCTGTTTCTCGCCCTCTGTTTCTCGCCCTCTGTTTCAGCCCCTCTGTTTCAGTCCCTCTGTTTCAGCCCCTCTGTTTCTCGCCCTCTGTTTCTCTCCCTCTGTTTCAGCCCCTCTGTTTCAGCCCCTCTGTTTCAGCCCCTCTGTTTCTCGCCCTCTGTTTCAGCCCCTCTGTTTCATCCCCTCTGTTTCTCGCCCTCTGTTTCAGCCCCTCTGTTTCAGCCCCTCTGTATCAGCCCCTCTGTTTCAGCCCCTCTGTTTCTCGCCCTCTGTTTCTCGCCCTCTGTTTCAGCCCCTCTGTTTCAGCCCCTCTGTTTCAGCCCCTCTGTTTCAGCCCCTCTGTTTCTCGCCCTCTGTTTCTCGCCCTCTGTTTCTCGCTCTCTGTTTCTCGCCCTCTGTTTCAGCCCCTCTGTTTCTCGCCCACTGTTTCAGCCCCTCTGTTTCTCGCCATCTGTTTCAGCCCCTCTGTTTCAGCCCCTCTGTTTCTCGCCCTCTGTTTCAGACCCTCTGTTTCAGCCCCTCTGTTTCAGCCCCTCTGTTTCAGCACCTCTGTTTCTCGCCCTTTGTTTCTCGCCCTCTGTTTCAGCCCCTCTGTTTCTCGCCCTCTGTTTCAGCCCCTCTGTTTCTCGCACTCTGTTTCAGCCCCTCTGTTTCAACCCCTCTGTTTCTCGCCCTCTGTTTCAGCCCCTCTGTTTCAGCCCCTCTGTATCATCCCCTCTGTTTCAGCCCCTCTGTTTCTCGCCCTCTGTTTCTCGCCCTCTGTTTCAGCCCCTCTGTTTCAGCCCCTCTGTTTCAGCCCCTCTGTTTCAGCCCCTCTGATTCTCGCCCTCTGTTTCTCGCCCTCTGTTTCTCGCCCTCTGTTTCTCGCTCTCTGTTTCTCGCCCTCTGTTTCTCGCCCTCTGTTTCAGCCCCTCTGTTTCAGCCCCTCTGTTTCAGCCCCTCTGTTTCTCGCCCTCTGTTTCTCGCCCACTGTTTCTCGCCCTCTGTTTCAGCCCCTCTGATTCAGCCCCTCTGTTTCAGCCCCTCTGTTTCAGCCCCTCTGTTTCAGACCCTCTGTTTCAGCCCCTCTGTTTCAGCCCCTCTGTTTCAGCACCTCTGTTTCTCGCCCTTTGTTTCTCGCCCTCTGTTTCAGCCCCTCTGTTTCTCGCCCTCTGTTTCAGCCCCTCTGTTTCTCGCACTCTGTTTCAGCCCCTCTGTTTCAACCCCTCTGTTTCTCGCCCTCTGTTTCAGCCCCTCTGTTTCAGCCCCTCTGTATCAGCCCCTCTGTTTCAGCCCCTCTGTTTCTCGCCCTCTGTTTCTCGCCCTCTGTTTCAGCCCCTCTGTTTCAGCCCCTCTGTTTCAGCCCCTCGGTTTCAGCCCCTCTGATTCTCGCCCTCTGTTTCTCGCCCTTTGTTTCTCGCCCTCTGTTTGAGCCCCTCTGTTTCTCGACCTCTGTTTCAGCCCCTCTGTTTCTCGCACTCTGTTTCAGCCCCTCTGTTTCAGCTCCTCTGTTTCTCGCCCTCTGTTTCAGCCCCTCTGTTTCAGCCCCTCTGTATCAGCCCCTCTGTTTCAGCACCTCTGTTTCAGCCCCTCTGTTTCTCGCCCTCTGTTTCTCGCCCTCTGTTTCAGCCCCTATGTTTCAGCCCCTCTGTTTCAGCCCCTCTGTTTCAGCCCCTCTGTTTCTCGCCCT
Organism: Stegostoma tigrinum; assembly: GCF_030684315.1. Classification (NCBI taxonomy): domain Eukaryota; kingdom Metazoa; phylum Chordata; class Chondrichthyes; order Orectolobiformes; family Stegostomatidae; genus Stegostoma; species Stegostoma tigrinum. Next base: position 3,094,196 of record NW_026728408.1, read on the forward strand.
CTGTTTCTCGCCCTCTGTTTCTCGCCCTCTGTTTCTCGCTCTCTGTTTCTCGCCCTCTGTTTCAGCCCCTCTGTTTCTCGCCCACTGTTTCAGCCCCTCTGTTTCTCGCCATCTGTTTCAGCCCCTCTGTTTCAGCCCCTCTGTTTCTCGCCCTCTGTTTCAGACCCTCTGTTTCAGCCCCTCTGTTTCAGCCCCTCTGTTTCAGCACCTCTGTTTCTCGCCCTTTGTTTCTCGCCCTCTGTTTCAGCCCCTCTGTTTCTCGCCCTCTGTTTCAGCCCCTCTGTTTCTCGCACTCTGTTTCAGCCCCTCTGTTTCAACCCCTCTGTTTCTCGCCCTCTGTTTCAGCCCCTCTGTTTCAGCCCCTCTGTATCATCCCCTCTGTTTCAGCCCCTCTGTTTCTCGCCCTCTGTTTCTCGCCCTCTGTTTCAGCCCCTCTGTTTCAGCCCCTCTGTTTCAGCCCCTCTGTTTCAGCCCCTCTGTTTCAGCCCCTCTGATTCTCGCCCTCTGTTTCTCGCCCTCTGTTTCTCGCCCTCTGTTTCTCGCTCTCTGTTTCTCGCCCTCTGTTTCTCGCCCTCTGTTTCAGCCCCTCTGTTTCAGCCCCTCTGTTTCAGCCCCTCTGTTTCTCGCCCTCTGTTTCTCGCCCACTGTTTCTCGCCCTCTGTTTCAGCCCCTCTGATTCAGCCCCTCTGTTTCAGCCCCTCTGTTTCAGCCCCTCTGTTTCAGACCCTCTGTTTCAGCCCCTCTGTTTCAGCCCCTCTGTTTCAGCACCTCTGTTTCTCGCCCTTTGTTTCTCGCCCTCTGTTTCAGCCCCTCTGTTTCTCGCCCTCTGTTTCAGCCCCTCTGTTTCTCGCACTCTGTTTCAGCCCCTCTGTTTCAACCCCTCTGTTTCTCGCCCTCTGTTTCAGCCCCTCTGTTTCAGCCCCTCTGTATCAGCCCCTCTGTTTCAGCCCCTCTGTTTCTCGCCCTCTGTTTCTCGCCCTCTGTTTCAGCCCCTCTGTTTCAGCCCCTCTGTTTCAGCCCCTCTGTTTCAGCCCCTCTGTTTCAGCCCCTCTGATTCTCGCCCTCTGTTTCTCGCCCTTTGTTTCTCGCCCTCTGTTTTAGCCCCTCTGTTTCTCGACCTCTGTTACAGCCCCTCTGTTTCTCGCACTCTGTTTCAGCCCCTCTGTTTCAGCCCCTCTGTTTCTCGCCCTCTGTTTCAGCCCCTCTGTTTCAGCCCCTCTTTATCAGCCCCTCTGTTTCAGCACCTCTGTTTCTCGCCCTCTGTTTCTCGCCCTCTGTTTCAGCCCCTCTGTTTCAGCCCCTCTGTTTCAGCCCCTCTGTTTCAGCCCCTCTGTTTCAGCCCCTCTGATTCTCGCCCTCTGTTTCTCGCCCTCTGTTTCTCGCCCTCTGTTTCTCGCTCTCTGTTTCTCGCCCTCTGTTTCTCGCCCTCTGTTTCAGCCCCTCTGTTTCTGCCCCTCTGTTTCAGCCCCTCTGTTTCAGCCCCTCTGTTTCAGCCCCACTGTTTCTCGCCCTCTGTTTCTCGCCCTCTGTTTCTCGCCCTCTGTTTCTCGCCCTCTGTTTCTCGCCCTCTGTTTCAGCCCCTCTGTTTCAGCCCCTCTGTTTCAGCGCCTCTCTATCAGCCCCTCTGTTTCAGCCCCTCTGTTTCTCGCCCTCTGTTTCTCGCCCTCTGTTTCAGCCCCTCTGTTTCAGCCCCTCTGTTTCAGCCCCTCTGTTTCAGTCCCTCTGTTTCAGCACCTCTGTTTCAGCCCCTCTGTTTCTCGCCCACTGTTTCTCGCCCTCTGTTTTTCGCCCTCTGTTTCTCGCCCTCTGTTTCTCGCCCTCTGTTTCAGCCCCTCTGTTTCAGTCCCTCTGTTTCAGCCCCTCTGTTTCTCGCCCTCTGTTTCTCTCCCTCTGTTTCAGCCCCTCTGTTTCAGCCCCTCTGTTTCAGCCCCTCTGTTTCTCGCCCTCTGTTTCAGCCCCTCTGTTTCATCCCCTCTGTTTCTCGCCCTCTGTTTCAGCCCCTCTGTTTCAGCCCCTCTGTATCAGCCCCTCTGTTTCAGCCCCTCTGTTTCTCGCCCTCTGTTTCTCGCCCTCTGTTTCAGCCCCTCTGTTTCAGCCCCTCTGTTTCAGCCCCTCTGTTTCAGCCCCTCTGTTTCTCGCCCTCTGTTTCTCGCCCTCTGTTTCTCGCCCTCTGTTTCTCGCTCTCTGTTTCTCGCCCTCTGTTTCAGCCCCTCTGTTTCTCGCCCACTGTTTCAGCCCCTCTGTTTCTCGCCATCTGTTTCAGCCCCTCTGTTTCAGCCCCTCTGTTTCTCGCCCTCTGTTTCAGACCCTCTGTTTCAGCCCCTCTGTTTCAGCCCCTCTGTTTCAGCACCTCTGTTTCTCGCCCTTTGTTTCTCGCCCTCTGTTTCAGCCCCTCTGTTTCTCGCCCTCTGTTTCAGCCCCTCTGTTTCTCGAACTCTGTTTCAGCCCCTCTGTTTCAACCCCTCTGATTCTCGCCCTCTGTTTCAGCCCCTCTGTTTCAGCCCCTCTGTATCAGCCCCTCTGTTTCAGCCCCTCTGTTTCTCGCCCTCTGTTTCTCGCCCTCTGTTTCAGCCCCTCTGTTTCAGCCCCTCTGTTTCAGCCCCTCTGTTTCAGCCCCTCTGTTTCAGCCCCTCTGATTCTCGCCCTCTGTTTCTCGCCCTCTGTTTCTCGCCCTCTGTTTCTCGCTCTCTGTTTGTCGCCCTCTGTTTCTCGCCCTCTGTTTCAGCCCCTCTGTTTCTGCCCCTCTGTTTCAGCCCCTCTGTTTCAGCCCCTTTGTTTCACCCCCTCTGTTTCTCGCCCTCTGTTTCTCGCCCTCTGTTTCTTGCCCTCTGTTTCTCGCTCTCTGTTTCTCGCCCTCTGTTTCTCGCCCTCTGTTTCAGCACCTCTGTTTCTCGCCCTCTGTTTCAGCCCCTCTGTTTCTCGCCCTCTGTTTCTCGCCCTCTGTTTCTCGCCCTCTGTTTCAGCCCGTCTGTTTCAGCCCCTCTGTTTCAGCCCCTCTGTTTCAGCCCCTCTGTTTCTCGCCCTCTGTTTCTCGCCCTCTGTTTCTCGCCCTCTGTTTCTCGCTCTCTGTTTCTCGCCCTCTGTTTCAGCCCCTCTGTTTCTCGCCCACTGTTTCAGCCCCTCTGTTTCTCGCCATCTGTTTCAGCCCCACTGTTTCAGCCCCTCTGTTTCTCGCCCTCTGTTTCAGCCCCTCTGTTTCAGCCCCTCTGTTTCAGCCCCTCTGTTTCAGCACCTCTGTTTCTCGCCCTTTGTTTCTCGCCCTCTGTTTCAGCCCCTCTGTTTCTCGCCCTCTGTTTCAGCCCCTCTGTTTCTCGCACTCTGTTTTAGCCCCTCTGTTTCAACCCCTCTGTTTCTCGCCCTCTGTTTCAGCCCCTCTGTATCAGCCCCTCGGTATCAGCCTATCTGTTTCAGCCCCTCTGTATCAGCCCCTCTGTTTCAGCCCCTCTGTTTCTCGCCCTCTGTTTCTCGCCCTCTGTTTCAGCCCCTCTGTTTCAGCCCCTCTGTTTCAGCCCCTCTGTTTCAGCCCCTCTGATTCTCGCCCTCTGTTTCAGCCCCTCTGTTTCTCGCCCTCTGTTTCTCGCCCTCTGTTTCAGCCCCTCTGTTTCAGCCCCTCTGTTTCAGCCCCTCTGTTTCAGCCCCTCTGTTTCTCGCCCTCTGTTTCTCGCCCTCTGTTTCTCGCTCTCTGTTTCTCGCCCTCTGTTTCAGCCCCTCTGTTTCTCGCCCACTGTTTCAGCCCCTCTGTTTCTCGCCATCTGTTTCAGCCCCTCTGTTTCAGCCCCTCTGTTTCTCGCCCTCTGTTTCAGACCCTCTGTTTCAGCCCCTCTGTTTCAGCCCCTCTGTTTCAGCACCTCTGTTTCTCGCCCTTTGTTTCTCGCCCTCTGTTTCAGCCCCTCTGTTTCTCGCCCTCTGTTTCAGCCCCTCTGTTTCTCGCACTCTGTTTCAGCCCCTCTGTTTCAACCCCTCTGTTTCTCGCCCTCTGTTTCAGCCCCTCTGTTTCAGCCCCTCTGTATCATCCCCTCTGTTTCAGCCCCTCTGTTTCTCGCCCTCTGTTTCTCGCCCTCTGTTTCAGCCCCTCTGTTTCAGCCCCTCTGTTTCAGCCCCTCTGTTTCAGCCCCTCTGATTCTCGCCCTCTGTTTCTCGCCCTCTGTTTCTCGCCCTCTGTTTCTCGCTCTCTGTTTCTCGCCCTCTGTTTCTCTCCCTCTGTTTCAGCCCCTCTGTTTCAGCCCCTCTGTTTCAGCCCCTCTGTTTCTCGCCCTCTGTTTCTCGCCCACTGTTTCTCGCCCTCTGTTTCAGCCCCTCTGATTCAGCCCCTCTGTTTCAGCCCCTCTGTTTCAGCCCCTCTGTTTCAGACCCTCTGTTTCAGCCCCTCTGTTTCAGCCCCTCTGTTTCAGCACCTCTGTTTCTCGCCCTTTGTTTCTCGCCCTCTGTTTCAGCCCCTCTGTTTCTCGCCCTCTGTTTCAGCCCCTCTGTTTCTCGCACTCTGTTTCAGCCCCTCTGTTTCAACCCCTCTGTTTCTCGCCCTCTGTTTCAGCCCCTCTGTTTCAGCCCCTCTGTATCAGCCCCTCTGTTTCAGCCCCTCTGTTTCTCGCCCTCTGTTTCTCGCCCTCTGTTTCAGCCCCTCTGTTTCAGCCCCTCTGTTTCAGCCCCTCTGTTTCAGCCCCTCGGTTTCAGCCCCTCTGATTCTCGCCCTCTGTTTCTCGCCCTTTGTTTCTCGCCCTCTGTTTGAGCCCCTCTGTTTCTCGACCTCTGTTTCAGCCCCTCTGTTTCTCGCACTCTGTTTCAGCCCCTCTGTTTCAGCTCCTCTGTTTCTCGCCCTCTGTTTCAGCCCCTCTGTTTCAGCCCCTCTGTATCAGCCCCTCTGTTTCAGCACCTCTGTTTCAGCCCCTCTGTTTCTCGCCCTCTGTTTCTCGCCCTCTGTTTCAGCCCCTCTGTTTCAGCCCCTCTGTTTCAGCCCCTCTGTTTCAGCCCCTCTGTTTCTCGCCCTCTGTTTCTCGCCCTCTGTTTCTCGCCCTCTGTTTCTCGCTCTCTGTTTCTCGCCCTCTGTTTCAGCCCCTCTGTTTCTCGCCCACTGTTTCAGCCCCTCTGTTTCTCGCCATCTGTTTCAGCCCCTCTGTTTCAGCCCCTCTGTTTCTCGCCCTCTGTTTCAGACCCTCTGTTTCAGCCCCTCTGTTTCAGCCCCTCTGTTTCAGCACCTCTGTTTCTCGCCCTTTGTTTCTCGCCCTCTGTTTCAGCCCCTCTGTTTCTCGCCCTCTGTTTCAGCCCCTCTGTTTCTCGCACTCTGTTTCAGCCCCTCTGTTTCAACCCCTCTGTTTCTCGCCCTCTGTTTCAGCCCCTCTGTTTCAGCCCCTCTGTATCATCCCCTCTGTTTCAGCCCCTCTGTTTCTCGCCCTCTGTTTCTCGCCCTCTGTTTCAGCCCCTCTGTTTCAGCCCCTCTGTTTCAGCCCCTCTGTTTCAGCCCCTCTGTTTCAGCCCCTCTGATTCTCGCCCTCTGTTTCTCGCCCTCTGTTTCTCGCCCTCTGTTTCTCGCTCTCTGTTTCTCGCCCTCTGTTTCTCGCCCTCTGTTTCAGCCCCTCTGTTTCAGCCCCTCTGTTTCAGCCCCTCTGTTTCTCGCCCTCTGTTTCTCGCCCAATGTTTCTCGCCCTCTGTTTCAGCCCCTCTGATTCAGCCCCTCTGTTTCAGCCCCTCTGTTTCAGCCCCTCTGTTTCAGACCCTCTGTTTCAGCCCCTCTGTTTCAGCCCCTCTGTTTCAGCACCTCTGTTTCTCGCCCTTTGTTTCTCGCCCTCTGTTTCAGCCCCTCTGTTTCTCGCCCTCTGTTTCAGCCCCTCTGTTTCTCGCACTCTGTTTCAGCCCCTCTGTTTCAACCCCTCTGTTTCTCGCCCTCTGTTTCAGCCCCTCTGTTTCAGCCCCTCTGTATCAGCCCCTCTGTTTCAGCCCCTCTGTTTCTCGCCCTCTGTTTCTCGCCCTCTGTTTCAGCCCCTCTGTATCAGCCCCTCTGTTTCAGCCCCTCTGTTTCAGCCCCTCTGTTTCAGCCCCTCTGATTCTCGCCCTCTGTTTCTCGCCCTTTGTTTCTCGCCCTCTGTTTGAGCCCCTCTGTTTCTCGACCTCTGTTACAGCCCCTCTGTTTCTCGCACTCTGTTTCAGCCCCTCTGTTTCAGCCCCTCTGTTTCTCGCCCTCTGTTTCAGCCCCTCTGTTTCAGCCCCTCTTTATCAGCCCCTCTGTTTCAGCACCTCTGTTTCTCGCCCTCTGTTTCTCGCCCTCTGTTTCAGCCCCTCTGTTTCAGCCCCTCTGTTTCAGCCCCTCTGTTTCAGCCCCTCTGTTTCAGCCCCTCTGATTCTCGCCCTCTGTTTCTCGCCCTCTGTTTCTCGCCCTCTGTTTCTCGCTCTCTGTTTCTCGCCCTCTGTTTCTCGCCCTCTGTTTCAGCCCCTCTGTTTCTGCCCCTCTGTTTCAGCCCCTCTGTTTCAGCCCCTCTGTTTCAGCCCCACTGTTTCTCGCCCTCTGTTTCTCGCCCTCTGTTTCTCGCCCTCTGTTTCTCGCCCTCTGTTTCTCGCCCTCTGTTTCAGCCCCTCTGTTTCAGCCCCTCTGTTTCAGCGCCTCTCTATCAGCCCCTCTGTTTCAGCCCCTCTGTTTCTCGCCCTCTGTTTCTCGCCCTCTGTTTCAGCCCCTCTGTTTCAGCCCCTCTGTTTCAGCCCCTCTGTTTCAGTCCCTCTGTTTCAGCACCTCTGTTTCAGCCCCTCTGTTTCTCGCCCACTGTTTCTCGCCCTCTGTTTTTCGCCCTCTGTTTCTCGCCCTCTGTTTCTCGCCCTCTGTTTCAGCCCCTCTGTTTCAGTCCCTCTGTTTCAGCCCCTCTGTTTCTCGCCCTCTGTTTCTCTCCCTCTGTTTCAGCCCCTCTGTTTCAGCCCCTCTGTTTCAGCCCCTCTGTTTCTCGCCCTCTGTTTCAGCCCCTCTGTTTCATCCCCTCTGTTTCTCGCCCTCTGTTTCAGCCCCTCTGTTTCAGCCCCTCTGTATCAGCCCCTCTGTTTCAGCCCCTCTGTTTCTCGCCCTCTGTTTCTCGCCCTCTGTTTCAGCCCCTCTGTTTCAGCCCCTCTGTTTCAGCCCCTCTGTTTCAGCCCCTCTGTTTCTCGCCCTCTGTTTCTCGCCCTCTGTTTCTCGCCCTCTGTTTCTCGCTCTCTGTTTCTCGCCCTCTGTTTCAGCCCCTCTGTTTCTCGCCCACTGTTTCAGCCCCTCTGTTTCTCGCCATCTGTTTCAGCCCCTCTGTTTCAGCCCCTCTGTTTCTCGCCCTCTGTTTCAGACCCTCTGTTTCAGCCCCTCTGTTTCAGCCCCTCTGTTTCAGCACCTCTGTTTCTCGCCCTTTGTTTCTCGCCCTCTGTTTCAGCCCCTCTGTTTCTCGCCCTCTGTTTCAGCCCCTCTGTTTCTCGAACTCTGTTTCAGCCCCTCTGTTTCAACCCCTCTGATTCTCGCCCTCTGTTTCAGCCCCTCTGTTTCAGCCCCTCTGTATCAGCCCCTCTGTTTCAGCCCCTCTGTTTCTCGCCCTCTGTTTCTCGCCCTCTGTTTCAGCCCCTCTGTTTCAGCCCCTCTGTTTCAGCCCCTCTGTTTCAGCCCCTCTGTTTCAGCCCCTCTGATTCTCGCCCTCTGTTTCTCGCCCTCTGTTTCTCGCCCTCTGTTTCTCGCTCTCTGTTTGTCGCCCTCTGTTTCTCGCCCTCTGTTTCAGCCCCTCTGTTTCTGCCCCTCTGTTTCAGCCCCTCTGTTTCAGCCCCTTTGTTTCACCCCCTCTGTTTCTCGCCCTCTGTTTCTCGCCCTCTGTTTCTTGCCCTCTGTTTCTCGCTCTCTGTTTCTCGCCCTCTGTTTCTCGCCCTCTGTTTCAGCACCTCTGTTTCTCGCCCTCTGTTTCAGCCCCTCTGTTTCTCGCACTCTGTTTCTCGCCCTCTGTTTCTCGCCCTCTGTTTCAGCCCGTCTGTTTCAGCCCCTCTGTTTCAGCCCCTCTGTTTCAGCCCCTCTGTTTCTCGCCCTCTGTTTCTCGCCCTCTGTTTCTCGCCCTCTGTTTCTCGCTCTCTGTTTCTCGCCCTCTGTTTCAGCCCCTCTGTTTCTCGCCCACTGTTTCAGCCCCTCTGTTTCTCGCCATCTGTTTCAGCCCCTCTGTTTCAGCCCCTCTGTTTCTCGCCCTCTGTTTCAGCCCCTCTGTTTCAGCCCCTCTGTTTCAGCCCCTCTGTTTCAGCACCTCTGTTTCTCGCCCTTTGTTTCTCGCCCTCTGTTTCAGCCCCTCTGTTTCTCGCCCTCTGTTTCAGCCCCTCTGTTTCTCGCACTCTGTTTTAGCCCCTCTGTTTCAACCCCTCTGTTTCTCGCCCTCTGTTTCAGCCCCTCTGTATCAGCCCCTCGGTATCAGCCCCTCTGTTTCAGCCCCTCTGTATCAGCCCCTCTGTTTCAGCCCCTCTGTTTCTCGCCCTCTGTTTCTCGCCCTCTGTTTCAGCCCCTCTGTTTCAGCCCCTCTGTTTCAGCCCCTCTGTTTCAGCCCCTCTGATTCTCGCCCTCTGTTTCTCGCCCTCTGTTTCTCGCCCTCTGTTTCTCGCTCTCTGTTTGTCGCCCTCTGTTTCTCGCCCTCTGTTTCAGCCCCTCTGTTTCTGCCCCTCTGTTTCAGCCCCTCTGTTTCAGCCCCTCTGTTTCAGCCCCTCTGTTTCTCGCCCTCTGTTTCTCGCCCTCTGTTTCTTGCCCTCTGTTTCTCGCTCTCTGTTTCTCGCCCTCTGTTTCTCGCCCTCTGTTTCAGCACCTCTGTTTCAGCCCCTCTGTTTCAGCCCCTCTGTTTCTCGCCCTCTGTTTCTCGCCCTCTGTTTCTCGCCCTCAGTTTCAGCCCAACTGTTTCAGGCCCTTTGTTTCAGCCCATCTGTTTCAGCCCCTCTGTTTCTCGCCCACTGTTTCTGGCCCTCTGTTTCAGTCCCTCTGTTTCAGCCCCTCTGTTTCAGCCCCTCTGTTTCAGCCCCTCTGTTTCAGCACCTCTGTTTCAGCCCCTCTGTTTCTCGCCCTCTGTTTCTCGACCTCTGTTTCTCGCCCTCTGTTTCTCGCCCTCTGTTTCAGCCCCTCTGTTTCAGCCCCTCTGTTTCAGCCCCTCTGTTTCTTGCCCTCTGTTTCTCGCCCTCTGTTTCAGCCCCTCTGTTTCTGCCCCTCAGTTCCAGCCCCTCTGTTTCTTGCCCTCTGTTTCAGCACCTCTGTTTCTCGCCCTCTCTTTCAGCCCCTCTCTTTCTCGCCCTCTGTTGCAGGCCCTCTGTTTCAGCCCGTCTGTTTCAGCCCCTCTGTTACAGCCCCTCTGTTTCTCGCCCTCTGTTTCAGCCCCTCTGTTTCTCGCCCTCTGTTTCCGCCCCTCTGTTTCTCGCCCTCTGTTGCAGCCCCTCTGTTTCAGCTCCTCTGTTTCAGCCCCTCTGTTTCAGCTCCTCTGTTTCAGACACTCTGTTTCTCGCCCTCTGTTTCTCGCCCTCTGTTTCAGCCCCTCTGTTTCAGCCCCTCTGTTTTAGCCCCTCTGTTTCTCGCCCTCTGTTTCAGCCCCTCTGTTTCAGCCCCTCTGTTTCAGCCCCTCTGTTTCAGCCCCTCTGTTTCAGGCCCACTGTTTCAGACCCTCTGTTTCTCGCCATCTGTTTCAGCCCCTCTGTTTCAGCCCCTCTGTTTCTCGCCCTCTGTTTCAGCCCCTCTGTTTCAGCCTCTCTTTTTCAGCCCCTCTGTTTCTCGCCCTCTGTTTCTCGCCGTCTGTTTCTCGCTCTCTGTTTTTCGCCCTCTGTTTCTCGCCCTCTGTTTCAGCCCCTCTGTTTCAGCCACAATGTTTCAGCTCCTCTGTTTCTCGCCCTCTGTTTCTCGCCCACTGTTTCTCGCCCTCTGTTTCAGCCCCTCTGTTTCAGCCCCTCTGTTTCAGCCCCTCTGTTTCAGCCCCTCTGTTTCTCGCCCTCTGTTTCTCGCTCTCTCTTTCTCGCCCTCTGTTTCTCGCCCTCTGTTTCAGCACCTCTGTTTCAGCCCCTCTGTTTCAGCCCCTCTGTTTCTCGCCCTCTGTTTCTCGCCCTCTGTTTCTCGCCCTCTGTTTCAGCCCCTCTGTTTCAGCCCCTTTGTTTCAGCGCCTCTGTTTCAGCCCCTCTGTATCTCGCCCTCTGTTTCAGCCCCTCTGTTTCAGCCCCTCTGTTTAAGCCCCTCTGTTTCAGCCCCTCTGTTTCTCGCCCTCTGTTTCTCGCCCTCTGTTTCTCGCCCTCTGTTTCTCGCCCTCTGTTTCAGCCCCTCTGTTTCAGCCCCTCTGTTTCAGCCCCTCTGTTTCTCGCCCTCTGTTTCTCGCCCTCTGTTTCTCGCTCTCTGTTTCTCGCCCTCTGTTTCTCGCCCTCTGTTTCAGCCCCTCTGTTTCAGCTCATCTGTTCCTCGCTCTCTGTTTCTCGCCCTCTGTTTCAGCCCCTCTGTTTCAGCCCCTCTGTTTCAGCCCCTCTGTTTCTCGCCCTCTGTTTCTCGCCCTCTGTTTCTCGCTCTCTGTTTCTCGCCCTCTGTTTCTCGCCCTCTGTTTCAGCCCCTCTGTTTCAGCTCATCTGTTCCTCGCTCTCTGTTTCTCGCCCTCTGTTTCAGCCCCTCTGTTTCTCGCCCACTGTTTCAGCCCCTCTGTTTCTCGCCATCTGTTTCAGCCCCTCTGTTTCAGCCCCTCTGTTTCTCGCCCTCTGTTTCAGCCCCTCTGTTTCAGCCCCTCTGGTTCTCGCCCTCTGTTTCAGCCCCTCTGTTTCAGCACCTCTGTTTCTCGCCCTTTGTTTCTCGCCCTCTGTTTCAGCCCCTCTGTTTCTCGCCCTCTGTTACAGCCCCTCTGTTTCAGTCCCTCTGTTTCAGCCCCTCTGTTTCCGCCCCTCTGTTTCAGCCCCTCTGTTTCAGCCCCTCTGTTTCAGCCCCTCTGTTTCTCGCTCTCTGTTTCAGCCCCTCTGTTTCAGCCCCTCTGTTTCAGCCACTCTGTTTCAGCCCCTCTGTTTCTCGCCCTCTGTTTCTCGCCCTCTGTTTCTCGCCCTCTGTTTAAGCCCCTCTGTTTCAGCCCCTCTGTTTCAGCCCCTCTGTTTCTCGCCCTCTGTTTCTCGCCCTCTGTTTCTCGCCCTCTGTTTCTCGCTCTTTGTTTCTCGCCCTCTGTTTCTCGCCCTCTGTTTCAGCCCCTCTGTTTCAGCCCCTCTGTTTCAGCCCCTCTGTTTCATCCCCTCTGTTTCAGCCCCTCTGTTTCAGCCCCTCTGTTTCTCGCCCTCTGTTTCTCGCCCTCTGTTTCTCGCCCTCAGTTTCAGCCCCTCTGTTTCAGCCCCTTTGTTTCAGCCCCTCTGTTTCAGCCCCTCTGTTTCTCGCCAACTGTTTCTCGCCCACTGTTTCAGCCCCTCTGTTTCAGCCCCTCTGTTTCAGCCCCTCTGTTTCAGCACCTCTGTTTCAGCCCCTCTGTTTCTCGCCCTCTGTTTCTCGCCCTCTGTTTCTCGCCCTCTGTTTCTCGCCCTCTGTTTCAGCCCCTCTGTTTCAGCCCCTCTGTTTCAGCCCCTCTGTTTCTCGCCCTCTGTTTCTCGCCCTCTGTTTCAGCCCCTCTGTTTCTGCTCCTCAGTTCCAGCCCTCTGTTTCTTGCCCTCTGTTTCAGCACCTCTGTTTCTCGCCCTCTCTTTCAGCCCCTCTCTTTCTCGCCCTCTGTTGCAGACCCTCTGTTTCAGCCCGTCATTTCAGCCCCTATGTTTCAGCCCCTCTGTTTCTCGCCCTCTGTTTCCGCCCCTCTGTTTCTCGCCCTCTGTTGCAGCCCCTCTGTTTCAGCCCCTCTGTTTCAGCCCCTCTGTTTCAGCTCCTCTGTTTCAGACTCTCTGTTTCTCGCCCTCTGTTTCTCGCCCTGTTTCAGCCCCTCTGTTTCAGCCCCTCTGTTTCTCGCCCTCTGTTTCAGCCCCTCTGTTTCAGCCCCTCTGTTTCAGCCCGTCTGTTTCAGCCCCTCTGTTTCAGGCCCACTGTTTCAGCCCCTCTGTTTCTCGCCATCTGTTTCAGCCCCTCTGTTTCAGCCCCTCTGTTTCTCGCCCTCTGTTTCAGCCCCTCTGTTTCAGCCCCTCTGTTTCAGCCCCTCTTTTTCAGCCCTCTGTTTCTCGCCCTCTGTTTCTCGCCCTCTGTTTCTCGCTCTCTGTTTCTCACCCTCTGTTTCTCGCCCTCTGTTTCAGCCCCTCTGTTTCAGCCACTCTGTTTCAGCTCCTCTGTTTCTCGCCCTCTGTTTCTCGCCCACTGTTTCTCGCCCTCTGTTTCAGCCCCTCTGTTTCAGCCCCTCTGTTTCAGCCCCACTGTTTCAGCCCCTGTGTTTCTCGCCCTCTGTTTCTCGCTCTCTCTATCTCGCCCTCTGTTTCTCGCCCTCTGTTTCAGCACCTCTGTTTCAGCCCCTCTGTTTCAGCCCCTCTGTTTCTCGCCCTCTGTTTCTCGCCCTCTATTTCTCGCCCTCTGTTTCAGCCCCTCTGTTTCTCGCCCTCTGTTTCAGCCCCTCTGTTTCAGCCCCTCTGTTTCAGCCCCTCTGTTTCAGATCCTCTGTTTCTCGCCCTCTGTTTCTCGCCCTCTGTTTCTCGCCCTCTGTTTCTCGCCCTCTGTTTCAGCCCTTCTGTTTCAGCCCCTCTGTTTCAGCCCCTCTGTTTCTCGCCCTCTGTTTCTCGACCTCTGTTTCTCGCTCTCTGTTTCTGGCCCTCTGTTTCTCGCCCTCTGTTTCAGCCCCTCTGTTTCAGCTCCTCTGTTCCTCGCTCTCTGTTTCTCGCCCTCTGTTTCAGCCCCTCTGTTTCTCGCCCACTGTTTCAGCCCCTCTGTTTCTCGCCATCTCTTTCAGCCCCTCTGTTTCAGCCCCTCTGTTTCTCGCCCTCTGTTTCAGCCCCTCTGTTTCAGCCCCTCTGTTTCTCGCCCTCTGTTTCAGCCCCTCTGTTTCAGCACCTCTGTTTCTCGCCCTTTGTTTCTCGCCCTCTGTTTCAGCCCCTCTGTTTCTCGCCCTCTGTTTCAGCCCCTCTGTTTCAGCTCCTCTGTTCCTCGCTCTCTGTTTCTCGCCCTCTGTTTCAGCCCTTCTGTTTCTCGCCCACTGTTTCAGCCCCTCTGTTTCTCGCCATCTCTTTCAGCCCCTCTGTTTCAGCCCCTCTGTTTCTCGCCCTCTGTTTCAGCCCCTCTGTTTCAGCCCCTCTGTTTCTCGCCCTCTGTTTCAGCCCCTCTGTTTCAGCACCTCTGTTTCTCGCCCTTTGTTTCTCGCCCTCTGTTTCAGCCCCTCTGTTTCTCGCCCTCTGTTTCAGCCCCTCTGTTTCAGTCCCTCTGTTTCAGCCCCTCTGTTTCCGCCCCTCTGTTTCAGCCCCTCTGTTTCAGCCCCTCTGTTTCAGCCCCTCTGTTTCTCGCCCTCTGTTTCAGCCCCTCTGTTTCAGCCCCTCTGTTTCAGCCCCTCTGTTTCTCGCCCTCTGTTTCTCGCCCTCTGTTTCTCGCCCTCTGTTTCAGCCCCTCTGTTTCAGCCCCTCTGTTTCAGCCCCTCTGTTTCTCGCCCTCTGTTTCTCGCCCTCTGTTTCAGCCCCTCTGTTTCTGCTCCTCAGTTCCAGCCCCTCTGTTTCTTGCCCTCTGTTTCAGCACCTCTGTTTCTCGCCCTCTCTTTCAGCCCCTCTCTTTCTCGCCCTCTGTTGCAGACCCTCTGTTTCAGCCCGTCTATTTCAGCCCCTCTGTTTCAGCCCCTCTGTTTCTCGCCCTCTGTTTCCGCCCCTCTGTTTCTCGCCCTCTGTTGCAGCCCCTCTGTTTCAGCCCCTCTGTTTCAGCCCCTCTGTTTCAGCTCCTCTGTTTCAGACTCTCTGTTTCTCGCCCTCTGTTTCTCGCCCTGTTTCAGCCCCTCTGTTTCAGCCCCTCTGTTTCTCGCCCTCTGTTTGAGCCCCTCTGTTTCAGCCCCTCTGTTTCAGCCCGTCTGTTTCAGCCCCTCTGTTTCAGGCCCACTGTTTCAGCCCCCCTGTTTCTCGCCATCTGTTTCAGCCCCTCTGTTTCAGCCCCTCTGTTTCTCGCCCTCTGTTTCAGCCCCTCTGTTTCAGCCCCTCTGTTTCAGCCCCTCTTTTTCAGCCCTCTGTTTCTCGCCCTCTGTTTCTCGCCCTCTGTTTCTCGCTCTCTGTTTCTCACCCTCTGTTTCTCGCCCTCTGTTTCAGCCCCTCTGTTTCAGCCACTCTGTTTCAGCTCCTCTGTTTCTCGCCCTCTGTTTCTCGCCCACTGTTTCTCGCCCTCTGTTTCAGCCCCTCTGTTTCAGCCCCTCTGTTTCAGCCCCACTGTTTCAGCCCCTCTGTTTCTCGCCCTCTGTTTCTCGCTCTCTCTATCTCGCCCTCTGTTTCTCGCCCTCTGTTTCTCGCCCTCTGTTTCAGCCCCTCTGTTTCAGCCCCTCTGTTTCAGCCCCTCTGTTTCTCGCCCTCTGTTTCAGCCCCTCTGTTTCTGCTCCTCAGTTCCAGCCCCTCTGTTTCTCGCCCTCTCTTTCAGCCCCTCTCTTTCTCGCCCTCTGTTGCAGACCCTCTGTTTCAGCCCGTCTATTTCAGCCCCTCTGTTTCAGCCCCTCTGTTTCAGCCCGTCTGTTTCAGCCCCTCTGTCTCAGGCCCACTGTTTCAGCCCCTCTGTTTCTCGCCATCTGTTTCAGCCCCTCTGTTTCAGCCCCTCTGTTTCTCGCCCTCTGTTTCAGCCCCTCTGTTTCAGCCCCTCTGTTTCAGCCCCTCTTTTTCAGCCCTCTGTTTCTCGCCCTCTGTTTCTCGCCCTCTGTTTCTCACTCTCTGTTTCTCACCCTCTGTTTCATCCCCTCTGTTTCAGCCCCTCTGTTTCAGCCACTCTGTTTCAGCTCCTCTGTTTCTCGCCCTCTGTTTCTCGCCCACTGTTTCTCGCCCTCTGTTTCAGCCCCTCTGTTTCAGCCCCTCTGTTTCAGCCCCACTGTTTCAGCCCCTCTGTTTCTCGCCCTCTGTTTCTCGCTCTCTCTATCTCGCCCTCTGTTTCTCGCCCTCTGTTTCAGCACCTCTGTTTCAGCCCCTCTGTTTCAGCCCCTCTGTTTCTCGCCCTCTGTTTCTCGCCCTCTGTTTCTCGCCCTCTGTTTCAGCCCCTCTGTTTCAGCCCCTCTGTTTCTCGCCCTCTGTTTCAGCCCCTCTGTTTCAGCCCCTCTGTTTCAGCCCCTCTGTTTCAGATCCTCTGTTTCTCGCCCTCTGTTTCTCGCCCTCTGTTTCTCGCCCTCTGTTTCTCGCCCTCTGTTTCAGCC
Source organism: Stegostoma tigrinum (assembly GCF_030684315.1). Classification (NCBI taxonomy): domain Eukaryota; kingdom Metazoa; phylum Chordata; class Chondrichthyes; order Orectolobiformes; family Stegostomatidae; genus Stegostoma; species Stegostoma tigrinum. Next base: position 3,109,402 of record NW_026728408.1, read on the forward strand.
CTTCTGTTTCAGCCCCTCTGTTTCAGCCCCTCTGTTTCTCGCCCTCTGTTTCTCGACCTCTGTTTCTCGCTCTCTGTTTCTGGCCCTCTGTTTCTCGCCCTCTGTTTCAGCCCCTCTGTTTCAGCTCCTCTGTTCCTCGCTCTCTGTTTCTCGCCCTCTGTTTCAGCCCCTCTGTTTCTCGCCCACTGTTTCAGCCCCTCTGTTTCTCGCCATCTCTTTCAGCCCCTCTGTTTCAGCCCCTCTGTTTCTCGCCCTCTGTTTCAGCCCCTCTGTTTCAGCCCCTCTGTTTCTCGCCCTCTGTTTCAGCCCCTCTGTTTCAGCACCTCTGTTTCTCGCCCTTTGTTTCTCGCCCTCTGTTTCAGCCCCTCTGTTTCTCGCCCTCTGTTTCAGCCCCTCTGTTTCAGCTCCTCTGTTCCTCGCTCTCTGTTTCTCGCCCTCTGTTTCAGCCCTTCTGTTTCTCGCCCACTGTTTCAGCCCCTCTGTTTCTCGCCATCTCTTTCAGCCCCTCTGTTTCAGCCCCTCTGTTTCTCGCCCTCTGTTTCAGCCCCTCTGTTTCAGCCCCTCTGTTTCTCGCCCTCTGTTTCAGCCCCTCTGTTTCAGCACCTCTGTTTCTCGCCCTTTGTTTCTCGCCCTCTGTTTCAGCCCCTCTGTTTCTCGCCCTCTGTTTCAGCCCCTCTGTTTCAGTCCCTCTGTTTCAGCCCCTCTGTTTCCGCCCCTCTGTTTCAGCCCCTCTGTTTCAGCCCCTCTGTTTCAGCCCCTCTGTTTCTCGCCCTCTGTTTCAGCCCCTCTGTTTCAGCCCCTCTGTTTCAGCCCCTCTGTTTCTCGCCCTCTGTTTCTCGCCCTCTGTTTCTCGCCCTCTGTTTCAGCCCCTCTGTTTCAGCCCCTCTGTTTCAGCCCCTCTGTTTCAGCCCCTCTGTTTCTCGCCCTCTGTTTCAGCCCCTCTGTTTCTGCTCCTCAGTTCCAGCCCCTCTGTTTCTTGCCCTCTGTTTCAGCACCTCTGTTTCTCGCCCTCTCTTTCAGCCCCTCTCTTTCTCGCCCTCTGTTGCAGACCCTCTGTTTCAGCCCGTCTATTTCAGCCCCTCTGTTTCAGCCCCTCTGTTTCTCGCCCTCTGTTTCCGCCCCTCTGTTTCTCGCCCTCTGTTGCAGCCCCTCTGTTTCAGCCCCTCTGTTTCAGCCCCTCTGTTTCAGCTCCTCTGTTTCAGACTCTCTGTTTCTCGCCCTCTGTTTCTCGCCCTGTTTCAGCCCCTCTGTTTCAGCCCCTCTGTTTCTCGCCCTCTGTTTGAGCCCCTCTGTTTCAGCCCCTCTGTTTCAGCCCGTCTGTTTCAGCCCCTCTGTTTCAGGCCCACTGTTTCAGCCCCTCTGTTTCTCGCCATCTGTTTCAGCCCCTCTGTTTCAGCCCCTCTGTTTCTCGCCCTCTGTTTCAGCCCCTCTGTTTCAGCCCCTCTGTTTCAGCCCCTCTTTTTCAGCCCTCTGTTTCTCGCCCTCTGTTTCTCGCCCTCTGTTTCTCGCTCTCTGTTTCTCACCCTCTGTTTCTCGCCCTCTGTTTCAGCCCCTCTGTTTCAGCCACTCTGTTTCAGCTCCTCTGTTTCTCGCCCTCTGTTTCTCGCCCACTGTTTCTCGCCCTCTGTTTCAGCCCCTCTGTTTCAGCCCCTCTGTTTCAGCCCCACTGTTTCAGCCCCTCTGTTTCTCGCCCTCAGTTTCTCGCTCTCTCTATCTCGCCCTCTGTTTCTCGCCCTCTGTTTCAGCACCTCTGTTTCAGCCCCTCTGTTTCAGCCCCTCTGTTTCTCGCCCTCTGTTTCTCGCCCTCTGTTTCTCGCCCTCTGTTTCAGCCCCTCTGTTTCAGCCCCTCTGTTTCTCGCCCTCTGTTTCAGCCCCTCTGTTTCAGCCCCTCTGTTTCAGCCCCTCTGTTTCAGATCCTCTGTTTCTCGCCCTCTGTTTCTCGCCCTCTGTTTCTCGCCCTCTGTTTCAGCCCTTCTGTTTCAGCCCCTCTGTTTCAGCCCCTCTGTTTCTCGCCCTCTGTTTCTCGCCCTCTGTTTCTCGCTCTCTGTTTCTGGCCCTCTGTTTCTCGCCCTCTGTTTCAGCCCCTCTGTTTCAGCTCCTCTGTTCCTCGCTCTCTGTTTCTCGCCCTCTGCTTCAGCCCCTCTGTTTCTCGCCCACTGTTTCAGCCCCTCTGTTTCTCGCCATCTCTTTCAGCCCCTCTGTTTCAGCCCCTCTGTTTCTCGCCCTCTTTTTCAGCCCCTCTGTTTCAGCCCCTCTGTTTCTCGCCCTCTGTTTCAGCCCCTCTGTTTCAGCACCTCTGTTTCTCGCCCTTTGTTTCTCGCCCTCTGTTTCAGCCCCTCTGTTTCTCGCCCTCTGTTTCAGCCCCTCTGTTTCAGCTCCTCTGTTCCTCGCTCTCTGTTTCTCGCCCTCTGTTTCAGCCCTTCTGTTTCTCGCCCACTGTTTCAGCCCCTCTGTTTCTCGCCATCTCTTTCAGCCCCTCTGTTTCAGCCCCTCTGTTTCTCGCCCTCTGTTTCAGCCCCTCTGTTTCAGCCCCTCTGTTTCTCGCCCTCTGTTTCAGCCCCTCTGTTTCAGCACCTCTGTTTCTCGCCCTTTGTTTCTCGCCCTCTGTTTCAGCCCCTCTGTTTCTCGCCCTCTGTTTCAGCCCCTCTGTTTCAGTCCCTCTGTTTCAGCCCCTCTGTTTCCGCCCCTCTGTTTCAGCCCCTCTGTTTCAGCCCCTCTGTTTCAGCCCCTCTGTTTCTCGCCCTCTGTTTCAGCCCCTCTGTTTCAGCCCCTCTGTTTCAGCCCCTCTGTTTCTCGCCCTCTGTTTCTCGCCCTCTGTTTCTCGCACTCTGTTTCTCGCTCTTTGTTTCTCGCCCTCTGTTTCTCGCCCTCTGTTTCAGCCCCTCTGTTTCAGCCAAACTGTTTCAGCCCCTCTGTTTCATCCCCTCTGTTTCAGCCCCTCTGTTTCAGCCCCTCTGTTTCTCGCCCTCTGTTTCTCGCCCTCTGTTTCTCGCCCTCTGTTTCTCGCTCTCTGTTTCTCGCCCTCTGTTTCTCGCCCTCTGTTTCAGCCCCTCTGTTTCAGCCCCTCTGTTTCAGCCCCTCTGTTTCTCGCCCTCTGTTTCTCGCCCACTGTTTCTCGCCCTCTGTTTCAGCCCCTCTGTTTCAGCCCCTCTGTTTCAGCCCCTCTGTTTCAGCCCCTCTGTTTCAGACCCTCTGTTTCAGCCCCTCTGTTTCAGCCCCTCTGTTTCAGCACCTCTGTTTCTCGCCCTTTGTTTCTCGCCCTCTGTTTCAGCCCCTCTGTTTCTCGCCCTCTGTTTCAGCCCCTCTGTTTCTCGCACTCTGTTTCAGCCCCTCTGTTTCAACCCCTCTGTTTCTCGCCCTCTGTTTCAGCCCCTCTGTTTCAGCCCCTCTGTATAAGCCCCTCTGTTTCAGCCCCTCTGTTTCTCGCCCTCTGTTTCTCGCCCTCTGTTTCAGCCCCTCTGTTTCAGCCCCTCTGTTTCAGCCACTCTGATTCTCGCCCTCTGTTTCTCGCCCTTTGTTTCTCGCCCTCTGTTTGAGCCCCTCTGTTTCTCGACCTCTGTTTCAGCCCCTCTGTTTCTCGCACTCTGTTTCAGCCCCTCTGTTTCAGCCCCTCTGTTTCTCGCCCTCTGTTTCGGCCCCTCTGTTTCAGCCCCTCTGTATCAGCCCCTCTGTTTCAGCCCCTCTGTTTCTCGCCCTCTGTTTCTCGCCCTCTGTTTCAGCCCCTCTGTTTCAGCCCCTCTGTTTCAGCCCCTCTGTTTCAGCCCCTCTGATTCTCGCCCTCTGTTTCTCGCCCTCTGTTTCTCGCTCTCTGTTTCTCGCCCTCAGTTTCTCGCCATCTGTTTCAGCCCCTCTGTTTCTGCCCCTTTGTTTCAGCCCCTCTGTTTCAGCCCCTCTGTTTCAGCCCCACTGTTTCTCGCCCTCTGTTTCTCGCCCTCTGTTTCTCGCCCTCTGTTTCTCGCCCTCTGTTTCTCGCCCTCTGTTTCAGCCCCTCTGTTTCAGCCCCTCTGTTTCAGCCCCTCTGTATCAGCCCCTCTGTTTCAGCCCCTCTGTTTCTCGCCCTCTGTTTCTAACCCTCTGTTTCAGCCCCTCTGTTTCAGCCCCTCTGTTTCAGCCCCTCTGTTTCAGTCCCTCTGTTTCAGCACCTCTGTTTCAGCCCCTCTGTTTCTCGCCCTCTGTTTCTCGCCCTCTGTTTTTCGCCCTCTGTTTCTCGCCCTCTGTTTCTCGCCCTCTGTTTCAGCCCCTCTGTTTCAGTCCCTCTGTTTCAGCCCCTCTGTTTCTCGCCCTCTGTTTCTCTCCCTCTGTTTCAGCCCCTCTGTTTCAGCCACTCTGTTTCAGCCCCTCTGTTTCAGCACCTCTGTTTCTCGCCCTCTGTTTCAGCCCCTCTGTTTCTCGCCCTCTGTTTCAGCCCCTCTGTTTCAGCCCCTCTGTTTCTCGCCCTCTGTTTCAGCCCCTCTGTTTCAGCACCTCTGTTTCTCGCCCTTTGTTTCTCGCCCTCTGTTTCAGCCCCTCTGTTTCTCACCCTCTGTTTCAGCCCCTCTGTTTCAGCTCCTCTGTTCCTCGCTCTCTGTTTCTCGCCCTCTGTTTCAGCCCTTCTGTTTCTCGCCCACTGTTTCAGCCCCTCTGTTTCTCGCCATCTCTTTCAGCCCCTCTGTTTCAGCCCCTCTGTTTCTCGCCCTCTGTTTCAGCCCCTCTGTTTCAGCCCCTCTGTTTCTCGCCCTCTGTTTCAGCCCCTCTGTTTCAGCACCTCTGTTTCTCGCCCTTTGTTTCTCGCCCTCTGTTTCAGCCCCTCTGTTTCTCGCCCTCTGTTTCAGCCCCTCTGTTTCAGTCCCTCTGTTTCAGCCCCTCTGTTTCCGCCCCTCTGTTTCAGCCCCTCTGTTTCAGCCCCTCTGTTTCAGCCCCTCTGTTTCTCGCCCTCTGTTTCAGCCCCTCTGTTTCAGCCCCTCTGTTTCAGCCCCTCTGTTTCTCGCCCTCTGTTTCTCGCCCTCTGTTTCTCGCCCTCTGTTTCAGCCCCTCTGTTTCAGCCCCTCTGTTTCAGCCCCTCTGTTTCAGCCCCTCTGTTTCTCGCCCTCTGTTTCAGCCCCTCTGTTTCTGCTCCTCAGTTCCAGCCCCTCTGTTTCTTGCCCTCTGTTTCAGCACCTCTGTTTCTCGCCCTCTCTTTCAGCCCCTCTCTTTCTCGCCCTCTGTTGCAGACCCTCTGTTTCAGCCCGTCTATTTCAGCCCCTCTGTTTCAGCCCCTCTGTTTCTCGCCCTCTGTTTCCGCCCCTCTGTTTCTCGCCCTCTGTTGCAGCCCCTCTGTTTCAGCCCCTCTGTTTCAGCCCCTCTGTTTCAGCTCCTCTGTTTCAGACTCTCTGTTTCTCGCCCTCTGTTTCTCGCCCTGTTTCAGCCCCTCTGTTTCAGCCCCTCTGTTTCTCGCCCTCTGTTTGAGCCCCTCTGTTTCAGCCCCTCTGTTTCAGCCCGTCTGTTTCAGCCCCTCTGTTTCAGGCCCACTGTTTCAGCCCCTCTGTTTCTCGCCATCTGTTTCAGCCCCTCTGTTTCAGCCCCTCTGTTTCTCGCCCTCTGTTTCAGCCCCTCTGTTTCAGCCCCTCTGTTTCAGCCCCTCTTTTTCAGCCCTCTGTTTCTCGCCCTCTGTTTCTCGCCCTCTGTTTCTCGCTCTCTGTTTCTCACCCTCTGTTTCTCGCCCTCTGTTTCAGCCCCTCTGTTTCAGCCACTCTGTTTCAGCTCCTCTGTTTCTCGCCCTCTGTTTCTCGCCCACTGTTTCTCGCCCTCTGTTTCAGCCCCTCTGTTTCAGCCCCTCTGTTTCAGCCCCACTGTTTCAGCCCCTCTGTTTCTCGCCCTCAGTTTCTCGCTCTCTCTATCTCGCCCTCTGTTTCTCGCCCTCTGTTTCAGCACCTCTGTTTCAGCCCCTCTGTTTCAGCCCCTCTGTTTCTCGCCCTCTGTTTCTCGCCCTCTGTTTCTCGCCCTCTGTTTCAGCCCCTCTGTTTCAGCCCCTCTGTTTCTCGCCCTCTGTTTCAGCCCCTCTGTTTCAGCCCCTCTGTTTCAGCCCCTCTGTTTCAGATCCTCTGTTTCTCGCCCTCTGTTTCTCGCCCTCTGTTTCTCGCCCTCTGTTTCAGCCCTTCTGTTTCAGCCCCTCTGTTTCAGCCCCTCTGTTTCTCGCCCTCTGTTTCTCGCCCTCTGTTTCTCGCTCTCTGTTTCTGGCCCTCTGTTTCTCGCCCTCTGTTTCAGCCCCTCTGTTTCAGCTCCTCTGTTCCTCGCTCTCTGTTTCTCGCCCTCTGCTTCAGCCCCTCTGTTTCTCGCCCACTGTTTCAGCCCCTCTGTTTCTCGCCATCTCTTTCAGCCCCTCTGTTTCAGCCCCTCTGTTTCTCGCCCTCTTTTTCAGCCCCTCTGTTTCAGCCCCTCTGTTTCTCGCCCTCTGTTTCAGCCCCTCTGTTTCAGCACCTCTGTTTCTCGCCCTTTGTTTCTCGCCCTCTGTTTCAGCCCCTCTGTTTCTCGCCCTCTGTTTCAGCCCCTCTGTTTCAGCTCCTCTGTTCCTCGCTCTCTGTTTCTCGCCCTCTGTTTCAGCCCTTCTGTTTCTCGCCCACTGTTTCAGCCCCTCTGTTTCTCGCCATCTCTTTCAGCCCCTCTGTTTCAGCCCCTCTGTTTCTCGCCCTCTGTTTCAGCCCCTCTGTTTCAGCCCCTCTGTTTCTCGCCCTCTGTTTCAGCCCCTCTGTTTCAGCACCTCTGTTTCTCGCCCTTTGTTTCTCGCCCTCTGTTTCAGCCCCTCTGTTTCTCGCCCTCTGTTTCAGCCCCTCTGTTTCAGTCCCTCTGTTTCAGCCCCTCTGTTTCCGCCCCTCTGTTTCAGCCCCTCTGTTTCAGCCCCTCTGTTTCAGCCCCTCTGTTTCTCGCCCTCTGTTTCAGCCCCTCTGTTTCAGCCCCTCTGTTTCAGCCCCTCTGTTTCTCGCCCTCTGTTTCTCGCCCTCTGTTTCTCGCACTCTGTTTCTCGCTCTTTGTTTCTCGCCCTCTGTTTCTCGCCCTCTGTTTCAGCCCCTCTGTTTCAGCCAAACTGTTTCAGCCCCTCTGTTTCATCCCCTCTGTTTCAGCCCCTCTGTTTCAGCCCCTCTGTTTCTCGCCCTCTGTTTCTCGCCCTCTGTTTCTCGCCCTCTGTTTCTCGCTCTCTGTTTCTCGCCCTCTGTTTCTCGCCCTCTGTTTCAGCCCCTCTGTTTCAGCCCCTCTGTTTCAGCCCCTCTGTTTCTCGCCCTCTGTTTCTCGCCCACTGTTTCTCGCCCTCTGTTTCAGCCCCTCTGTTTCAGCCCCTCTGTTTCAGCCCCTCTGTTTCAGCCCCTCTGTTTCAGACCCTCTGTTTCAGCCCCTCTGTTTCAGCCCCTCTGTTTCAGCACCTCTGTTTCTCGCCCTTTGTTTCTCGCCCTCTGTTTCAGCCCCTCTGTTTCTCGCCCTCTGTTTCAGCCCCTCTGTTTCTCGCACTCTGTTTCAGCCCCTCTGTTTCAACCCCTCTGTTTCTCGCCCTCTGTTTCAGCCCCTCTGTTTCAGCCCCTCTGTATAAGCCCCTCTGTTTCAGCCCCTCTGTTTCTCGCCCTCTGTTTCTCGCCCTCTGTTTCAGCCCCTCTGTTTCAGCCCCTCTGTTTCAGCCACTCTGATTCTCGCCCTCTGTTTCTCGCCCTTTGTTTCTCGCCCTCTGTTTGAGCCCCTCTGTTTCTCGACCTCTGTTTCAGCCCCTCTGTTTCTCGCACTCTGTTTCAGCCCCTCTGTTTCAGCCCCTCTGTTTCTCGCCCTCTGTTTCGGCCCCTCTGTTTCAGCCCCTCTGTATCAGCCCCTCTGTTTCAGCCCCTCTGTTTCTCGCCCTCTGTTTCTCGCCCTCTGTTTCAGCCCCTCTGTTTCAGCCCCTCTGTTTCAGCCCCTCTGTTTCAGCCCCTCTGATTCTCGCCCTCTGTTTCTCGCCCTCTGTTTCTCGCTCTCTGTTTCTCGCCCTCTGTTTCTCGCCCTCTGTTTCAGCCCCTCTGTTTCTGCCCCTTTGTTTCAGCCCCTCTGTTTCAGCCCCTCTGTTTCAGCCCCACTGTTTCTCGCCCTCTGTTTCTCGCCCTCTGTTTCTCGCCCTCTGTTTCTCGCCCTCTGTTTCTCGCCCTCTGTTTCAGCCCCTCTGTTTCAGCCCCTCTGTTTCAGCCCCTCTGTATCAGCCCCTCTGTTTCAGCCCCTCTGTTTCTCGCCCTCTGTTTCTAACCCTCTGTTTCAGCCCCTCTGTTTCAGCCCCTCTGTTTCAGCCCCTCTGTTTCAGTCCCTCTGTTTCAGCACCTCTGTTTCAGCCCCTCTGTTTCTCGCCCTCTGTTTCTCGCCCTCTGTTTTTCGCCCTCTGTTTCTCGCCCTCTGTTTCTCGCCCTCTGTTTCAGCCCCTCTGTTTCAGTCCCTCTGTTTCAGCCCCTCTGTTTCTCGCCCTCTGTTTCTCTCCCTCTGTTTCAGCCCCTCTGTTTCAGCCACTCTGTTTCAGCCCCTCTGTTTCTCGCCCTCTGTTTCAGCCCCTCTGTTTCATCCCCTCTGTTTCTCGCCCTCTGTTTCAGCCCCTCTGTTTCAGCCCCTATGTATCAGCCCCTCTGTTTCAGCCCCTCTGTTTCTCGCCCTCTGTTTCTCGCCCTCTGTTTCAGCCCCTCTGTTTCAGCCCCTCTGTTTCAGCCCCTCTGTTTCAGCCCCTCTGTTTCTCGCCCTCTGTTTCTCGCCCTCTGTTTCTCGCCCTCTGTTTCTCGCTCTCTGTTTCTCGCCCTCTGTTTCAGCCCCTCTGTTTCTCGCCCACTGTTTCAGCCCCTCTGTTTCTCGCCATCTGTTTCAGCCCCTCTGTTTCAGCCCCTCTGTTTCTCGCCCTCTGTTTCAGACCCTCTGTTTCAGCCCCTCTGTTTCAGCCCCTCTGTTTCAGCACCTCTGTTTCTCGCCCTTTGTTTCTCGCCCTCTGTTTCAGCCCCTCTGTTTCTCGCCCTCTGTTTCAGCCCCACTGTTTCTCGCACTCTGTTTCAGCCCATCTGTTTCAACCCCTCTGTTTCTCGCCCTCTGTTTCAGCCCCTCTGTTTCAGCCCCTCTGTATCAGCCCCTCTGTTTCAGCCCCTCTGTTTCTCGCCCTCTGTTTCTCGCCCTCTGTTTCAGCCCCTCTGTTTCAGCCCCTCTGTTTCAGCCCCTCTGTTTCAGCCCCTCTGTTTCAGCCCCTCTGATTCTCGCCCTCTGTTTCTCGCCCTCTGTTTCTGGCCCTCTGTTTCTCGCTCTCTGTTTGTCGCCCTCTGTTTCTCCCCCTCTGTTTCAACCCCTCTGTTTCTGCCCCTCTGTTTCAGCCCCTCTGTTTCAGTCCCTCTGTTTCAGCCCCTCTGTTTCTCGCCCTCTGTTTCTCGCCCTCTGTTTCTTGCCCTCTGTTTCTCGCTCTCTGTTTCTCGCCCTCTGTTTCTCGCCCTCTTTTTCAGCACCTCTGTTTCAGCCCCTCTGTTTCAGCCCCTCTGTTTCTCGCCCTCTGTTTCTCGCCCTCTGTTTCTCGCCCTCTGTTTCAGCCCCTCTGTTTCAGCCCCTCTGTTTCAGCCCCTCTGTTTCAGCCCCTCTGTTTCACGCCCTCTGTTTCTCGCCCTCTGTTTCTCGCCCTCTGTTTCTCGCTCTCTGTTTCTCGCCCTCTGTTTCAGCCCCTCTGTTTCTCGCCCACTGTTTCAGCCCCTCTGTTTCTCGCCATCTGTTTCAGCCCCTCTGTTTCAGCCCCTCTGTTTCTCGCCCTCTGTTTCAGACCCTCTGTTTTAGCCCCTCTGTTTCAGCCCCTCTGTTTCAGCACCTCTGTTTCTCGCCCTTTGTTTCTCGCCCTCTGTTTCAGCCCCTCTGTTTCTCGCCCTCTGTTTCAGCCCCTCTGTTTCTCGCACTCTGTTTTAGCCCCTCTGTTTCAACCCCTCTGTTTCTCGCCCTCTGTTTCAGCCCCTCTGTTTCAGCCCCTCTGTATCAGCCCCTCTGTTTCAGCCCCTCTGTTTCTCGCCCTCTGTTTCTCGCCCTCTGTTTCAGCCCCTCTGTTTCAGCCCCTCTGTTTCAGCACCTCTGTTTCAGCCCCTCTGTTTCAGCCCCTCTGATTCTCGCCCTCTGTTTCTCGCCCTCTGTTTCTCGCCCTCTGTTTCTCGCTCTCTGTTTGTCGCCCTCTGTTTCTCGCCCTCTGTTTCAGCCCCTCTGTTTCTGCCCCTCTGTTTCAGCCCCTCTGTTTCAGCCCCTCTGTTTCAGCCCCTCTGTTTCTCGCCCTCTGTTTCTCGCCCTCTGTTTCTTGCCCTCTGTTTCTCGCTCTCTGTTTCTCGCCCTCTGTTTCTCGCCCTCTGTTTCAGCACCTCTGTTTCAGGCCCTCTGTTTCAGCCCCTCTGTTTCTCGCCCTCTGTTTCTCGCCCTCTGTTTCTCGCCCTCAGTTTCAGCCCAACTGTTTCAGCCCCTTTGTTTCAGCCCCTCTGTTTCAGCCCCTCTGTTTCTCGCCCACTGTTTCTCGCCCTCTGTTTCAGTCCCTCTGTTTCAGCCCCTCTGTTTCTCGCCCTCTGTTTCTCGACCTCTGTTTCTCGCCCTCTGTTTCTCGCCCTCTGTTTCAGCCCCTCTGTTTCAGCCCCTCTGTTTCAGCACCTCTGTTTCAGCCCCTCTGTTTCAGCCCCTCTGTTTCAGCCCCTCTGTTTCAGCCCCTCTGTTTCTCGCCCTCTGTTTCTCGCCCTCTGTTTCTCGCCCTATGTTTCTCGCTCTCTGTTTCTCGCCCTCTGTTTCTCGCCCTCTGTTTCAGCCCCTCTGTTTCAGCCCCTCTGTTTCAGCACCTCTGTTTCTCGCCCTCTGTTTCTCGCCCACTGTTTCTCGCCCTCTGTTTCAGCCCCTCTGTTTCAGCCCCTCTGTTTCAGCCCCTCTGTTTCAACACCTCTGTTTCTCGCCCTCTGTTTCTCGCCCTCTGTTTCTTGCCCTCTGTTTCTCGCTCTCTGATTCTCGCCCTCTGTTTCTCGCCCTCTGTTTCAGCACCTCTGTTTCAGGCCCTCTGTTTCAGCCCCTCTGTTTCTCGCCCTCTGTTTCTCGCCCTCTGTTTCTCGCCCTCAGTTTCAGCCCAACTGTTTCAGCCCCTTTGTTTCAGCCCCTCTGTTTCAGCCCCTCTGTTAATCGCCCACTGTTTCTCGCCCTCTGTTTCAGTCCCTCTGTTTCAGCCCCTCTGTTTCTCGCCCTCTGTTTCTCGACCTCTGTTTCTCGCCCTCTGTTTCTCGCCCTCTGTTTCAGCCCCTCTGTTTCAGCCCCTCTGTTTCAGCACCTCTGTTTCAGCCCCTCTGTTTCAGCCCCTCTGTTTCAGCCCCTCTGTTTCAGCCCCTCTGTTTCTCGCCCTCTGTTTCTCGCCCTCTGTTTCTCGCCCTATGTTTCTCGCTCTCTGTTTCTCGCCCTCTGTTTCTCGCCCTCTGTTTCAGCCCCTCTGTTTCAGCCCCTCTGTTTCAGCCCCTCTGTTTCTCGCCCTCTGTTTCTCGCCCACTGTTTCTCGCCCTCTGTTTCAGCCCCTCTGTTTCAGCCCCTCTGTTTCAGCCCCTCTGTTTCAGCCCCTCTGTTTCTCGCCCTCTGTTTCTCGCCCTCTGTTTCTTGCCCTGTGTTTCTCGCTCTCTGTTTCTCGCCCTCTGTTTCTCGCCCTCTGTTTCAGCCCCTCTGTTTCAGCCCCTCTGTTTCAGCTCCTCTGTTTCTCGCCCTCTGTTTCAGCCCCTCTGTTTCTCGCCCACTGTTTCTCCCCCACTGTTTCTCGCCCTCTGTTTCAGCCCCTTTGTTTCAGCCCCTCTGTTTCAGCCCCTCTGTTTCTCGCCCTCTGTTTCTCGCCAACTGTTTCTCGCCCGCTGTTTCAGCCCCTCTGTTTCAGCCGCTCTGTTTCAGCCCCTCTGTTTCAGACCCTCTGTTTCTCGCCCTCTGTTTCTCGCCCTCTGTTTCTTGCCCTCTGTTTCTCGCTCTCTGTTTCTCGCCCTCTGTTTCTCGCCCTCTGTTTCAGCCCCTCTGTTTCAGCCCCTCTGTTTCAGCCCCTCTGTTTCTCGCCCTCTGTTTCTCGCCCTCTGTTTCTCTCCCTCAGTTTCAGCCCCTCTGTTTCAGCCCCTCTGTTTCAGCCCCTCTGTTTCAGCCCCACTGTTTCAGCCCCTCTGTTTCAGCCCCTCTGTTTCTCGCTCTCTGTTTCTCGCCCTCTGTTTCTCGCCCTCTGTTTCAGCCCCTCTGTTTCAGCCCCTCTGTTTCAGCCCCTCTGTTTCTCGCCCTCTGTTTCAGCCCCTCTGTTTCAGTCCCTCTGTTTCAGCCCCTCTGTTTCTCGCCCTCTGTTTCTCTCCCTCTGTTTCAGCCCCTCTGTTTCAGCCCCTCTGTTTCAGCCCCTCTGTTTCTCGCCCTCTGTTTCAGCCCCTCTGTTTCATCCCCTCTGTTTCTCGCCCTCTGTTTCAGCCCCTCTGTTTCAGCCCCTCTGTATCAGCCCCTCTGTTTCAGCCCCTCTGTTTCTCGCCCTCTGTTTCTCGCCCTCTGTTTCAGCCCCTCTGTTTCAGCCCCTCTGTTTCAGCCCCTCTGTTTCAGCCCCTCTGTTTCTCGCCCTCTGTTTCTCGCCCTCTGTTTCTCGCCCTCTGTTTCTCGCTCTCTGTTTCTCGCCCTCTGTTTCAGCCCCTCTGTTTCTCGCCCACTGTTTCAGCCCCTCTGTTTCTCGCCATCTGTTTCAGCCCCTCTGTTTCAGCCCCTCTGTTTCTCGCCCTCTGTTTCAGACCCTCTGTTTCAGGCCCTCTGTTTCAGCCCCTCTGTTTCAGCACCTCTGTTTCTCGCCCTTTGTTTCTCGCCCTCTGTTTCAGCCCCTCTGTTTCTCGCCCTCTGTTTCAGCCACACTGTTTCTCGCACTCTGTTTCAGCCCATCTGTTTCAACCCCTCTGTTTCTCGCCCTCTGTTTCAGCCCCTCTGTTTCAGCCCCTCTGTATCAGCCCCTCTGTTTCAGCCCCTCTGTTTCTCGCCCTCTGTTTCTCGCCCTCTGTTTCAGCCCCTCTGTTTCAGCCCCTCTGTTTCAGCCCCTCTGTTTCAGCCCCTCTGTTTCAGCCCCTCTGATTCTCGCCCTCTGTTTCTCGCCCTCTGTTTCTGGCCCTCTGTTTCTCGCTCTCTGTTTGTCGCCCTCTGTTTCTCGCCCTCTGTTTCAGCCCCTCTGTTTCTGCCCCTCTGTTTCAGCCCCTCTGTTTCAGTCCCTCTGTTTCAGCCCCTCTGTTTCTCGCCCTCTGTTTCTCGCCCTCTGTTTCTTGCCCTCTGTTTCACGCTCTCTGTTTCTCGCCCTCTGTTTCTCGCCCTCTTTTTCAGCACCTCTGTTTCAGCCCCTCTGTTTCAGCCCCTCTGTTTCTCGCCCTCTGTTTCTCGCCCTCTGTTTCTCGCCCTCTGTTTCAGCCCCTCTGTTTCAGCCCCTCTGTTTCAGCCCCTCTGTTTCAGCCCCTCTGTTTCACGCCCTCTGTTTCTCGCCCTCTGTTTCTCGCCCTCTGTTTCTCGCTCTCTGTTTCTCGCCCTCTGTATCAGCCCCTCTGTTTCTCGCCCACTGTTTCAGCCCCTCTGTTTCTCGCCATCTGTTTCAGCCCCTCTGTTTCAGCCCCTCTGTTTCTCGCCCTCTGTTTCAGACCCTCTGTTTTAGCCCCTCTGTTTCAGCCCCTCTGTTTCAGCACCTCTGTTTCTCGCCCTTTGTTTCTCGCCCTCTGTTTCAGCCCCTCTGTTTCTCGCCCTCTGTTTCAGCCCCTCTGTTTCTCGCACTCTGTTTTAGCCCCTCTGTTTCAACCCCTCTGTTTCTCGCCCTCTGTTTCAGCCCCTCTGTTTCAGCCCCTCTGTATCAGCCCCTCTGTTTCAGCCCCTCTGTTTCTCGCCCTCTGTTTCTCGCCCTCTGTTTCAGCCCCTCTGTTTCAGCCCCTCTGTTTCAGCACCTCTGTTTCAGCCCCTCTGTTTCAGCCCCTCTGATTCTCGCCCTCTGTTTCTCGCCCTCTGTTTCTCGCCCTCTGTTTCTCGCTCTCTGTTTGTCGCCCTCTGTTTCTCGCCCTCTGTTTCAGCCCCTCTGTTTCTGCCCGTCTGTTTCAGCCCCTCTGTTTCAGCCCCTCTGTTTCAGCCCCTCTGTTTCTCGCCCTCTGTTTCTCGCCCTCTGTTTCTTGCCCTCTGTTTCTCGCACTCTGTTTCTCGCCCTCTGTTTCTCGCCCTCTGTTTCAGCACCTCTGTTTCAGGCCCTCTGTTTCAGCCCCTCTGTTTCTCGCCCTCTGTTTCTCGCCCTCTGTTTCTCGCCCTCAGTTTCAGCCCAACTGTTTCAGCCCCTTTGTTTCAGCCCCTCTGTTTCAGCCCCTCTTTTTCTCGCCCACTGTTTCTCGTCCTCTGTTTCAGTCCCTCTGTTTCAGCCCCTCTGTTTCTCGCCCTCTGTTTCTCGACCTCTGTTTCTCGCCCTCTGTTTCTCGCCCTCTGTTTCAGCCCCTCTGTTTCAGCCCCTCTGTTTCAGCACCTCTGTTTCAGCCCCTCTGTTTCAGCCCCTCTGTTTCAGCCCCTCTGTTTCAGCCCCTCTGTTTCTCGCCCTCTGTTTCTCGCCCTCTGTTTCTCGCCCTATGTTTCTCGCTCTCTGTTTCTCGCCCTCTGTTTCTCGCCCTCTGTTTCAGCCCCTCTGTTTCAGCCCCTCTGTTTCAGCCCCTCTGTTTCTCGCCCTCTGTTTCTCGCCCACTGTTTCTCGCCCTCTGTTTCAGCCCCTCTGTTTCAGCCCCTCTGTTTCAGCCCCTCTGTTTCAGCCCCTCTGTTTCTCGCCCTCTGTTTCTCGCCCTCTGTTTCTTGCCCTCTGTTTCTCGCTCTCTGTTTCTCGCCCTCTGTTTCTCGCCCTCTGTTTCAGCCCCTCTGTTTCAGCCCCTCTGTTTCAGCTCCTCTGTTTCTCGCCCTCTGTTTCAGCCCCTCTGTTTCTCGCCCACTGTTTCTCCCCCACTGTTTCTCGCCCTCTGTTTCAGCCCCTCTGTTTCAGCCCCTCTGTTTCAGCCCCTCTGTTTCTCGCCCTCTGTTTCTCGCCAACTGTTTCTCGCCCGCTGTTTCAGCCCCTCTGTTTCAGCCCCTCTGTTTCAGCCCCTCTGTTTCAGACCCTCTGTTTCTCGCCCTCTGTTTCTCGCCCTCTGTTTCTTGCCCTCTGTTTCTCGCTCTCTGTTTCTCGCCCTCTGTTTCTCGCCCTCTGTTTCAGCCCCTCTGTTTCAGCCCCTCTGTTTCAGCCCCTCTGTTTCTCGCCCTCTGTTTCTCGCCCTCTGTTTCTCTCCCTCAGTTTCAGCCCCTCTGTTTCAGCCCCTCTGTTTCAGCCCCTCTGTTTCAGCCCCACTGTTTCAGCCCGTCTGTTTCAGCCCCTCTGTTTCTCGCTCTCTGTTTCTCGCCCTCTGTTTCTCGCCCTCTGTTTCAGCCCCTCTGTTTCAGCCCCTCTGTTTCAGCCCCTCTGTTTCTCGCCGACTGTTTCTCGCCCTCTGTTTCAGCCCCTCTGTTTCAGCCCCTCTGTTTCAGCCCCTCTGTTTCAGCCCCTCTGTTTCAGCCCCACTGTTTCAGCCCCTCTGTTTCTCGCCCTCTGTTTCTCGCCCTCTGTTTCTCGCCCTCTGTTTCTCGCCCTCTGTTTCAGCCCCTCTGTTTAAGCCCCTCTGTTTCTCGCCCTCTGTTTCTCGCCCTCTGTTTCAGCCCCTCTGTTTCAGCCCCTCAGTTTTAGCCCCTGTGTTTCTCCCCCTCTGTTTCAGCACCTCTGCTTCTCGCCCTCTGTTTCAGCCCCTCTGTTTCAGCCCCTCTGTTTCAGCCCCTCTGTTTCAGCACCTCTGTTTCTCGCCCTTTGTTTCTCGCCCTCTGTTTCAGCCCCTCTGTTTCTCGCCCTCTGTTTCAGCCCCTCTGTTTCAGCCCCTCTGTTTCAGCCCCTCTGTTTCAGCCCCTCTGTTTCTCGCCATCTGTTTCAGCCCCTCTGTTTCAGCCCCAATGTTTCTCGCCCTCTGTTTCAGCCCCTCTGTTTCAGCCCCTCTGTTTCAGCCCCTCTGTTTCAGAACCTCTGTTTCTCGCCCTTTGTTTCTCGCCCTCTTTTTCAGCCCCTCTGTTTCTCGCCCTCTGTTTCAGCCCCTCTGTTTCTTGCCCTCTGTTTCAGCCCCTCTGTTTCAGTCCCTCTGTTTCAGCCCCTCTGTTTCAGCCCCTCTGTTTCAGCCCCTCTGTTTCACGCCCTCTGTTTCAGCCCCTCTGTTTCAGCCCCTCTGTTTCTCGCCCTCTGTTTCAGCCCCTCTGTTTCAGCCCCTCTGTATCAGCCCCTCTGTTTCAGCCCCTCTGTTTCTCGCCCTCTGTTTCTCGCCCTCTGTTTCAGCCCCTCTGTTTCAGCCCCTCTGTTTCAGCCCCTCTGTTTCAGCCCCTCTGTTTCTCGTCCTCTGTTTCTCGCTCTCTGTTTCTCGGCCTCTGTATCTCGCCCTCTGTTTCAGCCCCTCTGTTTCAGCCCCTCTGTTTCAGCCCCTCTGTTTCAGCCCCTCTGTTTCACGCCCTCTGTTTCTTTCCCTCTGTTTCTCGCCCTCTGTTTCAGCCCCTCTGTTTCAGTCCCTCTGTTTCAGCCCCTCTGTTTCAGCCCCTCTGTTTCAGCCCCTCTGTTTCATCCCCTCTGTTTCAGCCCCTCTGTTTCAGCCCCTCTGTTTCTCGCCCTCTGTTTCTCGCCCTCTGTTTCTCACCCTCTGTTTCTCGCTCTCTGTTTCTCGCCCACTGTTTCTCGCCCTCTGTTTCAGCCCCGCTGTTTCAGCCCCTCTGATTCAGCCCCTCTGTTTCTCGCCCTCTGTTTCAGCCCCTCTGTTTCAGCCCCTCTGTTTCAGCCCCTCTGTTTCAGCCACTCTGTTTCAGCTCCTCTGTTTCTCGCCCTCTGTTTCTCGCCCTCTGTTTCAGCCCCTCTGTTTCAGCCCCTCTGTTTCAGCCACTCTGTTTCTCGCCCTCTGTTTCTCGCCCTCTGTTTCTCGCCCTCTGTTTCTCGCTCTCTGTTTCTCGCCCTCTGTTTCTCGCCCTCTGTTTCAGCCCCTCTGTTTCAGCCCCTCTGTTTCAGCCCCTCTGTTTCAGCCCCTCTGTTTCAGCCCCTCTGTTTATCGCCCTCTGTTTCTCGACCACTGTTTCTCGCCCTCTGTTTCTGCCCCTCTGTTTCAGCCATCTGTTTCAGCCCCTCTGTTTCAGCCCCTCTGTTTCTCGCTCTCTGTTTCTCGCCCTCTGTTTCTTGCCCTCTGTTTCTCGCTCTCTGTTTCTCGCCCTCTGTTTCTCGCCCTCTGTTTCAGCCCCTCTGTTTCAGCCCCTCTGTTTCAGCCCCTCTGATTCAGCCCCTCTGTTTCTCGCCCTCTGTTTCAGCCCCTCTGTTTCAGCCCCTCTGTTTCTCGCCCTCAGTTTCAGCCCCTCTGTTTCAGCCCCTTTGTTTCAGCCCCTCTGTTTCAGCCCCTCTGTTTCTCGCCCACTGTTTCTCGCCCTCTGTTTCAGCCCAAGTGTTTCAGCCACTCTGTTTCAGCCCCTCTGTTTCAGCCCCTCTGTTTCAGCCCCTCTGTTTCTCGCCCTCTGTTTCTCGCCCTCTGTTTCTCGCCCTCTGTTTCTCCCCCTCTGTTTCAGCACCTCTGTTTCAGCCCCTCTGTTTCAGCCCTTCTGTTTCTCGCACTCTGTTTCTCGCCCTCTGTTTCATCCCCTCTGTTTCAGCCCCTCAGTTCCAGCCCCTCTCTTTCTCGCCCTCTGTTGAAGACCCTCTGTTTCAGCCCAACTGTTTCAGCCCCTCTGTTTCAGCCCCTCTGTTTCAGACCCTCTGTTTCTCGCCCTCTGTTTCTCGCCCTCTGTTTCAGCCCCTCTGTTTCAGCCCCTCTGATTCAGCCCCTCTGTTTCTCGCCCTCTGTTTCAGCCCCTCTGTTTCAGCCCCTCTGTTTCTCGCCCTCAGTTTCAGCCCCTCTGTTTCAGCCCCTCTGTTTCAGCCACTCTGTTTCAGCTCCTCTGTTTCTCGCCCTCTGTTTCTCGCCCTCTGTTTCAGCCCCTCTGTTTCAGCCCCTCTGTTTCAGCCACTCTGTTTCTCGCCCTCTGTTTCTCGCCCTCTGTTTCTCGCCCTCTGTTTCTCGCTCTCTGGTTCTCGCCCTCTGTATCTCGCCCTCTGTTTCAGCCCCTCTGTTTCAGCCCCTCTGTTTCAGCCCCTCTGTTTCAGCCCCTCTGTTTATCGCCCTCTGTTTCTCGCCCACTGTTTCTCGCCCTCTGTTTCTGCCCCTCTGTTTCAGCCATCTGTTTCAGCCCCTCTGTTTCAGCCCCTCTGTTTCTCGCCCTCTGTTTCTCGCCCTCTGTTTCTTGCCCTCTGTTTCTTGCTCTCTGTTTCTCGCCCTCTGTTTCTCGCCCTCTGTTTCAGCCCCTCTGTTTCAGCCCCTCTGTTTCAGCCCCTCTGTTTCTCGCCCTCTGTTTCTCGCCCTCTGTTTCTCGCCCTCAGTTTCAGCCCCTCTGTTTCAGCACCTTTGTTTCAGCCCCTCTGTTTCAGCCCCTCTGTTTCTCGCCCACTGTTTCTCGCCCTCTGTTTCAGCCCAAGTGTTTCAGCCACTCTGTTTCAGCCCCTCTGTTTCAGCCCCTCTGTTTCAGCCCCTCTGTTTCTCGCCCTCTGTTTCTCGCCCTCTGTTTCAGCCCCTCTGTTTCAGCCCCTCTGTTTCAGCCCTTCTGTTTCTCGCCCTCTGTTTCATCCCCTCTGTTTCAGCCCCTCAGTTCCAGCCCCTCTGTTTCTCGCCCTCTGTTTCAGCACCTGTGTTTCACGCCCTCTCTTTCAGCCCCTCTCTTTCTCGCCCTCTGTTGAAGACCCTCTGTTTCAGTCCCTCTGTTTCTCGCCCTCTGTTTCTCGCCCTCTGTTTCAGCCCCTCTGTTTCAACCCCTCTGTTTCAGCTCCTCTGTTTCTCGCCCTCTGTTTGAGCCCCTCTGTTTCAGCCCCTCTGTTTCAGCCCCTCTGTTTCAGCCCCTCTGTTTCAGCCCCTCTGTTTCTCGCCCTCTGTTTCTCGCCTTCGGTTTCAGCCCCTCTGTTTCTCGCCCTCTGTTTCAGCCCCTCTGTTTCTCGCCCTCTGTTTCAGCCCCTCTGTTTCAGCCCCTCTGTTTCAGCCCCTCTGTTTCAGCCCTTCTGTTTCAGCCCCTCTGTTTCAGCCCCTCTGTTTCTCGCCCTCTGTTTCAGACCCTCTGTTTCAGCCCCTCAGTATCAGCCCCTCTGTATCAGCCCCTCTGTTTCTCGCCCTCTGTTTCTCGCCCTCTGTTTCTCGCCCACTGTTTCACCCCCTCTGTTTCAGCCCCTCTGTTTCAGCCCATCTGTTTCAGCCCCACTGTTTCAGCCCCTCTGTTTCAGCCCCTGTGTTTGAGCCACTCTGTTTCTCGCCCTCTGTTTCTCGCTCTCTGTTTCTCGCCCTCTGTTTCAGCCCCTCTGTTTCAGCCCCTCTGTATCAGCACCTCTGTTTCAGCCCATCTGTTTCTCGCCCTCTGTTTCTCGCCCTCAGTTTCAGCCCCTCTGTTTCAGCCCCTCTGTTTCAGCCCCTCTGTTTCAGCCCCTCTGTTTCTCGCCCTCTGTTTCTCGCTCTCTGTTTCTCGCCCTCTGTTTCTCGCCCTCTGTTTCAGCCCCTCTGTTTCAGCCCCTCTGTTTCAGCCCCTCTGTTTCAGCCCCTCTGTTTCTCGCCCTCTGTTTCAGCCCCTCTGTTTCAGTCCCTTTGTTTCAGCCCATCTGTTTCAGCCCCTCAGTTTCACACCCTCTGTTTCTCGCCCTCTGTTTCAGCCCCTCTGTTTCAGCCCCTCTGTTTCTCGCCCTCAGTTTCAGCCCCTCTGTTTCAGCCCCTCTGTTTCAGCCACTCTGTTTCAGCCCCTCTCTTTCTCGCCCTCTCTTTCTCGCCCTCTGTTTCAGCCCCTCTGTTTCAGCCCCTCTGTTTCTCGCCCTCTGTTTCTCGCCCTCTGTTTCTCGCCCTCTGTTTCTCGCTCTCTGTTTCTCGCCCTCTGTTTCTCGCCCTCTGTTTCAGCCCCTCTGTTTCAGCCCCTCTGTTTCAGCCCCTCTGTTTCAGCCCCTCTGTTTATCGCCCTCTGTTTCTCGCCCTCTGTTTATCGCCCTCTGTTTCTCGCTCTCTGTTTCTCGCCCTCTGTTTCTCGCCCTCTGTTTCAGCCCCTCTGTTTCAGCCCCTCTGTTTCAGCCCCTCTGTTTCTCGCCCTCTGTTTCTCGCCCACTGTTTCTCGCCCTCTGTTTCTGCCCCTCTGTTTCAGCCCCTCTGTTTCAGCCCCTCTGTTTCAGACCCTCTATTTCTCGCCCTCTGTTTCTCGCCCTCTGTTTCTTGCCCTCTG
The DNA here is from genome assembly GCF_030684315.1 of Stegostoma tigrinum. Classification (NCBI taxonomy): domain Eukaryota; kingdom Metazoa; phylum Chordata; class Chondrichthyes; order Orectolobiformes; family Stegostomatidae; genus Stegostoma; species Stegostoma tigrinum. Next base: position 3,129,658 of record NW_026728408.1, read on the forward strand.
TTTCTCGCTCTCTGTTTCTCGCCCTCTGTTTCTCGCCCTCTGTTTCTGCCCCTCTGTTTCAGCCCCTCTGTTTCAGCCCGTCTGTTTCTCGCCCTCTGTTTCTCGCCCTGTGTTTCTCGCCCTCAGTTTCAGCCCCTCTGTTTCAGCCCCTTTGTTTCAGCCCCTCTGTTTCAGGCCCTCTGTTTCTCGCCCACTGTTTCTCGCCCTCTGTTTCAGCCCCTCTGTTTCAGCCCCTCTGTTTCAGCCCCTCTGCTTCAGCCACTCTGTTTCAGCCCCTCTGTTTCAGCCCCTCTGTTTCTCGCCCTCTGTTTCTCGCCCACTGTTTCTCGCACCTCTGTTTCTCGCCCTCTGTTTCAGCCACTCTGTTTCAGCCCCTCTGTTTCAGCCCCTCTGTTTCTCGCCCTCTGTTTCTCGCCCTCTGTTTCAGCCCCTCTGTTTCAGCCCCTCAGTTCCAGGCCCTCTGTTTCTCGTCCTCTGTTTCGGCACCTCTGTTTCTCGCCCTCTCTTTCAGCACCTCTCTTTCTCGCCCTCTGTTGCAGACCCTGTGTTTCAGCCCATCTGTTTCAGCCCCTCTGTTTCAGACCCTCTGTTTCTCGCCCTCTGTTTCAGCCCCTCTGTTTCTCGCCCTCTGTTTCCGCCCCTCTGTTTCTCGCCCTCTGTTGCAGCTCCTCTGTTTCAGCCCCTCTGTTTCAGCCCCTCTGTTTCAGCCCTTCTCTTTCAGCCCCTCTGTTTCAGCCCCTCTGTTTCTCGCCCTCTGTTTCAGACCCTCTGTTTCAGCCCATCTGTTACAGCCCCTCTGTTTCAGCCCCTCTGTTTCTCGCCCTCTGTTTCAGCCCCTCTGTTTCTCGCCCTCTGTTTCCGCCCCTCTGTTTCTCGCCCTCTGTTGCAGCCCCTCTGTTTCAGCCCCTCTGTTTCAGCCCCTCTGTTTCAGCCCTTCTGTTTCAGCCCCTCTGTTTCAGCCCCTCTGTTTCTCGCCGTCTGTTTCAGCCCCTCTGTTTCAGCCCCTCTGTTTCAGCCCCTCTGTATCAGCCCCTCTGTTTCTCGCCCTCTGTTTCTCGCCCTCTGTTTCTCGCCCACTGTTTCACCCCCTCTGTTTCAGCCCCTCTGTTTCAGCCCATCTGTTTCAGCCCCACTGATTCAGCCCCTCTGTTTCAGCCCCTGTGTTTCAGCCCCTCTGTTTCTCGCCCTCTGTTTCTCGCTCTCTGTTTCTCGCCCTCTGTTTCAGCCCCTCTGTTTCAGCCCCTCTGTATCAGCACCTCTGTTTCAGCCCATCTGTTTCTCGCCCTCTGTTTCTCGCCCTCAGTTTCAGCCCCTCTGTTTCAGCCCCTCTGTTTCAGCCCCTCTGTTTCAGCCCCTCTGTTTCTCGCCCTCTGTTTCTCGCTCTCTGTTTCTCGCCCTCTGTTTCTCGCCCTCTGTTTCAGCCCCTCTGTTTCAGCCCCTCTGTTTCAGCCCCTCTGTTTCAGCCCCTCTGTTTCTCGCCCTCTGTTTCAGCCCCTCTGTTTCAGTCCCTTTGTTTCAGCCCCTCTGTTTCAGCCCCTCAGTTTCAGCCCCTCTGTTTCTCGCCCTCTGTTTCAGCCCCTCTGTTTCAGCCCCTCAGTTTTAGCCCCTGTGTTTCTCCCCCTCTGTTTCAGCACCTCTGTTTCTCGCCCTCTGTTTCAGCCCCTCTGTTTCAGCCCCTCTGTTTCAGCCCCTCTGTTTCAGCACCTCTGTTTCTCGCCCTTTGTTTCTCGCCCTCTGTTTCAGCCCCTCTGTTTCTCGCCCTCTGTTTCAGCCCCTCTGTTTCAGCCCCTCTGTTTCAGCCCCTCTGTTTCAGCCCCTCTGTTTCTCGCCATCTGTTTCAGCCCCTCTGTTTCAGCCCCAATGTTTCTCGCCCTCTGTTTCAGCCCCTCTGTTTCAGTCCCTCTGTTTCAGCCCCTCTGTTTCAGCACCTCTGTTTCTCGCCCTTTGTTTCTCGCCCTCTTTTTCAGCCCCTCTGTTTCTCGCCCTCTGTTTCAGCCCCTCTGTTTCTCGCCCTCTGATTCAGCCCCTCTGTTTCAGCCCCTCTGTTTCAGTCCCTCTGTTTCAGCCACCCTGTTTCAGCCCCTCTGTTTCACGCCCTCTGTTTCAGCCCCTCTGTTTCAGCCCCTCTGTTTCTCGCCCTCTGTTTCAGCCCCTCTGTTTCAGCCCCTCTGTATCAGCCCCTCTGTTTCAGCCCCTCTGTTTCTCGCCCTCTGTTTCTCTCCCTCTGTTTCAGCCCCTCTGTTTCAGCCCCTCTGTTTCAGCCCCTCTGTTTCAGCCACTCTGTTTCTCGCCCTCTGTTTCTCGCTCTCTGTTTCTCGCCCTCTGTTTCTCGCCCTCTGTTTCAGCCCCTCTGTTTCAGCCCCTCTGTTTCAGCCCCTCTGTTTCAGCCCCTCTGTTTCTCGCCCTCTGTTTCTTTCCCTCTGCTTCTCGCCCTTTGTTTCATCACCTCTGTTTCAGCCCCTCTGTTTCAGCTCCACTGTTTCTGCCCCTCTGTTTCTCGCCCTCCCTTTCAGCCCCTCTGTTTCGCGCCCTCTGTTTCAGCCCCTCTGTTTCAGCCCCTCTGTTTCAGCCCCTCTGTTTCAGCCCCTCTGATTCTCGCCCTCTGTTTCTCGCCCTCTGTTTCTCGCCCTCTGTTTCTCGCTCTCTGTTTCTCGCCCTCTGTTTCTCGCCCTCTGTTTCTCGCCCTCTGTTTCTTGCCCTCTGTTTCTCGCTCTCTGTTTCTCGCCCTCTGTTTCTCGCCCTCTGTTTCAGCCCCTCTGTTTCAGCCCCTCTGTTTCAGCCCCTCTGTTTCTCGCCCTCTGTTTCTCGCCCTCTGTTTCTCGCCCTCAGTTTCAGCCCCTCTGTTTCAGCACCTTTGTTTCAGCCCCTCTGTTTCAGCCCCTCTGTTTCTCGCCCACTGTTTCTCGCCCTCTGTTTCAGCCCAAGTGTTTCAGCCACTCTGTTTCAGCCCCTCTGTTTCAGCCCCTCTGTTTCAGCCCCTCTGTTTCTCGCCCTCTGTTTCTCGCCCTCTGTTTCTCGCCCTCTGTTTCTCGCCCTCTGTTTCAGCCCCTCTGTTTCAGCCCCTCTGTTTCAGCCCTTCTGTTTCTCGCACTCTGTTTCTCGCCCTCTGTTTCATCCCCTCTGTTTCAGCCCCTCAGTTCCAGCCCCTCTGTTTCTCGCCCTCTGTTTCAGCACCTGTGTTTCACGCCCTCTCTTTCAGCCCCTCTCTTTCTCGCCCTCTGTTGAAGACCCTCTGTTTCAGTCCCTCTGTTTCTCGCCCTCTGTTTCTCGCCCTCTGTTTCAGCCCCTCTGTTTCAACCCCTCTGTTTCAGCTCCTCTGTTTCTCGCCCTCTGTTTGAGCCCCTCTGTTTCAGCCCCTCTGTTTCAGCCCCTCTGTTTCAGCCCCTCTGTTTCAGCCCCTCTGTTTCTCGCCCTCTGTTTCTCGCCTTCGGTTTCAGCCCCTCTGTTTCTCGCCCTCTGTTTCAGCCCCTCTGTTTCTCGCCCTCTGTTTCAGCCCCTCTGTTTCAGCCCCTCTGTTTCAGCCCCTCTGTTTCAGCCCTTCTGTTTCAGCCCCTCTGTTTCAGCCCCTCTGTTTCTCGCCCTCTGTTTCAGACCCTCTGTTTCAGCCCCTCAGTATCAGCCCCTCTGTATCAGCCCCTCTGTTTCTCGCCCTCTGTTTCTCGCCCTCTGTTTCTCGCCCACTGTTTCACCCCCTCTGTTTCAGCCCCTCTGTTTCAGCCCATCTGTTTCAGCCCCACTGTTTCAGCCCCTCTGTTTCAGCCCCTGTGTTTGAGCCCCTCTGTTTCTCGCCCTCTGTTTCTCGCCCACTGTTTCTCGCACCTCTGTTTCTCGCCCTCTGTTTCAGCCCCTCTGTTTCAGCCCCTCTGTTTCAGCCCCTCTGTTTCTCGCCCTCTGTTTCTCGCCCTCTGTTTCAGCCCCTCTGTTTCAGCCCCTCAGTTCCAGGCCCTCTGTTTCTCGTCCTCTGTTTCGGCACCTCTGTTTCTCGCCCTCTCTTTCAGCACCTCTCTTTCTCGCCCTCTGTTGCAGACCCTGTGTTTCAGCCCATCTGTTTCAGCCCCTCTGTTTCAGACCCTCTGTTTCTCGCCCTCTGTTTCAGCCCCTCTGTTTCTCGCCCTCTGTTTCCGCCCCTCTGTTTCTCGCCCTCTGTTGCAGCTCCTCTGTTTCAGCCCCTCTGTTTCAGCCCCTCTGTTTCAGCCCTTCTCTTTCAGCCCCTCTGTTTCAGCCCCTCTGTTTCTCGCCCTCTGTTTCAGACCCTCTGTTTCAGCCCATCTGTTACAGCCCCTCTGTTTCAGCCCCTCTGTTTCTCGCCCTCTGTTTCAGCCCCTCTGTTTCTCGCCCTCTGTTTCCGCCCCTCTGTTTCTCGCCCTCTGTTGCAGCCCCTCTGTTTCAGCCCCTCTGTTTCAGCCCCTCTGTTTCAGCCCTTCTGTTTCAGCCCCTCTGTTTCAGCCCCTCTGTTTCTCGCCGTCTGTTTCAGCCCCTCTGTTTCAGCCCCTCTGTTTCAGCCCCTCTGTATCAGCCCCTCTGTTTCTCGCCCTCTGTTTCTCGCCCTCTGTTTCTCGCCCACTGTTTCACCCCCTCTGTTTCAGCCCCTCTGTTTCAGCCCATCTGTTTCAGCCCCACTGATTCAGCCCCTCTGTTTCAGCCCCTGTGTTTCAGCCCCTCTGTTTCTCGCCCTCTGTTTCTCGCTCTCTGTATCTCGCCCTCTGTTTCAGCCCCTCTGTTTCAGCCCCTCTGTATCAGCACCTCTGTTTCAGCCCATCTGTTTCTCGCCCTCTGTTTCTCGCCCTCAGTTTCAGCCCCTCTGTTTCAGCCCCTCTGTTTCAGCCCCTCTGTTTCAGCCCCTCTGTTTCTCGCCCTCTGTTTCTCGCTCTCTGTTTCTCGCCCTCTGTTTCTCGCCCTCTGTTTCAGCCCCTCTGTTTCAGCCCCTCTGTTTCAGCCCCTCTGTTTCAGCCCCTCTGTTTCTCGCCCTCTGTTTCAGCCCCTCTGTTTCAGTCCCTTTGTTTCAGCCCCTCTGTTTCAGCCCCTCAGTTTCAGCCCCTCTGTTTCTCGCCCTCTGTTTCAGCCCCTCTGTTTCAGCCCCTCAGTTTTAGCCCCTGTGTTTCTCCCCCTCTGTTTCAGCACCTCTGTTTCTCGCCCTCTGTTTCAGCCCCTCTGTTTCAGCCCCTCTGTTTCAGCCCCTCTGTTTCAGCACCTCTGTTTCTCGCCCTTTGTTTCTCGCCCTCTGTTTCAGCCCCTCTGTTTCTCGCCCTCTGTTTCAGCCCCTCTGTTTCAGCCCCTCTGTTTCAGCCCCTCTGTTTCAGCCCCTCTGTTTCTCGCCATCTGTTTCAGCCCCTCTGTTTCAGCCCCAATGTTTCTCGCCCTCTGTTTCAGCCCCTCTGTTTCAGTCCCTCTGTTTCAGCCCCTCTGTTTCAGCACCTCTGTTTCTCGCCCTTTGTTTCTCGCCCTCTTTTTCAGCCCCTCTGTTTCTCGCCCTCTGTTTCAGCCCCTCTGTTTCTCGCCCTCTGATTCAGCCCCTCTGTTTCAGCCCCTCTGTTTCAGTCCCTCTGTTTCAGCCACCCTGTTTCAGCCCCTCTGTTTCACGCCCTCTGTTTCAGCCCCTCTGTTTCAGCCCCTCTGTTTCTCGCCCTCTGTTTCTTGCCCTCTGTTTCTCGCTCTCTGTTTCTCGCCCTCTGTTTCTCGCCCTCTGTTTCAGCCCCTCTGTTTCAGCCCCTCTGTTTCAGCTCCTCTGTTTCTCGCCCTCTGTTTCAGCCCCTCTGTTTCTCGCCCACTGTTTCTCCCCCACTGTTTCTCGCCCTCTGTTTCAGCCCCTCTGTTTCAGCCCCTCTGTTTCAGCCCCTCTGTTTCTCGCCCTCTGTTTCTCGCCAACTGTTTCTCGCCCGCTGTTTCAGCCCCTCTGTTTCAGCCCCTCTGTTTCAGCCCCTCTGTTTCAGACCCTCTGTTTCTCGCCCTCTGTTTCTCGCCCTCTGTTTCTTGCCCTCTGTTTCTCGCTCTCTGTTTCTCGCCCTCTGTTTCTCGCCCTCTGTTTCAGCCCCTCTGTTTCAGCCCCTCTGTTTCAGCCCCTCTGTTTCTCGCCCTCTGTTTCTCGCCCTCTGTTTCTCTCCCTCAGTTTCAGCCCCTCTGTTTCAGCCCCTCTGTTTCAGCCCCTCTGTTTCAGCCCCACTGTTTCAGCCCGTCTGTTTCAGCCCCTCTGTTTCTCGCTCTCTGTTTCTCGCCCTCTGTTTCTCGCCCTCTGTTTCAGCCCCTCTGTTTCAGCCCCTCTGTTTCAGCCCCTCTGTTTCTCGCCGACTGTTTCTCGCCCTCTGTTTCAGCCCCTCTGTTTCAGCCCCTCTGTTTCAGCCCCTCTGTTTCAGCCCCTCTGTTTCAGCCCCACTGTTTCAGCCCCTCTGTTTCTCGCCCTCTGTTTCTCGCCCTCTGTTTCTCGCCCTCTGTTTCTCGCCCTCTGTTTCAGCCCCTCTGTTTAAGCCCCTCTGTTTCTCGCCCTCTGTTTCTCGCCCTCTGTTTCAGCCCCTCTGTTTCAGCCCCTCAGTTTTAGCCCCTGTGTTTCTCCCCCTCTGTTTCAGCACCTCTGCTTCTCGCCCTCTGTTTCAGCCCCTCTGTTTCAGCCCCTCTGTTTCAGCCCCTCTGTTTCAGCACCTCTGTTTCTCGCCCTTTGTTTCTCGCCCTCTGTTTCAGCCCCTCTGTTTCTCGCCCTCTGTTTCAGACCCTCTGTTTCAGCCCCTCTGTTTCAGCCCCTCTGTTTCAGCCCCTCTGTTTCTCGCCATCTGTTTCAGCCCCTCTGTTTCAGCCCCAATGTTTCTCGCCCTCTGTTTCAGCCCCTCTGTTTCAGCCCCTCTGTTTCAGCCCCTCTGTTTCAGAACCTCTGTTTCTCGCCCTTTGTTTCTCGCCCTCTTTTTCAGCCCCTCTGTTTCTCGCCCTCTGTTTCAGCCCCTCTGTTTCTTGCCCTCTGTTTCAGCCCCTCTGTTTCAGTCCCTCTGTTTCAGCCCCTCTGTTTCAGCCCCTCTGTTTCAGCCCCTCTGTTTCACGCCCTCTGTTTCAGCCCCTCTGTTTCAGCCCCTCTGTTTCTCGCCCTCTGTTTCAGCCCCTCTGTTTCAGCCCCTCTGTATCAGCCCCTCTGTTTCAGCCCCTCTGTTTCTCGCCCTCTGTTTCTCGCCCTCTGTTTCAGCCCCTCTGTTTCAGCCCCTCTGTTTCAGCCCCTCTGTTTCAGCCCCTCTGTTTCTCGTCCTCTGTTTCTCGCTCTCTGTTTCTCGGCCTCTGTATCTCGCCCTCTGTTTCAGCCCCTCTGTTTCAGCCCCTCTGTTTCAGCCCCTCTGTTTCAGCCCCTCTGTTTCACGCCCTCTGTTTCTTTCCCTCTGTTTCTCGCCCTCTGTTTCAGCCCCTCTGTTTCAGTCCCTCTGTTTCAGCCCCTCTGTTTCAGCCCCTCTGTTTCAGCCCCTCTGTTTCATCCCCTCTGTTTCAGCCCCTCTGTTTCAGCCCCTCTGTTTCTCGCCCTCTGTTTCTCGCCCTCTGTTTCTCACCCTCTGTTTCTCGCTCTCTGTTTCTCGCCCACTGTTTCTCGCCCTCTGTTTCAGCCCCGCTGTTTCAGCCCCTCTGATTCAGCCCCTCTGTTTCTCGCCCTCTGTTTCAGCCCCTCTGTTTCAGCCCCTCTGTTTCAGCCCCTCTGTTTCAGCCACTCTGTTTCAGCTCCTCTGTTTCTCGCCCTCTGTTTCTCGCCCTCTGTTTCAGCCCCTCTGTTTCAGCCCCTCTGTTTCAGCCACTCTGTTTCTCGCCCTCTGTTTCTCGCCCTCTGTTTCTCGCCCTCTGTTTCTCGCTCTCTGTTTCTCGCCCTCTGTTTCTCGCCCTCTGTTTCAGCCCCTCTGTTTCAGCCCCTCTGTTTCAGCCCCTCTGTTTCAGCCCCTCTGTTTCAGCCCCTCTGTTTATCGCCCTCTGTTTCTCGACCACTGTTTCTCGCCCTCTGTTTCTGCCCCTCTGTTTCAGCCATCTGTTTCAGCCCCTCTGTTTCAGCCCCTCTGTTTCTCGCTCTCTGTTTCTCGCCCTCTGTTTCTTGCCCTCTGTTTCTCGCTCTCTGTTTCTCGCCCTCTGTTTCTCGCCCTCTGTTTCAGCCCCTCTGTTTCAGCCCCTCTGTTTCAGCCCCTCTGATTCAGCCCCTCTGTTTCTCGCCCTCTGTTTCAGCCCCTCTGTTTCAGCCCCTCTGTTTCTCGCCCTCAGTTTCAGCCCCTCTGTTTCAGCCCCTTTGTTTCAGCCCCTCTGTTTCAGCCCCTCTGTTTCTCGCCCACTGTTTCTCGCCCTCTGTTTCAGCCCAAGTGTTTCAGCCACTCTGTTTCAGCCCCTCTGTTTCAGCCCCTCTGTTTCAGCCCCTCTGTTTCTCGCCCTCTGTTTCTCGCCCTCTGTTTCTCGCCCTCTGTTTCTCCCCCTCTGTTTCAGCACCTCTGTTTCAGCCCCTCTGTTTCAGCCCTTCTGTTTCTCGCACTCTGTTTCTCGCCCTCTGTTTCATCCCCTCTGTTTCAGCCCCTCAGTTCCAGCCCCTCTCTTTCTCGCCCTCTGTTGAAGACCCTCTGTTTCAGCCCAACTGTTTCAGCCCCTCTGTTTCAGCCCCTCTGTTTCAGACCCTCTGTTTCTCGCCCTCTGTTTCTCGCCCTCTGTTTCAGCCCCTCTGTTTCAGCCCCTCTGATTCAGCCCCTCTGTTTCTCGCCCTCTGTTTCAGCCCCTCTGTTTCAGCCCCTCTGTTTCTCGCCCTCAGTTTCAGCCCCTCTGTTTCAGCCCCTCTGTTTCAGCCACTCTGTTTCAGCTCCTCTGTTTCTCGCCCTCTGTTTCTCGCCCTCTGTTTCAGCCCCTCTGTTTCAGCCCCTCTGTTTCAGCCACTCTGTTTCTCGCCCTCTGTTTCTCGCCCTCTGTTTCTCGCCCTCTGTTTCTCGCTCTCTGGTTCTCGCCCTCTGTATCTCGCCCTCTGTTTCAGCCCCTCTGTTTCAGCCCCTCTGTTTCAGCCCCTCTGTTTCAGCCCCTCTGTTTATCGCCCTCTGTTTCTCGCCCACTGTTTCTCGCCCTCTGTTTCTGCCCCTCTGTTTCAGCCATCTGTTTCAGCCCCTCTGTTTCAGCCCCTCTGTTTCTCGCCCTCTGTTTCTCGCCCTCTGTTTCTTGCCCTCTGTTTCTTGCTCTCTGTTTCTCGCCCTCTGTTTCTCGCCCTCTGTTTCAGCCCCTCTGTTTCAGCCCCTCTGTTTCAGCCCCTCTGTTTCTCGCCCTCTGTTTCTCGCCCTCTGTTTCTCGCCCTCAGTTTCAGCCCCTCTGTTTCAGCACCTTTGTTTCAGCCCCTCTGTTTCAGCCCCTCTGTTTCTCGCCCACTGTTTCTCGCCCTCTGTTTCAGCCCAAGTGTTTCAGCCACTCTGTTTCAGCCCCTCTGTTTCAGCCCCTCTGTTTCAGCCCCTCTGTTTCTCGCCCTCTGTTTCTCGCCCTCTGTTTCAGCCCCTCTGTTTCAGCCCCTCTGTTTCAGCCCTTCTGTTTCTCGCCCTCTGTTTCATCCCCTCTGTTTCAGCCCCTCAGTTCCAGCCCCTCTGTTTCTCGCCCTCTGTTTCAGCACCTGTGTTTCACGCCCTCTCTTTCAGCCCCTCTCTTTCTCGCCCTCTGTTGAAGACCCTCTGTTTCAGTCCCTCTGTTTCTCGCCCTCTGTTTCTCGCCCTCTGTTTCAGCCCCTCTGTTTCAACCCCTCTGTTTCAGCTCCTCTGTTTCTCGCCCTCTGTTTGAGCCCCTCTGTTTCAGCCCCTCTGTTTCAGCCCCTCTGTTTCAGCCCCTCTGTTTCAGCCCCTCTGTTTCTCGCCCTCTGTTTCTCGCCTTCGGTTTCAGCCCCTCTGTTTCTCGCCCTCTGTTTCAGCCCCTCTGTTTCTCGCCCTCTGTTTCAGCCCCTCTGTTTCAGCCCCTCTGTTTCAGCCCCTCTGTTTCAGCCCTTCTGTTTCAGCCCCTCTGTTTCAGCCCCTCTGTTTCTCGCCCTCTGTTTCAGACCCTCTGTTTCAGCCCCTCAGTATCAGCCCCTCTGTATCAGCCCCTCTGTTTCTCGCCCTCTGTTTCTCGCCCTCTGTTTCTCGCCCACTGTTTCACCCCCGCTGTTTCAGCCCCTCTGTTTCAGCCCATCTGTTTCAGCCCCACTGTTTCAGCCCCTCTGTTTCAGCCCCTGTGTTTGAGCCACTCTGTTTCTCGCCCTCTGTTTCTCGCTCTCTGTTTCTCGCCCTCTGTTTCAGCCCCTCTGTTTCAGCCCCTCTGTATCAGCACCTCTGTTTCAGCCCATCTGTTTCTCGCCCTCTGTTTCTCGCCCTCAGTTTCAGCCCCTCTGTTTCAGCCCCTCTGTTTCAGCCCCTCTGTTTCAGCCCCTCTGTTTCTCGCCCTCTGTTTCTCGCTCTCTGTTTCTCGCCCTCTGTTTCTCGCCCTCTGTTTCAGCCCCTCTGTTTCAGCCCCTCTGTTTCAGCCCCTCTGTTTCAGCCCCTCTGTTTCTCGCCCTCTGTTTCAGCCCCTCTGTTTCAGTCCCTTTGTTTCAGCCCATCTGTTTCAGCCCCTCAGTTTCAGCCCCTCTGTTTCTCGCCCTCTGTTTCAGCCCCTCTGTTTCAGCCCCTCTGTTTCTCGCCCTCAGTTTCAGCCCCTCTGTTTCAGCCCCTCTGTTTCAGCCACTCTGTTTCAGCCCCTCTCTTTCTCGCCCTCTCTTTCTCGCCCTCTGTTTCAGCCCCTCTGTTTCAGCCCCTCTGTTTCTCGCCCTCTGTTTCTCGCCCTCTGTTTCTCGCCCTCTGTTTCTCGCTCTCTGTTTCTCGCCCTCTGTTTCTCGCCCTCTGTTTCAGCCCCTCTGTTTCAGCCCCTCTGTTTCAGCCCCTCTGTTTCAGCCCCTCTGTTTATCGCCCTCTGTTTCTCGCCCTCTGTTTATCGCCCTCTGTTTCTCGCTCTCTGTTTCTCGCCCTCTGTTTCTCGCCCTCTGTTTCAGCCCCTCTGTTTCAGCCCCTCTGTTTCAGCCCCTCTGTTTCTCGCCCTCTGTTTCTCGCCCACTGTTTCTCGCCCTCTGTTTCTGCCCCTCTGTTTCAGCCCCTCTGTTTCAGCCCCTCTGTTTCAGACCCTCTATTTCTCGCCCTCTGTTTCTCGCCCTCTGTTTCTTGCCCTCTGTTTCTCGCTCTCTGTTTCTCGCCCTCTGTTTCTCGCCCTCTGTTTCTGCCCCTCTGTTTCAGCCCCTCTGTTTCAGCCCGTCTGTTTCTCGCCCTCTGTTTCTCGCCCTGTGTTTCTCGCCCTCAGTTTCAGCCCCTCTGTTTCAGCCCCTTTGTTTCAGCCCCTCTGTTTCAGGCCCTCTGTTTCTCGCCCACTGTTTCTCGCCCTCTGTTTCAGCCCCTCTGTTTCAGCCCCTCTGTTTCAGCCCCTCTGCTTCAGCCACTCTGTTTCAGCCCCTCTGTTTCAGCCCCTCTGTTTCTCGCCCTCTGTTTCTCGCCCACTGTTTCTCGCACCTCTGTTTCTCGCCCTCTGTTTCAGCCACTCTGTTTCAGCCCCTCTGTTTCAGCCCCTCTGTTTCTCGCCCTCTGTTTCTCGCCCTCTGTTTCAGCCCCTCTGTTTCAGCCCCTCAGTTCCAGGCCCTCTGTTTCTCGTCCTCTGTTTCGGCACCTCTGTTTCTCGCCCTCTCTTTCAGCACCTCTCTTTCTCGCCCTCTGTTGCAGACCCTGTGTTTCAGCCCATCTGTTTCAGCCCCTCTGTTTCAGACCCTCTGTTTCTCGCCCTCTGTTTCAGCCCCTCTGTTTCTCGCCCTCTGTTTCCGCCCCTCTGTTTCTCGCCCTCTGTTGCAGCTCCTCTGTTTCAGCCCCTCTGTTTCAGCCCCTCTGTTTCAGCCCTTCTCTTTCAGCCCCTCTGTTTCAGCCCCTCTGTTTCTCGCCCTCTGTTTCAGACCCTCTGTTTCAGCCCATCTGTTACAGCCCCTCTGTTTCAGCCCCTCTGTTTCTCGCCCTCTGTTTCAGCCCCTCTGTTTCTCGCCCTCTGTTTCCGCCCCTCTGTTTCTCGCCCTCTGTTGCAGCCCCTCTGTTTCAGCCCCTCTGTTTCAGCCCCTCTGTTTCAGCCCTTCTGTTTCAGCCCCTCTGTTTCAGCCCCTCTGTTTCTCGCCGTCTGTTTCAGCCCCTCTGTTTCAGCCCCTCTGTTTCAGCCCCTCTGTATCAGCCCCTCTGTTTCTCGCCCTCTGTTTCTCGCCCTCTGTTTCTCGCCCACTGTTTCACCCCCTCTGTTTCAGCCCCTCTGTTTCAGCCCATCTGTTTCAGCCCCACTGATTCAGCCCCTCTGTTTCAGCCCCTGTGTTTCAGCCCCTCTGTTTCTCGCCCTCTGTTTCTCGCTCTCTGTTTCTCGCCCTCTGTTTCAGCCCCTCTGTTTCAGCCCCTCTGTATCAGCACCTCTGTTTCAGCCCATCTGTTTCTCGCCCTCTGTTTCTCGCCCTCAGTTTCAGCCCCTCTGTTTCAGCCCCTCTGTTTCAGCCCCTCTGTTTCAGCCCCTCTGTTTCTCGCCCTCTGTTTCTCGCTCTCTGTTTCTCGCCCTCTGTTTCTCGCCCTCTGTTTCAGCCCCTCTGTTTCAGCCCCTCTGTTTCAGCCCCTCTGTTTCAGCCCCTCTGTTTCTCGCCCTCTGTTTCAGCCCCTCTGTTTCAGTCCCTTTGTTTCAGCCCCTCTGTTTCAGCCCCTCAGTTTCAGCCCCTCTGTTTCTCGCCCTCTGTTTCAGCCCCTCTGTTTCAGCCCCTCAGTTTTAGCCCCTGTGTTTCTCCCCCTCTGTTTCAGCACCTCTGTTTCTCGCCCTCTGTTTCAGCCCCTCTGTTTCAGCCCCTCTGTTTCAGCCCCTCTGTTTCAGCACCTCTGTTTCTCGCCCTTTGTTTCTCGCCCTCTGTTTCAGCCCCTCTGTTTCTCGCCCTCTGTTTCAGCCCCTCTGTTTCAGCCCCTCTGTTTCAGCCCCTCTGTTTCAGCCCCTCTGTTTCTCGCCATCTGTTTCAGCCCCTCTGTTTCAGCCCCAATGTTTCTCGCCCTCTGTTTCAGCCCCTCTGTTTCAGTCCCTCTGTTTCAGCCCCTCTGTTTCAGCACCTCTGTTTCTCGCCCTTTGTTTCTCGCCCTCTTTTTCAGCCCCTCTGTTTCTCGCCCTCTGTTTCAGCCCCTCTGTTTCTCGCCCTCTGATTCAGCCCCTCTGTTTCAGCCCCTCTGTTTCAGTCCCTCTGTTTCAGCCACCCTGTTTCAGCCCCTCTGTTTCACGCCCTCTGTTTCAGCCCCTCTGTTTCAGCCCCTCTGTTTCTCGCCCTCTGTTTCAGCCCCTCTGTTTCAGCCCCTCTGTATCAGCCCCTCTGTTTCAGCCCCTCTGTTTCTCGCCCTCTGTTTCTCTCCCTCTGTTTCAGCCCCTCTGTTTCAGCCCCTCTGTTTCAGCCCCTCTGTTTCAGCCACTCTGTTTCTCGCCCTCTGTTTCTCGCTCTCTGTTTCTCGCCCTCTGTTTCTCGCCCTCTGTTTCAGCCCCTCTGTTTCAGCCCCTCTGTTTCAGCCCCTCTGTTTCAGCCCCTCTGTTTCTCGCCCTCTGTTTCTTTCCCTCTGCTTCTCGCCCTTTGTTTCATCACCTCTGTTTCAGCCCCTCTGTTTCAGCTCCACTGTTTCTGCCCCTCTGTTTCTCGCCCTCCCTTTCAGCCCCTCTGTTTCGCGCCCTCTGTTTCAGCCCCTCTGTTTCAGCCCCTCTGTTTCAGCCCCTCTGTTTCAGCCCCTCTGATTCTCGCCCTCTGTTTCTCGCCCTCTGTTTCTCGCCCTCTGTTTCTCGCTCTCTGTTTCTCGCCCTCTGTTTCTCGCCCTCTGTTTCTCGCCCTCTGTTTCTTGCCCTCTGTTTCTCGCTCTCTGTTTCTCGCGCTCTGTTTCTCGCCCTCTGTTTCAGCCCCTCTGTTTCAGCCCCTCTGTTTCAGCCCCTCTGTTTCTCGCCCTCTGTTTCTCGCCCTCTGTTTCTCGCCCTCAGTTTCAGCCCCTCTGTTTCAGCACCTTTGTTTCAGCCCCTCTGTTTCAGCCCCTCTGTTTCTCGCCCACTGTTTCTCGCCCTCTGTTTCAGCCCAAGTGTTTCAGCCACTCTGTTTCAGCCCCTCTGTTTCAGCCCCTCTGTTTCAGCCCCTCTGTTTCTCGCCCTCTGTTTCTCGCCCTCTGTTTCTCGCCCTCTGTTTCTCGCCCTCTGTTTCAGCCCCTCTGTTTCAGCCCCTCTGTTTCAGCCCTTCTGTTTCTCGCACTCTGTTTCTCGCCCTCTGTTTCATCCCCTCTGTTTCAGCCCCTCAGTTCCAGCCCCTCTGTTTCTCGCCCTCTGTTTCAGCACCTGTGTTTCACGCCCTCTCTTTCAGCCCCTCTCTTTCTCGCCCTCTGTTGAAGACCCTCTGTTTCAGTCCCTCTGTTTCTCGCCCTCTGTTTCTCGCCCTCTGTTTCAGCCCCTCTGTTTCAACCCCTCTGTTTCAGCTCCTCTGTTTCTCGCCCTCTGTTTGAGCCCCTCTGTTTCAGCCCCTCTGTTTCAGCCCCTCTGTTTCAGCCCCTCTGTTTCAGCCCCTCTGTTTCTCGCCCTCTGTTTCTCGCCTTCGGTTTCAGCCCCTCTGTTTCTCGCCCTCTGTTTCAGCCCCTCTGTTTCTCGCCCTCTGTTTCAGCCCCTCTGTTTCAGCCCCTCTGTTTCAGCCCCTCTGTTTCAGCCCTTCTGTTTCAGCCCCTCTGTTTCAGCCCCTCTGTTTCTCGCCCTCTGTTTCAGACCCTCTGTTTCAGCCCCTCAGTATCAGCCCCTCTGTATCAGCCCCTCTGTTTCTCGCCCTCTGTTTCTCGCCCTCTGTTTCTCGCCCACTGTTTCACCCCCTCTGTTTCAGCCCCTCTGTTTCAGCCCATCTGTTTCAGCCCCACTGTTTCAGCCCCTCTGTTTCAGCCCCTGTGTTTGAGCCCCTCTGTTTCTCGCCCTCTGTTTCTCGCCCACTGTTTCTCGCACCTCTGTTTCTCGCCCTCTGTTTCAGCCCCTCTGTTTCAGCCCCTCTGTTTCAGCCCCTCTGTTTCTCGCCCTCTGTTTCTCGCCCTCTGTTTCAGCCCCTCTGTTTCAGCCCCTCAGTTCCAGGCCCTCTGTTTCTCGTCCTCTGTTTCGGCACCTCTGTTTCTCGCCCTCTCTTTCAGCACCTCTCTTTCTCGCCCTCTGTTGCAGACCCTGTGTTTCAGCCCATCTGTTTCAGCCCCTCTGTTTCAGACCCTCTGTTTCTCGCCCTCTGTTTCAGCCCCTCTGTTTCTCGCCCTCTGTTTCCGCCCCTCTGTTTCTCGCCCTCTGTTGCAGCTCCTCTGTTTCAGCCCCTCTGTTTCAGCCCCTCTGTTTCAGCCCTTCTCTTTCAGCCCCTCTGTTTCAGCCCCTCTGTTTCTCGCCCTCTGTTTCAGACCCTCTGTTTCAGCCCATCTGTTACAGCCCCTCTGTTTCAGCCCCTCTGTTTCTCGCCCTCTGTTTCAGCCCCTCTGTTTCTCGCCCTCTGTTTCCGCCCCTCTGTTTCTCGCCCTCTGTTGCAGCCCCTCTGTTTCAGCCCCTCTGTTTCAGCCCCTCTGTTTCAGCCCTTCTGTTTCAGCCCCTCTGTTTCAGCCCCTCTGTTTCTCGCCGTCTGTTTCAGCCCCTCTGTTTCAGCCCCTCTGTTTCAGCCCCTCTGTATCAGCCCCTCTGTTTCTCGCCCTCTGTTTCTCGCCCTCTGTTTCTCGCCCACTGTTTCACCCCCTCTGTTTCAGCCCCTCTGTTTCAGCCCATCTGTTTCAGCCCCACTGATTCAGCCCCTCTGTTTCAGCCCCTGTGTTTCAGCCCCTCTGTTTCTCGCCCTCTGTTTCTCGCTCTCTGTTTCTCGCCCTCTGTTTCAGCCCCTCTGTTTCAGCCCCTCTGTATCAGCACCTCTGTTTCAGCCCATCTGTTTCTCGCCCTCTGTTTCTCGCCCTCAGTTTCAGCCCCTCTGTTTCAGCCCCTCTGTTTCAGCCCCTCTGTTTCAGCCCCTCTGTTTCTCGCCCTCTGTTTCTCGCTCTCTGTTTCTCGCCCTCTGTTTCTCGCCCTCTGTTTCAGCCCCTCTGTTTCAGCCCCTCTGTTTCAGCCCCTCTGTTTCAGCCCCTCTGTTTCTCGCCCTCTGTTTCAGCCCCTCTGTTTCAGTCCCTTTGTTTCAGCCCCTCTGTTTCAGCCCCTCAGTTTCAGCCCCTCTGTTTCTCGCCCTCTGTTTCAGCCCCTCTGTTTCAGCCCCTCAGTTTTAGCCCCTGTGTTTCTCCCCCTCTGTTTCAGCACCTCTGTTTCTCGCCCTCTGTTTCAGCCCCTCTGTTTCAGCCCCTCTGTTTCAGCCCCTCTGTTTCAGCACCTCTGTTTCTCGCCCTTTGTTTCTCGCCCTCTGTTTCAGCCCCTCTGTTTCTCGCCCTCTGTTTCAGCCCCTCTGTTTCAGCCCCTCTGTTTCAGCCCCTCTGTTTCAGCCCCTCTGTTTCTCGCCATCTGTTTCAGCCCCTCTGTTTCAGCCCCAATGTTTCTCGCCCTCTGTTTCAGCCCCTCTGTTTCAGTCCCTCTGTTTCAGCCCCTCTGTTTCAGCACCTCTGTTTCTCGCCCTTTGTTTCTCGCCCTCTTTTTCAGCCCCTCTGTTTCTCGCCCTCTGTTTCAGCCCCTCTGTTTCTCGCCCTCTGATTCAGCCCCTCTGTTTCAGCCCCTCTGTTTCAGTCCCTCTGTTTCAGCCACCCTGTTTCAGCCCCTCTGTTTCACGCCCTCTGTTTCAGCCCCTCTGTTTCAGCCCCTCTGTTTCTCGCCCTCTGTTTCAGCCCCTCTGTTTCAGCCCCTCTGTATCAGCCCCTCTGTTTCAGCCCCTCTGTTTCTCGCCCTCTGTTTCTCTCCCTCTGTTTCAGCCCCTCTGTTTCAGCCCCTCTGTTTCAGCCCCTCTGTTTCAGCCACTCTGTTTCTCGCCCTCTGTTTCTCGCTCTCTGTTTCTCGCCCTCTGTTTCTCGCCCTCTGTTTCAGCCCCTCTGTTTCAGCCCCTCTGTTTCAGCCCCTCTGTTTCAGCCCCTCTGTTTCTCGCCCTCTGTTTCTTTCCCTCTGCTTCTCGCCCTTTGTTTCATCACCTCTGTTTCAGCCCCTCTGTTTCAGCTCCACTGTTTCTGCCCCTCTGTTTCTCGCCCTCCCTTTCAGCCCCTCTGTTTCGCGCCCTCTGTTTCAGCCCCTCTGTTTCAGCCCCTCTGTTTCAGCCCCTCTGTTTCAGCCCCTCTGATTCTCGCCCTCTGTTTCTCGCCCTCTGTTTCTCGCCCTCTGTTTCTCGCTCTCTGTTTCTCGCCCTCTGTTTCTCGCCCTCTGTTTCTCGCCCTCTGTTTCTTGCCCTCTGTTTCTCGCTCTCTGTTTCTCGCCCTCTGTTTCTCGCCCTCTGTTTCAGCCCCTCTGTTTCAGCCCCTCTGTTTCAGCCCCTCTGTTTCTCGCCCTCTGTTTCTCGCCCTCTGTTTCTCGCCCTCAGTTTCAGCCCCTCTGTTTCAGCACCTTTGTTTCAGCCCCTCTGTTTCAGCCCCTCTGTTTCTCGCCCACTGTTTCTCGCCCTCTGTTTCAGCCCAAGTGTTTCAGCCACTCTGTTTCAGCCCCTCTGTTTCAGCCCCTCTGTTTCAGCCCCTCTGTTTCTCGCCCTCTGTTTCTCGCCCTCTGTTTCTCGCCCTCTGTTTCTCGCCCTCTGTTTCAGCCCCTCTGTTTCAGCCCCTCTGTTTCAGCCCTTCTGTTTCTCGCACTCTGTTTCTCGCCCTCTGTTTCATCCCCTCTGTTTCAGCCCCTCAGTTCCAGCCCCTCTGTTTCTCGCCCTCTGTTTCAGCACCTGTGTTTCACGCCCTCTCTTTCAGCCCCTCTCTTTCTCGCCCTCTGTTGAAGACCCTCTGTTTCAGTCCCTCTGTTTCTCGCCCTCTGTTTCTCGCCCTCTGTTTCAGCCCCTCTGTTTCAACCCCTCTGTTTCAGCTCCTCTGTTTCTCGCCCTCTGTTTGAGCCCCTCTGTTTCAGCCCCTCTGTTTCAGCCCCTCTGTTTCAGCCCCTCTGTTTCAGCCCCTCTGTTTCTCGCCCTCTGTTTCTCGCCTTCGGTTTCAGCCCCTCTGTTTCTCGCCCTCTGTTTCAGCCCCTCTGTTTCTCGCCCTCTGTTTCAGCCCCTCTGTTTCAGCCCCTCTGTTTCAGCCCCTCTGTTTCAGCCCTTCTGTTTCAGCCCCTCTGTTTCAGCCCCTCTGTTTCTCGCCCTCTGTTTCAGACCCTCTGTTTCAGCCCCTCAGTATCAGCCCCTCTGTATCAGCCCCTCTGTTTCTCGCCCTCTGTTTCTCGCCCTCTGTTTCTCGCCCACTGTTTCACCCCCTCTGTTTCAGCCCCTCTGTTTCAGCCCATCTGTTTCAGCCCCACTGTTTCAGCCCCTCTGTTTCAGCCCCTGTGTTTGAGCCACTCTGTTTCTCGCCCTCTGTTTCTCGCTCTCTGTTTCTCGCCCTCTGTTTCAGCCCCTCTGTTTCAGCCCCTCTGAATCAGCACCTCTGTTTCAGCCCATCTGTTTCTCGCCCTCTGTTTCTCGCCCTCAGTTTCAGCCCCTCTGTTTCAGCCCCTCTGTTTCAGCCCCTCTGTTTCAGCCCCTCTGTTTCTCGCCCTCTGTTTCTCGCTCTCTGTTTCTCGCCCTCTGTTTCTCGCCCTCTGTTTCAGCCCCTCTGTTTCAGCCCCTCTGTTTCAGCCCCTCTGTTTCAGCCCCTCTGTTTCTCGCCCTCTGTTTCAGCCCCTCTGTTTCAGTCCCTTTGTTTCAGCCCATCTGTTTCAGCCCCTCAGTTTCAGCCCCTCTGTTTCTCGCCCTCTGTTTCAGCCCCTCTGTTTCAGCCCCTCTGTTTCTCGCCCTCAGTTTCAGCCCCTCTGTTTCAGCCCCTCTGTTTCAGCCACTCTGTTTCAGCCCCTCTCTTTCTCGCCCTCTCTTTCTCGCCCTCTGTTTCAGCCCCACTGTTTCAGCCCCTCTGTTTCTCGCCCTCTGTTTCTCGCCCTCTGTTTCTCGCCCTCTGTTTCTCGCCCTCTGTTTCAGCCCCTCTGTTTAAGCCCCTCTGTTTCTCGCCCTCTGTTTCTTGCCCTCTGTTTCAGCCCCTCTGTTTCAGCCCCTCAGTTTTAGCCCCTGTGTTTCTCCCCCTCTGTTTCAGCACCTCTGTTTCTCGCCCTCTGTTTCAGCCCCTCTGTTTCAGCCCCTCTGTTTCAGCCCCTCTGTTTCAGCACCTCTGTTTCTCGCCCTTTGTTTCTCGCCCTCTGTTTCAGCCCCTCTGTTTCTCGCCCTCTGTTTCAGCCCCTCTGTTTCAGCCCCTCTGTTTCAGCCCCTCTGTTTCAGCCCCTCTGTTTCTCGCCATCTGTTTCAGCCCCTCTGTTTCAGCCCCAATGTTTCTCGCCCTCTGTTTCAGCCCCTCTGTTTCAGCCCCTCTGTTTCAGCCCCTCTGTTTCAGAACCTCTGTTTCTCGCCCTTTGTTTCTCGCCCTCTTTTTCAGCCCCTCTGTTTCTCGCCCTCTGTTTCAGCCCCTCTGTTTCTTGCCCTCTGTTTCAGCCCCTCTGTTTCAGTCCCTCTGTTTCAGCCCCTCTGTTTCAGCCCCTCTGTTTCAGCCCCTCTGTTTCACGCCCTCTGTTTCAGCCCCTCTGTTTCAGCCCCTCTGTTTCTCGCCCTCTGTTTCAGCCCCTCTGTTTCAGCCCCTCTGTATCAGCCCCTCTGTTTCAGCCCCTCTGTTTCTCGCCCTCTGTTTCTCGCCCTCTGTTTCAGCCCCTCTGTTTCAGCCCCTCTGTTTCAGCCCCTCTGTTTCAGCCCCTCTGTTTCTCGTCCTCTGTTTCTCGCTCTCTGTTTCTCGGCCTCTGTATCTCGCCCTCTGTTTCAGCCCCTCTGTTTCAGCCCCTCTGTTTCAGCCCCTCTGTTTCAGCCCCTCTGTTTCACGCCCTCTGTTTCTTTCCCTCTGTTTCTCGCCCTCTGTTTCAGCCCCTCTGTTTCAGTCCCTCTGTTTCAGCCCCTCTGTTTCAGCCCCTCTGTTTCAGCCCCTCTGTTTCATCCCCTCTGTTTCAGCCCCTCTGTTTCAGCCCCTCTGTTTCTCGCCCTCTGTTTCTCGCCCTCTGTTTCTCACCCTCTGTTTCTCGCTCTCTGTTTCTCGCCCACTGTTTCTCGCCCTCTGTTTCAGCCCCGCTGTTTCAGCCCCTCTGATTCAGCCCCTCTGTTTCTCGCCCTCTGTTTCAGCCCCTCTGTTTCAGCCCCTCTGTTTCAGCCCCTCTGTTTCAGCCACTCTGTTTCAGCTCCTCTGTTTCTCGCCCTCTGTTTCTCGCCCTCTGTTTCAGCCCCTCTGTTTCAGCCCCTCTGTTTCAGCCACTCTGTTTCTCGCCCTCTGTTTCTCGCCCTCTGTTTCTCGCCCTCTGTTTCTCGCTCTCTGTTTCTCGCCCTCTGTTTCTCGCCCTCTGTTTCAGCCCCACTGTTTCAGCCCCTCTGTTTCAGCCCCTCTGTTTCAGCCCCTCTGTTTCAGCCCCTCTGTTTATCGCCCTCTGTTTCTCGACCACTGTTTCTCGCCCTCTGTTTCTGCCCCTCTGTTTCAGCCATCTGTTTCAGCCCCTCTGTTTCAGCCCCTCTGTTTCTCGCTCTCTGTTTCTCGCCCTCTGTTTCTTGCCCTCTGTTTCTCGCTCTCTGTTTCTCGCCCTCTGTTTCTCGCCCTCTGTTTCAGCCCCTCTGTTTCAGCCCCTCTGTTTCAGCCCCTCTGATTCAGCCCCTCTGTTTCTCGCCCTCTGTTTCAGCCCCTCTGTTTCAGCCCCTCTGTTTCTCGCCCTCAGTTTCAGCCCCTCTGTTTCAGCCCCTTTGTTTCAGCCCCTCTGTTTCAGCCCCTCTGTTTCTCGCCCACTGTTTCTCGCCCTCTGTTTCAGCCCAAGTGTTTCAGCCACTCTGTTTCAGCCCCTCTGTTTCAGCCCCTCTGTTTCAGCCCCTCTGTTTCTCGCCCTCTGTTTCTCGCCCTCTGTTTCTCGCCCTCTGTTTCTCCCCCTCTGTTTCAGCACCTCTGTTTCAGCCCCTCTGTTTCAGCCCTTCTGTTTCTCGCACTCTGTTTCTCGCCCTCTGTTTCATCCCCTCTGTTTCAGCCCCTCAGTTCCAGCCCCTCTCTTTCTCGCCCTCTGTTGAAGACCCTCTGTTTCAGCCCAACTGTTTCAGCCCCTCTGTTTCAGCCCCTCTGTTTCAGACCCTCTGTTTCTCGCCCTCTGTTTCTCGCCCTCTGTTTCAGCCCCTCTGTTTCAGCCCCTCTGATTCAGCCCCTCTGTTTCTCGCCCTCTGTTTCTGCCCCTCTGTTTCAGCCCCTCTGTTTCTCGCCCTCAGTTTCAGCCCCACTGTTTCAGCCCCTCTGTTTCAGCCACTCTGTTTCAGCTCCTCTGTTTCTCGCCCTCTGTTTCTCGCCCTCTGTTTCAGCCCCTCTGTTTCAGCCCCTCTGTTTCAGCCACTCTGTTTCTCGCCCTCTGTTTCTCGCCCTCTGTTTCTCGCCCTCTGTTTCTCGCTCTCTGGTTCTCGCCCTCTGTATCTCGCCCTCTGTTTCAGCCCCTCTGTTTCAGCCCCTCTGTTTCAGCCCCTCTGTTTCAGCCCCTCTGTTTATCGCCCTCTGTTTCTCGCCCACTGTTTCTCGCCCTCTGTTTCTGCCCCTCTGTTTCAGCCATCTGTTTCAGCCCCTCTGTTTCAGCCCCTCTGTTTCTCGCCCTCTGTTTCTCGCCCTCTGTTTCTTGCCCTCTGTTTCTTGCTCTCTGTTTCTCGCCCTCTGTTTCTCGCCCTCTGTTTCAGCCCCTCTGTTTCAGCCCCTCTGTTTCAGCCCCTCTGTTTCTCGCCCTCTGTTTCTCGCCCTCTGTTTCTCGCCCTCAGTTTCAGCCCCTCTGTTTCAGCACCTTTGTTTCAGCCCCTCTGTTTCAGCCCCTCTGTTTCTCGCCCACTGTTTCTCGCCCTCTGTTTCAGCCCAAGTGTTTCAGCCACTCTGTTTCAGCCCCTCTGTTTCAGCCCCTCTGTTTCAGCCCCTCTGTTTCTCGCCCTCTGTTTCTCGCCCTCTGTTTCAGCCCCTCTGTTTCAGCCCCTCTGTTTCAGCCCTTCTGTTTCTCGCCCTCTGTTTCATCCCCTCTGTTTCAGCCCCTCAGTTCCAGCCCCTCTGTTTCTCGCCCTCTGTTTCAGCACCTGTGTTTCACGCCCTCTCTTTCAGCCCCTCTCTTTCTCGCCCTCTGTTGAAGACCCTCTGTTTCAGTCCCTCTGTTTCTCGCCCTCTGTTTCTCGCCCTCTGTTTCAGCCCCTCTGTTTCAACCCCTCTGTTTCAGCTCCTCTGTTTCTCGCCCTCTGTTTGAGCCCCTCTGTTTCAGCCCCTCTGTTTCAGCCCCTCTGTTTCAGCCCCTCTGTTTCTCGCCCTCTGTTTCTCGCCTTCGGTTTCAGCCCCTCTGTTTCTCGCCCTCTGTTTCAGCCCCTCTGTTTCTCGCCCTCTGTTTCAGCCCCTCTGTTTCAGCCCCTCTGTTTCAGCCCCTCTGTTTCAGCCCTTCTGTTTCAGCCCCTCTGTTTCAGCCCCTCTGTTTCTCGCCCTCTGTTTCAGACCCTCTGTTTCAGCCCCTCAGTATCAGCCCCTCTGTATCAGCCCCTCTGTTTCTCGCCCTCTGTTTCTCGCCCTCTGTTTCTCGCCCACTGTTTCACCCCCTCTGTTTCAGCCCCTCTGTTTCAGCCCATCTGTTTCAGCCCCACTGTTTCAGCCCCTCTGTTTCAGCCCCTGTGTTTGAGCCACTCTGTTTCTCGCCCTCTGTTTCTCGCTCTCTGTTTCTCGCCCTCTGTTTCAGCCCCTCTGTTTCAGCCCCTCTGTATCAGCACCTCTGTTTCAGCCCATCTGTTTCTCGCCCTCTGTTTCTCGCCCTCAGTTTCAGCCCCTCTGTTTCAGCCCCTCTGTTTCAGCCCCTCTGTTTCAGCCCCTCTGTTTCTCGCCCTCTGTTTCTCGCTCTCTGTTTCTCGCCCTCTGTTTCTCGCCCTCTGTTTCAGCCCCTCTGTTTCAGCCCCTCTGTTTCAGCCCATCTGTTTCAGCCCCTCTGTTTCTCGCCCTCTGTTTCAGCCCCTCTGTTTCAGTCCCTTTGTTTCAGCCCATCTGTTTCAGCCCCTCAGTTTCAGCCCCTCTGTTTCTCGCCCTCTGTTTCAGCCCCTCTGTTTCAGCCCCTCTGTTTCTCGCCCTCAGTTTCAGCCCCTCTGTTTCAGCCCCTCTGTTTCAGCCACTCTGTTTCAGCCCCTCTCTTTCTCGCCCTCTCTTTCTCGCCCTCTGTTTCAGCCCCTCTGTTTCAGCCCCTCTGTTTCTCGCCCTCTGTTTCTCGCCCTCTGTTTCTCGCCCTCTGTTTCTCGCTCTCTGTTTCTCGCCCTCTGTTTCTCGCCCTCTGTTTCAGCCCCTCTGTTTCAGCCCCTCTGTTTCAGCCCCTCTGTTTCAGCCCCTCTGTTTATCGCCCTCTGTTTCTCGCCCTCTGTTTATCGCCCTCTGTTTCTCGCTCTCTGTTTCTCGCCCTCTGTTTCTCGCCCTCTGTTTCAGCCCCTCTGTTTCAGCCCCTCTGTTTCAGCCCCTCTGTTTCTCGCCCTCTGTTTCTCGCCCACTGTTTCTCGCCCTCTGTTTCTGCCCCTCTGTTTCAGCCCCTCTGTTTCAGCCCCTCTGTTTCAGACCCTCTATTTCTCGCCCTCTGTTTCTCGCCCTCTGTTTCTTGCCCTCTGTTTCTCGCTCTCTGTTTCTCGCCCTCTGTTTCTCGCCCTCTGTTTCTGCCCCTCTGTTTCAGCCCCTCTGTTTCAGCCCGTCTGTTTCTCGCCCTCTGTTTCTCGCCCTGTGTTTCTCGCCCTCAGTTTCAGCCCCTCTGTTTCAGCCCCTTTGTTTCAGCCCCTCTGTTTCAGGCCCTCTGTTTCTCGCCCACTGTTTCTCGCCCTCTGTTTCAGCCCCTCTGTTTCAGCCCCTCTGTTTCAGCCCCTCTGCTTCAGCCACTCTGTTTCAGCCCCTCTGTTTCAGCCCCTCTGTTTCTCGCCCTCTGTTTCTCGCCCACTGTTTCTCGCACCTCTGTTTCTCGCCCTCTGTTTCAGCCACTCTGTTTCAGCCCCTCTGTTTCAGCCCCTCTGTTTCTCGCCCTCTGTTTCTCGCCCTCTGTTTCAGCCCCTCTGTTTCAGCCCCTCAGTTCCAGGCCCTCTGTTTCTCGTCCTCTGTTTCGGCACCTCTGTTTCTCGCCCTCTCTTTCAGCACCTCTCTTTCTCGCCCTCTGTTGCAGACCCTGTGTTTCAGCCCATCTGTTTCAGCCCCTCTGTTTCAGACCCTCTGTTTCTCGCCCTCTGTTTCAGCCCCTCTGTTTCTCGCCCTCTGTTTCCGCCCCTCTGTTTCTCGCCCTCTGTTGCAGCTCCTCTGTTTCAGCCCCTCTGTTTCAGCCCCTCTGTTTCAGCCCTTCTCTTTCAGCCCCTCTGTTTCAGCCCCTCTGTTTCTCGCCCTCTGTTTCAGACCCTCTGTTTCAGCCCATCTGTTACAGCCCCTCTGTTTCAGCCCCTCTGTTTCTCGCCCTCTGTTTCAGCCCCTCTGTTTCTCGCCCTCTGTTTCCGCCCCTCTGTTTCTCGCCCTCTGTTGCAGCCCCTCTGTTTCAGCCCCTCTGTTTCAGCCCCTCTGTTTCAGCCCTTCTGTTTCAGCCCCTCTGTTTCAGCCCCTCTGTTTCTCGCCGTCTGTTTCAGCCCCTCTGTTTCAGCCCCTCTGTTTCAGCCCCTCTGTATCAGCCCCTCTGTTTCTCGCCCTCTGTTTCTCGCCCTCTGTTTCTCGCCCACTGTTTCACCCCCTCTGTTTCAGCCCCTCTGTTTCAGCCCATCTGTTTCAGCCCCACTGATTCAGCCCCTCTGTTTCAGCCCCTGTGTTTCAGCCCCTCTGTTTCTCGCCCTCTGTTTCTCGCTCTCTGTTTCTCGCCCTCTGTTTCAGCCCCTCTGTTTCAGCCCCTCTGTATCAGCACCTCTGTTTCAGCCCATCTGTTTCTCGCCCTCTGTTTCTCGCCCTCAGTTTCAGCCCCTCTGTTTCAGCCCCTCTGTTTCAGCCCCTCTGTTTCAGCCCCTCTGTTTCTCGCCCTCTGTTTCTCGCTCTCTGTTTCTCGCCCTCTGTTTCTCGCCCTCTGTTTCAGCCCCTCTGTTTCAGCCCCTCTGTTTCAGCCCCTCTGTTTCAGCCCCTCTGTTTCTCGCCCTCTGTTTCAGCCCCTCTGTTTCAGTCCCTTTGTTTCAGCCCCTCTGTTTCAGCCCCTCAGTTTCAGCCCCTCTGTTTCTCGCCCTCTGTTTCAGCCCCTCTGTTTCAGCCCCTCAGTTTTAGCCCCTGTGTTTCTCCCCCTCTGTTTCAGCACCTCTGTTTCTCGCCCTCTGTTTCAGCCCCTCTGTTTCAGCCCCTCTGTTTCAGCCCCTCTGTTTCAGCACCTCTGTTTCTCGCCCTTTGTTTCTCGCCCTCTGTTTCAGCCCCTCTGTTTCTCGCCCTCTGTTTCAGCCCCTCTGTTTCAGCCCCTCTGTTTCAGCCCCTCTGTTTCAGCCCCTCTGTTTCTCGCCATCTGTTTCAGCCCCTCTGTTTCAGCCCCAATGTTTCTCGCCCTCTGTTTCAGCCCCTCTGTTTCAGTCCCTCTGTTTCAGCCCCTCTGTTTCAGCACCTCTGTTTCTCGCCCTTTGTTTCTCGCCCTCTTTTTCAGCCCCTCTGTTTCTCGCCCTCTGTTTCAGCCCCTCTGTTTCTCGCCCTCTGATTCAGCCCCTCTGTTTCAGCCCCTCTGTTTCAGTCCCTCTGTTTCAGCCACCCTGTTTCAGCCCCTCTGTTTCACGCCCTCTGTTTCAGCCCCTCTGTTTCAGCCCCTCTGTTTCTCGCCCTCTGTTTCAGCCCCTCTGTTTCAGCCCCTCTGTATCAGCCCCTCTGTTTCAGCCCCTCTGTTTCTCGCCCTCTGTTTCTCTCCCTCTGTTTCAGCCCCTCTGTTTCAGCCCCTCTGTTTCAGCCCCTCTGTTTCAGCCACTCTGTTTCTCGCCCTCTGTTTCTCGCTCTCTGTTTCTCGCCCTCTGTTTCTCGCCCTCTGTTTCAGCCCCTCTGTTTCAGCCCCTCTGTTTCAGCCCCTCTGTTTCAGCCCCTCTGTTTCTCGCCCTCTGTTTCTTTCCCTCTGCTTCTCGCCCTTTGTTTCATCACCTCTGTTTCAGCCCCTCTGTTTCAGCTCCACTGTTTCTGCCCCTCTGTTTCTCGCCCTCCCTTTCAGCCCCTCTGTTTCGCGCCCTCTGTTTCAGCCCCTCTGTTTCAGCCCCTCTGTTTCAGCCCCTCTGTTTCAGCCCCTCTGATTCTCGCCCTCTGTTTCTCGCCCTCTGTTTCTCGCCCTCTGTTTCTCGCTCTCTGTTTCTCGCCCTCTGTTTCTCGCCCTCTGTTTCTCGCCCTCTGTTTCTTGCCCTCTGTTTCTCGCTCTCTGTTTCTCGCCCTCTGTTTCTCGCCCTCTGTTTCAGCCCCTCTGTTTCAGCCCCTCTGTTTCAGCCCCTCTGTTTCTCGCCCTCTGTTTCTCGCCCTCTGTTTCTCGCCCTCAGTTTCAGCCCCTCTGTTTCAGCACCTTTGTTTCAGCCCCTCTGTTTCAGCCCCTCTGTTTCTCGCCCACTGTTTCTCGCCCTCTGTTTCAGCCCAAGTGTTTCAGCCACTCTGTTTCAGCCCCTCTGTTTCAGCCCCTCTGTTTCAGCCCCTCTGTTTCTCGCCCTCTGTTTCTCGCCCTCTGTTTCTCGCCCTCTGTTTCTCGCCCTCTGTTTCAGCCCCTCTGTTTCAGCCCCTCTGTTTCAGCCCTTCTGTTTCTCGCACTCTGTTTCTCGCCCTCTGTTTCATCCCCTCTGTTTCAGCCCCTCAGTTCCAGCCCCTCTGTTTCTCGCCCTCTGTTTCAGCACCTGTGTTTCACGCCCTCTCTTTCAGCCCCTCTCTTTCTCGCCCTCTGTTGAAGACCCTCTGTTTCAGTCCCTCTGTTTCTCGCCCTCTGTTTCTCGCCCTCTGTTTCAGCCCCTCTGTTTCAACCCCTCTGTTTCAGCTCCTCTGTTTCTCGCCCTCTGTTTGAGCCCCTCTGTTTCAGCCCCTCTGTTTCAGCCCCTCTGTTTCAGCCCCTCTGTTTCAGCCCCTCTGTTTCTCGCCCTCTGTTTCTCGCCTTCGGTTTCAGCCCCTCTGTTTCTCGCCCTCTGTTTCAGCCCCTCTGTTTCTCGCCCTCTGTTTCAGCCCCTCTGTTTCAGCCCCTCTGTTTCAGCCCCTCTGTTTCAGCCCTTCTGTTTCAGCCCCTCTGTTTCAGCCCCTCTGTTTCTCGCCCTCTGTTTCAGACCCTCTGTTTCAGCCCCTCAGTATCAGCCCCTCTGTATCAGCCCCTCTGTTTCTCGCCCTCTGTTTCTCGCCCTCTGTTTCTCGCCCACTGTTTCACCCCCTCTGTTTCAGCCCCTCTGTTTCAGCCCATCTGTTTCAGCCCCACTGTTTCAGCCCCTCTGTTTCAGCCCCTGTGTTTGAGCCCCTCTGTTTCTCGCCCTCTGTTTCTCGCCCACTGTTTCTCGCACCTCTGTTTCTCGCCCTCTGTTTCAGCCCCTCTGTTTCAGCCCCTCTGTTTCAGCCCCTCTGTTTCTCGCCCTCTGTTTCTCGCCCTCTGTTTCAGCCCCTCTGTTTCAGCCCCTCAGTTCCAGGCCCTCTGTTTCTCGTCCTCTGTTTCGGCACCTCTGTTTCTCGCCCTCTCTTTCAGCACCTCTCTTTCTCGCCCTCTGTTGCAGACCCTGTGTTTCAGCCCATCTGTTTCAGCCCCTCTGTTTCAGACCCTCTGTTTCTCGCCCTCTGTTTCAGCCCCTCTGTTTCTCGCCCTCTGTTTCCGCCCCTCTGTTTCTCGCCCTCTGTTGCAGCTCCTCTGTTTCAGCCCCTCTGTTTCAGCCCCTCTGTTTCAGCCCTTCTCTTTCAGCCCCTCTGTTTCAGCCCCTCTGTTTCTCGCCCTCTGTTTCAGACCCTCTGTTTCAGCCCATCTGTTACAGCCCCTCTGTTTCAGCCCCTCTGTTTCTCGCCCTCTGTTTCAGCCCCTCTGTTTCTCGCCCTCTGTTTCCGCCCCTCTGTTTCTCGCCCTCTGTTGCAGCCCCTCTGTTTCAGCCCCTCTGTTTCAGCCCCTCTGTTTCAGCCCTTCTGTTTCAGCCCCTCTGTTTCAGCCCCTCTGTTTCTCGCCGTCTGTTTCAGCCCCTCTGTTTCAGCCCCTCTGTTTCAGCCCCTCTGTATCAGCCCCTCTGTTTCTCGCCCTCTGTTTCTCGCCCTCTGTTTCTCGCCCACTGTTTCACCCCCTCTGTTTCAGCCCCTCTGTTTCAGCCCATCTGTTTCAGCCCCACTGATTCAGCCCCTCTGTTTCAGCCCCTGTGTTTCAGCCCCTCTGTTTCTCGCCCTCTGTTTCTCGCTCTCTGTTTCTCGCCCTCTGTTTCAGCCCCTCTGTTTCAGCCCCTCTGTATCAGCACCTCTGTTTCAGCCCATCTGTTTCTCGCCCTCTGTTTCTCGCCCTCAGTTTCAGCCCCTCTGTTTCAGCCCCTCTGTTTCAGCCCCTCTGTTTCAGCCCCTCTGTTTCTCGCCCTCTGTTTCTCGCTCTCTGTTTCTCGCCCTCTGTTTCTCGCCCTCTGTTTCAGCCCCTCTGTTTCAGCCCCTCTGTTTCAGCCCCTCTGTTTCAGCCCCTCTGTTTCTCGCCCTCTGTTTCAGCCCCTCTGTTTCAGTCCCTTTGTTTCAGCCCCTCTGTTTCAGCCCCTCAGTTTCAGCCCCTCTGTTTCTCGCCCTCTGTTTCAGCCCCTCTGTTTCAGCCCCTCAGTTTTAGCCCCTGTGTTTCTCCCCCTCTGTTTCAGCACCTCTGTTTCTCGCCCTCTGTTTCAGCCCCTCTGTTTCAGCCCCTCTGTTTCAGCCCCTCTGTTTCAGCACCTCTGTTTCTCGCCCTTTGTTTCTCGCCCTCTGTTTCAGCCCCTCTGTTTCTCGCCCTCTGTTTCAGCCCCTCTGTTTCAGCCCCTCTGTTTCAGCCCCTCTGTTTCAGCCCCTCTGTTTCTCGCCATCTGTTTCAGCCCCTCTGTTTCAGCCCCAATGTTTCTCGCCCTCTGTTTCAGCCCCTCTGTTTCAGTCCCTCTGTTTCAGCCCCTCTGTTTCAGCACCTCTGTTTCTCGCCCTTTGTTTCTCGCCCTCTTTTTCAGCCCCTCTGTTTCTCGCCCTCTGTTTCAGCCCCTCTGTTTCTCGCCCTCTGATTCAGCCCCTGTGTTTCAGCCCCTCTGTTTCAGTCCCTCTGTTTCAGCCACCCTGTTTCAGCCCCTCTGTTTCACGCCCTCTGTTTCAGCCCCTCTGTTTCAGCCCCTCTGTTTCTCGCCCTCTGTTTCAGCCCCTCTGTTTCAGCCCCTCTGTATCAGCCCCTCTGTTTCAGCCCCTCTGTTTCTCGCCCTCTGTTTCTCTCCCTCTGTTTCAGCCCCTCTGTTTCAGCCCCTCTGTTTCAGCCCCTCTGTTTCAGCCACTCTGTTTCTCGCCCTCTGTTTCTCGCTCTCTGTTTCTCGCCCTCTGTTTCTCGCCCTCTGTTTCAGCCCCTCTGTTTCAGCCCCTCTGTTTCAGCCCCTCTGTTTCAGCCCCTCTGTTTCTCGCCCTCTGTTTCTTTCCCTCTGCTTCTCGCCCTTTGTTTCATCACCTCTGTTTCAGCCCCTCTGTTTCAGCTCCACTGTTTCTGCCCCTCTGTTTCTCGCCCTCCCTTTCAGCCCCTCTGTTTCGCGCCCTCTGTTTCAGCCCCTCTGTTTCAGCCCCTCTGTTTCAGCCCCTCTGTTTCAGCCCCTCTGATTCTCGCCCTCTGTTTCTCGCCCTCTGTTTCTCGCCCTCTGTTTCTCGCTCTCTGTTTCTCGCCCTCTGTTTCTCGCCCTCTGTTTCTCGCCCTCTGTTTCTTGCCCTCTGTTTCTCGCTCTCTGTTTCTCGCCCTCTGTTTCTCGCCCTCTGTTTCAGCCCCTCTGTTTCAGCCCCTCTGTTTCAGCCCCTCTGTTTCTCGCCCTCTGTTTCTCGCCCTCTGTTTCTCGCCCTCAGTTTCAGCCCCTCTGTTTCAGCACCTTTGTTTCAGCCCCTCTGTTTCAGCCCCTCTGTTTCTCGCCCACTGTTTCTCGCCCTCTGTTTCAGCCCAAGTGTTTCAGCCACTCTGTTTCAGCCCCTCTGTTTCAGCCCCTCTGTTTCAGCCCCTCTGTTTCTCGCCCTCTGTTTCTCGCCCTCTGTTTCTCGCCCTCTGTTTCTCGCCCTCTGTTTCAGCCCCTCTGTTTCAGCCCCTCTGTTTCAGCCCTTCTGTTTCTCGCACTCTGTTTCTCGCCCTCTGTTTCATCCCCTCTGTTTCAGCCCCTCAGTTCCAGCCCCTCTGTTTCTCGCCCTCTGTTTCAGCACCTGTGTTTCACGCCCTCTCTTTCAGCCCCTCTCTTTCTCGCCCTCTGTTGAAGACCCTCTGTTTCAGTCCCTCTGTTTCTCGCCCTCTGTTTCTCGCCCTCTGTTTCAGCCCCTCTGTTTCAACCCCTCTGTTTCAGCTCCTCTGTTTCTCGCCCTCTGTTTGAGCCCCTCTGTTTCAGCCCCTCTGTTTCAGCCCCTCTGTTTCAGCCCCTCTGTTTCAGCCCCTCTGTTTCTCGCCCTCTGTTTCTCGCCTTCGGTTTCAGCCCCTCTGTTTCTCGCCCTCTGTTTCAGCCCCTCTGTTTCTCGCCCTCTGTTTCAGCCCCTCTGTTTCAGCCCCTCTGTTTCAGCCCCTCTGTTTCAGCCCTTCTGTTTCAGCCCCTCTGTTTCAGCCCCTCTGTTTCTCGCCCTCTGTTTCAGACCCTCTGTTTCAGCCCCTCAGTATCAGCCCCTCTGTATCAGCCCCTCTGTTTCTCGCCCTCTGTTTCTCGCCCTCTGTTTCTCGCCCACTGTTTCACCCCCTCTGTTTCAGCCCCTCTGTTTCAGCCCATCTGTTTCAGCCCCACTGTTTCAGCCCCTCTGTTTCAGCCCCTGTGTTTGAGCCACTCTGTTTCTCGCCCTCTGTTTCTCGCTCTCTGTTTCTCGCCCTCTGTTTCAGCCCCTCTGTTTCAGCCCCTCTGTATCAGCACCTCTGTTTCAGCCCATCTGTTTCTCGCCCTCTGTTTCTCGCCCTCAGTTTCAGCCCCTCTGTTTCAGCCCCTCTGTTTCAGCCCCTCTGTTTCAGCCCCTCTGTTTCTCGCCCTCTGTTTCTCGCTCTCTGTTTCTCGCCCTCTGTTTCTCGCCCTCTGTTTCAGCCCCTCTGTTTCAGCCCCTCTGTTTCAGCCCCTCTGTTTCAGCCCCTCTGTTTCTCGCCCTCTGTTTCAGCCCCTCTGTTTCAGTCCCTTTGTTTCAGCCCATCTGTTTCAGCCCCTCAGTTTCAGCCCCTCTGTTTCTCGCCCTCTGTTTCAGCCCCTCTGTTTCAGCCCCTCTGTTTCTCGCCCTCAGTTTCAGCCCCTCTGTTTCAGCCCCTCTGTTTCAGCCACTCTGTTTCAGCCCCTCTCTTTCTCGCCCTCTCTTTCTCGCCCTCTGTTTCAGCCCCTCTGTTTCAGCCCCTCTGTTTCTCGCCCTCTGTTTCTCGCCCTCTGTTTCTCGCCCTCTGTTTCTCGCTCTCTGTTTCTCGCCCTCTGTTTCTCGCCCTCTGTTTCAGCCCCTCTGTTTCAGCCCCTCTGTTTCAGCCCCTCTGTTTCAGCCCCTCTGTTTATCGCCCTCTGTTTCTCGCCCTCTGTTTATCGCCCTCTGTTTCTCGCTCTCTGTTTCTCGCCCTCTGTTTCTCGCCCTCTGTTTCAGCCCCTCTGTTTCAGCCCCTCTGTTTCAGCCCCTCTGTTTCTCGCCCTCTGTTTCTCGCCCACTGTTTCTCGCCCTCTGTTTCTGCCCCTCTGTTTCAGCCCCTCTGTTTCAGCCCCTCTGTTTCAGACCCTCTATTTCTCGCCCTCTGTTTCTCGCCCTCTGTTTCTTGCCCTCTGTTTCTCGCTCTCTGTTTCTCGCCCTCTGTT
The DNA here is from genome assembly GCF_030684315.1 of Stegostoma tigrinum. NCBI lineage: Eukaryota > Metazoa > Chordata > Chondrichthyes > Orectolobiformes > Stegostomatidae > Stegostoma > Stegostoma tigrinum. The sequence goes on from NW_026728408.1 coordinate 3,161,582, forward strand.
TCTCGCCCTCTGTTTCTGCCCCTCTGTTTCAGCCCCTCTGTTTCAGCCCGTCTGTTTCTCGCCCTCTGTTTCTCGCCCTGTGTTTCTCGCCCTCAGTTTCAGCCCCTCTGTTTCAGCCCCTTTGTTTCAGCCCCTCTGTTTCAGGCCCTCTGTTTCTCGCCCACTGTTTCTCGCCCTCTGTTTCAGCCCCTCTGTTTCAGCCCCTCTGTTTCAGCCCCTCTGCTTCAGCCACTCTGTTTCAGCCCCTCTGTTTCAGCCCCTCTGTTTCTCGCCCTCTGTTTCTCGCCCACTGTTTCTCGCACCTCTGTTTCTCGCCCTCTGTTTCAGCCCCTCTGTTTCAGCCCCTCTGTTTCAGCCCCTCTGTTTCTCGCCCTCTGTTTCTCGCCCTCTGTTTCAGCCCCTCTGTTTCAGCCCCTCAGTTCCAGGCCCTCTGTTTCTCGTCCTCTGTTTCGGCACCTCTGTTTCTCGCCCTCTCTTTCAGCACCTCTCTTTCTCGCCCTCTGTTGCAGACCCTGTGTTTCAGCCCATCTGTTTCAGCCCCTCTGTTTCAGACCCTCTGTTTCTCGCCCTCTGTTTCAGCCCCTCTGTTTCTCGCCCTCTGTTTCCGCCCCTCTGTTTCTCGCCCTCTGTTGCAGCTCCTCTGTTTCAGCCCCTCTGTTTCAGCCCCTCTGTTTCAGCCCTTCTCTTTCAGCCCCTCTGTTTCAGCCCCTCTGTTTCTCGCCCTCTGTTTCAGACCCTCTGTTTCAGCCCATCTGTTACAGCCCCTCTGTTTCAGCCCCTCTGTTTCTCGCCCTCTGTTTCAGCCCCTCTGTTTCTCGCCCTCTGTTTCCGCCCCTCTGTTTCTCGCCCTCTGTTGCAGCCCCTCTGTTTCAGCCCCTCTGTTTCAGCCCCTCTGTTTCAGCCCTTCTGTTTCAGCCCCTCTGTTTCAGCCCCTCTGTTTCTCGCCGTCTGTTTCAGCCCCTCTGTTTCAGCCCCTCTGTTTCAGCCCCTCTGTATCAGCCCCTCTGTTTCTCGCCCTCTGTTTCTCGCCCTCTGTTTCTCGCCCACTGTTTCACCCCCTCTGTTTCAGCCCCTCTGTTTCAGCCCATCTGTTTCAGCCCCAATGATTCAGCCCCTCTGTTTCAGCCCCTGTGTTTCAGCCCCTCTGTTTCTCGCCCTCTGTTTCTCGCTCTCTGTTTCTCGCCCTCTGTTTCAGCCCCTCTGTTTCAGCCCCTCTGTATCAGCACCTCTGTTTCAGCCCATCTGTTTCTCGCCCTCTGTTTCTCGCCCTCAGTTTCAGCCCCTCTGTTTCAGCCCCTCTGTTTCAGCCCCTCTGTTTCAGCCCCTCTGTTTCTCGCCCTCTGTTTCTCGCTCTCTGTTTCTCGCCCTCTGTTTCTCGCCCTCTGTTTCAGCCCCTCTGTTTCAGCCCCTCTGTTTCAGCCCCTCTGTTTCAGCCCCTCTGTTTCTCGCCCTCTGTTTCAGCCCCTCTGTTTCAGTCCCTTTGTTTCAGCCCCTCTGTTTCAGCCCCTCAGTTTCAGCCCCTCTGTTTCTCGCCCTCTGTTTCAGCCCCTCTGTTTCAGCCCCTCAGTTTTAGCCCCTGTGTTTCTCCCCCTCTGTTTCAGCACCTCTGTTTCTCGCCCTCTGTTTCAGCCCCTCTGTTTCAGCCCCTCTGTTTCAGCCCCTCTGTTTCAGCACCTCTGTTTCTCGCCCTTTGTTTCTCGCCCTCTGTTTCAGCCCCTCTGTTTCTCGCCCTCTGTTTCAGCCCCTCTGTTTCAGCCCCTCTGTTTCAGCCCCTCTGTTTCAGCCCCTCTGTTTCTCGCCATCTGTTTCAGCCCCTCTGTTTCAGCCCCAATGTTTCTCGCCCTCTGTTTCAGCCCCTCTGTTTCAGTCCCTCTGTTTCAGCCCCTCTGTTTCAGCACCTCTGTTTCTCGCCCTTTGTTTCTCGCCCTCTTTTTCAGCCCCTCTGTTTCTCGCCCTCTGTTTCAGCCCCTCTGTTTCTCGCCCTCTGATTCAGCCCCTCTGTTTCAGCCCCTCTGTTTCAGTCCCTCTGTTTCAGCCCCTCTGTTTCAGCCCCTCTGTTTCACGCCCTCTGTTTCAGCCCCTCTGTTTCAGCCCCTCTGTTTCTCGCCCTCTGTTTCAGCCCCTCTGTTTCAGCCCCTCTGTATCAGCCCCTCTGTTTCAGCCCCTCTGTTTCTCGCCCTCTGTTTCTCTCCCTCTGTTTCAGCCCCTCTGTTTCAGCCCCTCTGTTTCAGCCCCTCTGTTTCAGCCACTCTGTTTCTCGCCCTCTGTTTCTCGCTCTCTGTTTCTCGCCCTCTGTTTCTCGCCCTCTGTTTCAGCCCCTCTGTTTCAGCCCCTCTGTTTCACCCCCTCTGTTACAGCCCCTCTGTTTCTCGCCCTCAGTTTCTTTCCCTCTGCTTCTCGCCCTTTGTTTCATCACCTCTGTTTCAGCCCCTCTGTTTCAGCTCCACTGTTTCTGCCCCTCTGTTTCTCGCCCTCCCTTTCAGCCCCTCTGTTTCGCGCCCTCTGTTTCAGCCCCTCTGTTTCAGCCCCTCTGTTTCAGCCCCTCTGTTTCAGCCCCTCTGATTCTCGCCCTCTGTTTCTCGCCCTCTGTTTCTCGCCCTCTGTTTCTCGCTCTCTGTTTCTCGCCCTCTGTTTCTCGCCCTCTGTTTCAGCCCCTCTGTTTCTGCCCCTCTGTTTCAGCCCCTCTGTTTCAGCCCCTCTGTTTCAGCCCCACTGTTTCTCGCCCTCTGTTTCTCGCCCTCTGTTTCTCGCCCTCTGTTTCTCGCCCTCTGTTTCTCGCCCTCTGTTTCAGCCCCTCTGTTTCAGCCCCTCTGTTTCAGCCCCTCTCTATCAGCCCCTCTGTTTCAGCCCCTCTGTTTCTCGCCCTCTGTTTCTCGGCCTCTGTTTCAGCCCCTCTGTTTCAGCCCCTCTGTTTCAGCCCCTCTGTTTCAGTCCCTCTGTTTCAGCACCTCTGTTTCAGCCCCTCTATTTCTCGCCCACTGTTTCTCGCCCTCTGTTTTTCGCCCTCTGTTTCTCGCCCTCTGTTTCTCGCCCTCTGTTTCAGCCCCTCTGTTTCAGTCCCTCTGTTTCAGCCCCTCTGTTTCTCGCCCTCTGTTTTTCTCCCTCTGTTTCAGCCCCTCTGTTTCAGCCCCTCTGTTTCAGCCCCTCTGTTTCTCGCCCTCTGTTTCAGCCCCTCTGTTTCATCCCCTCTGTTTCTCGCCCTCTGTTTCAGCCCCTCTGTTTCAGCCCCTCTGTATCAGCCCCTCTGTTTCAGCCCCTCTGTTTCTCGCCCTCTGTTTCTCGCCCTCTGTTTCAGCCCCTCTGTTTCAGCCCCTCTGTTTCAGCCCCTCTGTTACAGCCCCTCTGTTTCTCGCCCTCTGTTTCTCGCCCTCTGTTTCTCGCCCTCTGTTTCTCGCTCTCTGTTTCTCGCCCTCTGTTTCAGCCCCTCTGTTTCTCGCCCACTGTTTCAGCCCCTCTGTTTCTCGCCATCTGTTTCAGCCCCTCTGTTTCATCCCCTCTGTTTCTCGCCCTCTGTTTCAGACCCTCTGTTTCAGCCCCTCTGTTTCACCCCTCTGTTTCAGCACCTCTGTTTCTCGCCCTTTGTTTCTCGCCCTCTGTTTCAGCCCCTCTGTTTCTCGCCCTCTGTTTCAGCCCCTCTGTTTCTCGCAGTCTGTTTCAGCCCCTCTGTTATAACCCCTCTGTTTCTCGCCCTCTGTTTCAGCCCCTCCTTTTCAGCCCCTCTGTATCATCCCCTCTGTTTCAGCCCCTCTGTTTCTCGCCCTCTGATTCTCGCCATCTGTTTCAGCCCCTCTGTTTCAGCCCCTCTGTTTCAGCCCCTCTGTTTCAGCCCCTCTGTTTCAGCCCCTCTGATTCTCGCCCTCTGTTTCTCGCCCTCTGTTTCTCGCCCTCTGTTTCTCGCTCTCTGTTTCTCGCCCTCTGTTTCTCGCCCTCTGTTTCAGCCCCTCTGTTTCAGCCCCTCTGTTTCAGCCCCTCTGTTTCTCGCCCTCTGTTTCTCGCCCACTGTTTCTCGCCCTCTGTTTCAGCCCCTCTGATTCAGCCCCTCTGTTTCAGCCCCTCTGTTTCAGCCCCTCTGTTTCAGACCCTCTGTTTCAGCCCCTCTGTTTCAGCCTCTCTGTTTCAGCACCTCTGTTTCTCGCCCTTTGTTTCTCGCCCTCTGTTTCAGCCCCTCTGTTTCTCGCCCTCTGTTTCAGCCCCTCTGTTGCTCGCACTCTGTTTCAGCCCCTCTGTTTCAACCCCTCTGTTTCTCGCCCTCTGTTTCAGCCCCTCTGTTTCAGCCCCTCTGTATCAGCCCCTCTGTTTCAGCCCCTCTGTTTCAGCCCCTCTGTTGCTCGCACTCTGTTTCAGCCCCTCTGTTTCAACCCCTCTGTTTCTCGCCCTCTGTTTCTCGCCCTCTGTTTCAGCCCCTCTGTTTCAGCCCCTCTGTTTCAGCCCCTCTGTTTCAGCCCCTCTGTTTCAGCCCCTCTGATTCTCGTCCTCTGTTTCTCGCCCTTTGTTTCTCGCCCTCTGTTTGAGCCCCTCTGTTTCTCGACCTCTGTTTCAGCCCCTCTGTTTCTCGCACTCTGTTTCAGCCCCTCTGTTTCAGCCTCTCTGTTTCTCGCCCTCTGTTTCAGCCCCTCTGTTTCAGCCCCTCTGTATCAGCCCCTCTGTTTCAGCACCTCTGTTTCTCGCCCTCTGTTTCTCGCCCTCTGTTTCAGCCCCTCTGTTTAAGCCCCTCTGTTTCAGCCCCTCTGTTTCAGCCCCTCTGTTTCAGCCCCTCTGATTCTCGCCCTCTGTTTCTCGCCCTCTGTTTCTCGCCCTCTGTTTCTCGCTCTCTGTTTCTCGCCCTCTGTTTCTCGCCCTCTGTTTCGGCCCCTCTGTTTCTGCCCCTCTGTTTCAGCCCCTCAGTTTCAGCCCCTCTGTTTCAGCCCCACTGTTTCTCGCCCTCTGTTTCTCGCCCTCTGTTTCTCGCCCTCTGTTTCTCGCCCTCTGTTTCTCAAAAATCTGTTTCAGCCCCTCTGTTTCAGCCCCTCTGTTTCAGCCCCTCTCTATCAGCCCCTCTGTTTCAGCCCCTCTGTTTCTCGCCCTCTGTTTCTCGCCCTCTGTTTCAGCCCCTCTGTTTCAGCCTTTCTGTTTCAGCCCCTCTGTTTCAGTCCCTCTGTTTCAGCACCTCTGTTTCAGCCCCTCTGTTTCTCGCCCACTGTTTCTCGCCCTCTGTTTTTCGCCCTCTGTTTCTCGCCCTCTGTTTCTCGCCCTCTGTTTCAGCCCCTCTGTTTCAGTCCCTCTGTTGCAGCCCCTCTGTTTCTCGCCCTCTGTTTCAGCCCCTCTGTTTCTCGCCCTCTGTTTCAGCCCCTCTGTTTCATCCCCTCTGTTTCTCGCCCTCTGTTTCAGCCCCTCTGTTTCAGCCCCTCTGTATCAGCCCCTCTGTTTCAGCCCCTCTGTTTCTCGCCCTCTGTTTCTCGCCCTCTGTTTCAGCCCCTCTGTTTCAGCCCCTCTGTTTCAGCCCCTCTGTTTCAGCCCCTCTGTTTCTCGCCCTCTGTTTCTCGCCCTCTGTTTCTCGCCCTCTGTTTCTCGCTCTCTGTTTCTCGCCCTCTGTTTCAGCCCCTCTGTTTCTCGCCCACTGTTTCAGCCCCTCTGTTTCTCGCCATCTGTTTCAGCCCCTCTGTTTCAGCCCCTCTGTTTCTCGCCCTCTGTTTCAGACCCTCTGTTTCAGCCCCTCTGTTTCAGCCCCTCTGTTTCAGCACCTCTGTTTCTCGCCCTTTGTTTCTCGCCCTCTGTTTCAGCCCCTCTGTTTCTCGCCCTCTGTTTCAGCCCCTCTGTTTCTCGCACTCTGTTTCAGCCCCTCTGTTTCAACCCCTCTGTTTCTCGCCCTCTGTTTCTCTCCCTCTGTTTCAGCCCCTCTGTTTCAGCCCCTCTGTTTCAGCCCCTCTGTTTCAGCCACTCTGTTTCTCGCCCTCTGTTTCTCGCTCTCTGTTTCTCGCCCTCTGTTTCTCGCCCTCTGTTTCAGCCCCTCTGTTTCAGCCCCTCTGTTTCAGCCCCTCTGTTTCAGCCCCTCTGTTTCTCGCCCTCTGTTTCTTTCCCTCTGCTTCTCGCCCTTTGTTTCATCACCTCTGTTTCAGCCCCTCTGTTTCAGCTCCACTGTTTCTGCCCCTCTGTTTCTCGCCCTCCCTTTCAGCCCCTCTGTTTCGCGCCCTCTGTTTCAGCCCCTCTGTTTCAGCCCCTCTGTTTCAGCCCCTCTGTTTCAGCCCCTCTGATTCTCGCCCTCTGTTTCTAGCCCTCTGTTTCTCGCCCACTGTTTCTCGCCCTCTGTTTCAGCCCCTCTGATTCAGCCCCTCTGTTTCAGCCCCTCTGTTTCAGCCCCTCTGTTTCAGACCCTCTGTTTCAGCCCCTCTGTTTCAGCCTCTCTGTTTCAGCACCTCTGTTTCTCGCCCTTTGTTTCTCGCCCTCTGTTTCAGCCCCTCTGTTTCTCGCCCTCTGTTTCAGCCCCTCTGTTGCTCGCACTCTGTTTCAGCCCCTCTGTTTCAACCCCTCTGTTTCTCGCCCTCTGTTTCAGCCCCTCTGTTTCAGCCCCTCTGTATCAGCCCCTCTGTTTCAGCCCCTCTGTTTCTCGCCCTCTGTTACTCGCCCTCTGTTTCAGCCCCTCTGTTTCAGCCCCTCTGTTTCAGCCCCTCTGTTTCAGCCCCTCTGATTCTCGTCCTCTGTTTCTCGCCCTTTGTTTCTCGCCCTCTGTTTGAGCCCCTCTGTTTCTCGACCTCTGTTTCAGCCCCTCTGTTTCTCGCACTCTGTTTCAGCCCCTCTGTTTCAGCCTCTCTGTTTCTCGCCCTCTGTTTCAGCCCCTCTGTTTCAGCCCCTCTGTATCAGCCCCTCTGTTTCAGCACCTCTGTTTCTCGCCCTCTGTTTCTCGCCCTCTGTTTCAGCCCCTCTGTTTCAGCCCCTCTGTTTCAGCCCCTCTGTTTCAGCCCCTCTGTTTCAGCCCCTCTGATTCTCGCCCTCTGTTTCTCGCCCTCTGTTTCTCGCCCTCTGTTTCTCGCTCTCTGTTTCTCGCCCTCTGTTTCTCGCCCTCTGTTTCAGCCCCTCTGTTTCTGCCCCTCTGTTTCAGCCCCTCAGTTTCAGCCCCTCTGTTTCAGCCCCACTGTTTCTCGCCCTCTGTTTCTCGCCCTCTGTTTCTCGCCCTCTGTTTCTCGCCCTCTGTTTCTCAAAAATCTGTTTCAGCCCCTCTGTTTCAGCCCCTCTGTTTCAGCCCCTCTCTATCAGCCCCTCTGTTTCAGCCCCTCTGTTTCTCGCCCTCTGTTTCTCGCCCTCTGTTTCAGCCCCTCTGTTTCAGCCTTTCTGTTTCAGCCCCTCTGTTTCAGTCCCTCTGTTTCAGCACCTCTGTTTCAGCCCCTCTGTTTCTCGCCCACTGTTTCTCGCCCTCTGTTTTTCGCCCTCTGTTTCTCGCCCTCTGTTTCTCGCCCTCTGTTTCAGCCCCTCTGTTTCAGTCCCTCTGTTGCAGCCCCTCTGTTTCTCGCCCTCTGTTTCAGCCCCTCTGTTTCTCGCCCTCTGTTTCAGCCCCTCTGTTTCATCCCCTCTGTTTCTCGCCCTCTGTTTCAGCCCCTATGTTTCAGCCCCTCTGTATCAGCCCCTCTGTTTCAGCCCCTCTGTTTCTCGCCCTCTGTTTCTCGCCCTCTGTTTCAGCCCCTCTGTTTCAGCCCCTCTGTTTCAGCCCCTCTGTTTCAGCCCCTCTGTTTCTCGCCCTCTGTTTCTCGCCCTCTGTTTCTCGCCCTCTGTTTCTCGCTCTCTGTTTCTCGCCCTCTGTTTCAGCCCCTCTGTTTCTCGCCCACTGTTTCAGCCCCTCTGTTTCTCGCCATCTGTTTCAGCCCCTCTGTTTCAGCCCCTCTGTTTCTCGCCCTCTGTTTCAGACCCTCTGTTTCAGCCCCTCTGTTTCAGCCCCTCTGTTTCAGCACCTCTGTTTCTCGCCCTTTGTTTCTCGCCCTCTGTTTCAGCCCCTCTGTTTCTCGCCCTCTGTTTCAGCCCCTCTGTTTCTCGCACTCTGTTTCAGCCCCTCTGTTTCAACCCCTCTGTTTCTCGCCCTCTGTTTCAGCCCCTCTGTTTCTCGCCATCTGTTTCAGCCCCTCTGTTTCAGCCCCTCTGTTTCTCGCCCTCTGTTTCAGACCCTCTGTTTCAGCCCCTCTGTTTCAGCCCCTCTGTTTCAGCACCTCTGTTTCTCGCCCTTTGTTTCTCGCCCTCTGTTTCAGCCCCTCTGTTTCTCGCCCTCTGTTTCAGCCCCTCTGTTTCTCGCACTCTGTTTCAGCCCCTCTGTTTCAACCCCTCTGTTTCTCGCCCTCTGTTTCAGCCCCTCTGTTTCAGTCCCTCTGTTTCAGCCCCTCTGTTTCAGCACCTCTGTTTCTCGCCCTTTGTTTCTCGCCCTCTTTTTCAGCCCCTCTGTTTCTCGCCCTCTGTTTCAGCCCCTCTGTTTCTCGCCCTCTGATTCAGCCCCTCTGTTTCAGCCCCTCTGTTTCAGTCCCTCTGTTTCAGCTCCTCTGTTTCAGCCCCTCTGTTTCACGCCCTCTGTTTCAGCCCCTCTGTTTCAGCCCCTCTGTTTCTCGCCCTCTGTTTCAGCCCCTCTGTTTCAGCCCCTCTGTATCAGCCCCTCTGTTTCAGCCCCTCTGTTTCTCGCCCTCTGTTTCTCTCCCTCTGTTTCAGCCCCTCTGTTTCAGCCCCTCTGTTTCAGCCCCTCTGTTTCAGCCACTCTGTTTCTCGCCCTCTGTTTCTCGCTCTCTGTTTCTCGCCCTCTGTTTCTCGCCCTCTGTTTCAGCCCCTCTGTTTCAGCCCCTCTGTTTCAGCCCCTCTGTTTCAGCCCCTCTGTTTCTCGCCCTCTGTTTCTTTCCCTCTGCTTCTCGCCCTTTGTTTCATCACCTCTGTTTCAGCCCCTCTGTTTCAGCTCCACTGTTTCTGCCCCTCTGTTTCTCGCCCTCCCTTTCAGCCCCTCTGTTTCGCGCCCTCTGTTTCAGCCCCTCTGTTTCAGCCCCTCTGTTTCAGCCCCTCTGTTTCAGCCCCTCTGATTCTCGCCCTCTGTTTCTAGCCCTCTGTTTCTCGCCCACTGTTTCTCGCCCTCTGTTTCAGCCCCTCTGATTCAGCCCCTCTGTTTCAGCCCCTCTGTTTCAGCCCCTCTGTTTCAGACCCTCTGTTTCAGCCCCTCTGTTTCAGCCTCTCTGTTTCAGCACCTCTGTTTCTCGCCCTTTGTTTCTCGCCCTCTGTTTCAGCCCCTCTGTTTCTCGCCCTCTGTTTCAGCCCCTCTGTTGCTCGCACTCTGTTTCAGCCCCTCTGTTTCAACCCCTCTGTTTCTCGCCCTCTGTTTCAGCCCCTCTGTTTCAGCCCCTCTGTATCAGCCCCTCTGTTTCAGCCCCTCTGTTTCTCGCCCTCTGTTTCTCGCCCTCTGTTTCAGCCCCTCTGTTTCAGCCCCTCTGTTTCAGCCCCTCTGTTTCAGCCCCTCTGATTCTCGTCCTCTGTTTCTCGCCCTTTGTTTCTCGCCCTCTGTTTGAGCCCCTCTGTTTCTCGACCTCTGTTTCAGCCCCTCTGTTTCTCGCACTCTGTTTCAGCCCCTCTGTTTCAGCCTCTCTGTTTCTCGCCCTCTGTTTCAGCCCCTCTGTTTCAGCCCCTCTGTATCAGCCCCTCTGTTTCAGCACCTCTGTTTCTCGCCCTCTGTTTCTCGCCCTCTGTTTCAGCCCCTCTGTTTCAGCCCCTCTGTTTCAGCCCCTCTGTTTCAGCCCCTCTGTTTCAGCCCCTCTGATTCTCGCCCTCTGTTTCTCGCCCTCTGTTTCTCGCCCTCTGTTTCTCGCTCTCTGTTTCTCGCCCTCTGTTTCTCGCCCTCTGTTTCAGCCCCTCTGTTTCTGCCCCTCTGTTTCAGCCCCTCAGTTTCAGCCCCTCTGTTTCAGCCCCACTGTTTCTCGCCCTCTGTTTCTCGCCCTCTGTTTCTCGCCCTCTGTTTCTCGCCCTCTGTTTCTCAAAAATCTGTTTCAGCCCCTCTGTTTCAGCCCCTCTGTTTCAGCCCCTCTCTATCAGCCCCTCTGTTTCAGCCCCTCTGTTTCTCGCCCTCTGTTTCTCGCCCTCTGTTTCAGCCCCTCTGTTTCAGCCTTTCTGTTTCAGCCCCTCTGTTTCAGTCCCTCTGTTTCAGCACCTCTGTTTCAGCCCCTCTGTTTCTCGCCCACTGTTTCTCGCCCTCTGTTTTTCGCCCTCTGTTTCTCGCCCTCTGTTTCTCGCCCTCTGTTTCAGCCCCTCTGTTTCAGTCCCTCTGTTGCAGCCCCTCTGTTTCTCGCCCTCTGTTTCAGCCCCTCTGTTTCTCGCCCTCTGTTTCAGCCCCTCTGTTTCATCCCCTCTGTTTCTCGCCCTCTGTTTCAGCCCCTCTGTTTCAGCCCCTCTGTATCAGCCCCTCTGTTTCAGCCCCTCTGTTTCTCGCCCTCTGTTTCTCGCCCTCTGTTTCAGCCCCTCTGTTTCAGCCCCTCTGTTTCAGCCCCTCTGTTTCAGCCCCTCTGTTTCTCGCCCTCTGTTTCTCGCCCTCTGTTTCTCGCCCTCTGTTTCTCGCTCTCTGTTTCTCGCCCTCTGTTTCAGCCCCTCTGTTTCTCGCCATCTGTTTCAGCCCCTCTGTTTCAGCCCCTCTGTTTCTCGCCCTCTGTTTCAGACCCTCTGTTTCAGCCCCTCTGTTTCAGCCCCTCTGTTTCAGCACCTCTGTTTCTCGCCCTTTGTTTCTCGCCCTCTGTTTCAGCCCCTCTGTTTCTCGCCCTCTGTTTCAGCCCCTCTGTTTCTCGCACTCTGTTTCAGCCCCTCTGTTTCAACCCCTCTGTTTCTCGCCCTCTGTTTCAGCCCCTCTGTTTCAGCCCCTCTGTATCATCCCCTCTCTTTCAGCCCCTCTGTTTCAGCCCCTCTGTTTCAGCCCCTCTGTTTCAGCCCCTCTGTTTCAGCCCCTCTGTTTCTCGCCCTCTGTTTCTCGCCCTCTGTTTCTCGCTCTCTGTTTGTCGCCCTCTGTTTCTCGCCCTCTGTTTCAGCCCCACTGTTTCTGCCCCTCTGTTTCAGCCCCTCTGTTTCAGCCCCTTTGTTTCAGCCCCTCTGTTTCTCGCCCTCTGTTTCTCGCCCTCTGTTTCTTGCCCTCTGTTTCTCGCTCTCTGTTTCTCGCCCTCTGTTTCTCGCCCTCTGTTTCAGCAACTCTGTTTCAGCCACTCTGTTTCAGCCCCTCTGTTTCTCGCCCTCTGTTTCTCGCCCTCTGTTTCTCGCCCTCTGTTTCAGCCCCTCTGTTTCAGCCCCTCTGTTTCAGCCCCTCTGTTTCAGCACCTCTGTTTCTCGCCCTCTGTTTCTCGCCCTCTGTTTCTCGCCCTCTGTTTCTCGCTCTCTGTTTCTCGCCCTCTGTTTCAGCCCCTCTGTTTCTCGCCCACTGTTTCAGCCCCTCTGTTTCTCGCCATCTGTTTCAGCCCCTCTGTTTCAGCCCCTCTGTTTCTCGCCCTCTGTTTCAGACCCTCTGTTTCAGCCCCTCTGTTTCAGCCCCTCTGTTTCAGCACCACTGTTTCTCGCCCTTTGTTTCTCGCCCTCTGTTTCAGCCCCTCTGTTTCTCGCCCTCTGTTTCAGCCCCTCTGTTTCTCGCACTCTGTTTTCGCCCCTCTGTTTCAACCCCTCTGTTTCTCGCCCTCTGTTTCAGCCCCTCTGTTTCAGCCCCTCTGTATCAGCCCCTCTGTTTCAGCCCCTCTGTTTCTCGCCCTCTGTTTCTCGCCCTCTGTTTCAGCCCCTCTGTTTCAGCCCCTCTGTTTCAGCCCCTCTGTTTCAGCCCCTCTGATTCTCGCCCTCTGTTTCTCGCCCTCTGTTTCTCGCCCTCTGTTTCTCGCTCTCTGTTTGTCGCCCTGTGTTTCTCGCCCTCTGTTTCAGCCCCTCTGTTTCTGCCCCTCTGTTTCAGCCCCTCTGTTTCAGCCCCTCTGTTTCAGCCCCTCTGTTTCTCGCCCTCTGTTTCTCGCCCTCTGTTTCTTGCCCTCTGTTTCTCGCTCTCTGTTTCTCGCCCTCTGTTTCTCGCCCTCTGTTTCAGCAACTCTGTTTCAGCCCCTCTGTTTCAGCCCCTCTGTTTCTCGCCCTCTGTTTCTCGCCCTCTGTTTCTCGCCCTCAGTTTCAGCCCAACTGTTTCAACCCCTTTGTTTCAGCCCCTCTGTTTCAGCCCCTCTGTTTCTCGCCCACTGTTTCTCGCCCTCTGTTTCAGTCCCTCTGTTTCAGCCCCTCTGTTTCAGCCCCTCTGTTTCAGCCCCTCTGTTTCAGCACCTCTGTTTCAGCCCCTCTGTTTCTCGCCCTCTGTTTCTCGACCTCTGTTTCTCGCCCTCTGTTTCTCGCCCTCTGTTTCAGCCCCTCTGTTTCAGCCCCTCTGTTTCAGCCCCTCTGTTTCTTGCCCTCTGTTTCTCGCCCTCTGTTTCAGCCCCTCTGTTTCTGCCCCTCAGTTCCAGCCCCTCTGTTTCTTGCCCTCTGTTTCAGCACCTCTGTTTCTCGCCCTCTCTTTCAGCCCCTCTCTTTCTCGCCCTCTGTTGCAGGCCCTCTGTTTCAGCCCGTCTGTTTCAGCCCCTCTGTTACAGCCCCTCTGTTTCTCGCCCTCTGTTTCAGCCCCTCTGTTTCTCGCCCTCTGTTTCCGCCCCTCTGTTTCTCGCCCTCTGTTGCAGCCCCTCTGTTTCAGCCCCTCTGTTTCAGCCCCTCTGTTTCAGCTCCTCTGTTTCAGACCCTCTGTTTCTCGCCCTCTGTTTCTCGCCCTCTGTTTCAGCCCCTCTGTTTCAGCCCCTCTGTTTTAGCCCCTCTGTTTCTCGCCCTCTGTTTCAGCCCCTCTGTTTCAGCCCCTCTGTTTCAGCCCCTCTGTTTCAGGCCCACTGTTTCAGACCCTCTGTTTCTCGCCATCTGTTTCAGCCCCTCTGTTTCAGCCCCTCTGTTTCTCGCCCTCTGTTTCAGCCCCTCTGTTCCAGCCCCTCTGTTTCAGCCCCTCTTTTTCAGCCCCTCTGTTTCTCGCCCTCTATTTCTCGCCGTCTGTTTCTCGCTCTCTGTTTCAGCCCCTCTGTTTCTCGCCCTCTGTTTCAGCCCCTCTGTTTCAGCCACTCTGTTTCAGCTCCTCTGTTTCTCGCCCTCTGTTTCTCGCCCACTGTTTCTCGCCCTCTGTTTCAGCCCCTCTGTTTCAGCCCCTCTGTTTCATACCCTCTGTTTCAGCCCCTCTGTTTCTCGCCCTCTGTTTCTCGCTCTCTCTTTCTCGACCTCTGTTTCTCGCCCTCTGTTTCAGCACCTCTGTTTCAGCCCCTCTGTTTCAGCCCCTCTGTTTCTCGCCCTCTGTTTCTCGTCCTCTGTTTCTCGCCCTCTGTTTCAGCCCCTCTGTTTCAGCCCCTTTGTTTCAGCGCCTCTGTTTCAGCCCCTCTGTATCTCGCCCTCTGTTTCAGCCCCTCTGTTTCAGCCCCTCTGTTTCAGCCCCTCTGTTTCAGCCCCTGTGTTTCTCGCCCTCTGTTTCTCGCCCTCTGTTTCTCGCCCTCTGTTTCTCGCCCTCTGTTTCAGCCCCTCTGTTTCAGCCCCTCTGTTTCAGCCCCTCTGTTTCTCGCCCTCTGTTTCTCGCCCTCTGTTTCTCGCTCTCTGTTTCTCGCCCTCTGTTTCTCGTCCTCTGTTTCAGCCCCTCTGTTTCAGCTCATCTGTTCCTCGCTCTCTGTTTCTCGCCCTCTGTTTCAGCCCCTCTGTTTCTCGCCCACTGTTTCAGCCCCTCTGTTTCTCGCCATCTGTTTCAGCCCCTCTGTTTCAGCCCCTCTGTTTCTCGCCCTCTGTTTCAGCCCCTCTGTTTCAGCCCCTCTGGTTCTCGCCCTCTGTTTCAGCCCCTCTGTTTCAGCACCTCTGTTTCTCGCCCTTTGTTTCTCGCCCTATGTTTCAGCCCCTCTGTTTCTCGCCCTCTGTTACAGCCCCTCTGTTTCAGTCCCTCTGTTTCAGCCCCTCTGTTTCCGCCCTCTGTTTCAGCCCCTCTGTTTCAGCCCCTCTGTTTCAGCCCTTCTGTTTCTCGCCCTCTGTTTCAGCCCCTCTGTTTCAGCCCCTCTGTTTCAGCCCCTCTGTTTCTCGCCCTCTGTTTCTCGCCCTCTGTTTCTCGCCCTCAGTTTCAGCCCCTCTGTTTCAGCACCTTTGTTTCAGCCCCTCTGTTTCAGCCCCTCTGTTTCTCGCCAACTGTTTCTCGCCCTCTGTTTCAGCCCAAGTGTTTCAGCCACTCTGTTTCAGCCCCTCTGTTTCAGCCCCTCTGTTTCAGCCCCTCTGTTTCTCGCCCTCTGTTTCTCGCCCTCTGTTTCTCGCCCTCTGTTTCTCGCCCTCTGTTTCAGCCCCTCTGTTTCAGCCCCTCTGTTTCAGCCCTTCTGTTTCTCGCACTCTGTTTCTCGCCCTCTGTTTCATCCCCTCTGTTTCAGCCCCTCAGTTCCAGCCCCTCTGTTTCTCGCCCTCTGTTTCAGCACCTGTGTTTCACGCCCTCTCTTTCAGCCCCTCTCTTTCTCGCCCTCTGTTGAAGACCCTCTGTTTCAGTCCCTCTGTTTCTCGCCCTCTGTTTCTCGCCCTCTGTTTCAGCCCCTCTGTTTCAACCCCTCTGTTTCAGCTCCTCTGTTTCTCGCCCTCTGTTTGAGCCCCTCTGTTTCAGCCCCTCTGTTTCAGCCCCTCTGTTTCAGCCCCTCTGTTTCAGCCCCTCTGTTTCTCGCCCTCTGTTTCTCGCCTTCGGTTTCAGCCCCTCTGTTTCTCGCCCTCTGTTTCAGCCCCTCTGTTTCTCGCCCTCTATTTCAGCCCCTCTGTTTCAGCCCCTCTGTTTCAGCCCCTCTGTTTCAGCCCTTCTGTTTCAGCCCCTCTGTTTCAGCCCCTCTGTTTCTCGCCCTCTGTTTCAGACCCTCTGTTTCAGCCCCTCAGTATCAGCCCCTCTGTATCAGCCCCTCTGTTACTCGCCCTCTGTTTCTCGCCCTCTGTTTCTCGCCCACTGTTTCACCCCCTCTGTTTCAGCCCCTCTGTTTCAGCCCATCTGTTTCAGCCCCACTGTTTCAGCCCCTCTGTTTCAGCCCCTGTGTTTGAGCCACTCTGTTTCTCGCCCTCTGTTTCTCGCTCTCTGTTTCTCGCCCTCTGTTTCAGCCCCTCTGTTTCAGCCCCTCTGTATCAGCACCTCTGTTTCAGCCCATCTGTTTCTCGCCCTCTGTTTCTCGCCCTCAGTTTCAGCCCCTCTGTTTCAGCCCCTCTGTTTCAGCCCCTCTGTTTCAGCCCCTCTGTTTCTCGCCCTCTGTTTCTCGCTCTCTGTTTCTCGCCCTCTGTTTCTCGCCCTCTGTTTCAGCCCCTCTGTTTCAGCCCCTCTGTTTCAGCCCCTCTGTTTCAGCCCCTCTGTTTCTCGCCCTCTGTTTCAGCCCCTCTGTTTCAGTCCCTTTGTTTCAGCCCATCTGTTTCAGCCCCTCAGTTTCAGCCCCTCTGTTTCTCGCCCTCTGTTTCAGCCCCTCTGTTTCAGCCCCTCTGTTTCTCGCCCTCAGTTTCAGCCCCTCTGTTTCAGCCCCTCTGTTTCAGCCACTCTGTTTCAGCCCCTCTCTTTCTCGCCCTCTCTTTCTCGCCCTCTGTTTCAGCCCCTCTGTTTCAGCCCCTCTGTTTCTCGCCCTCTGTTTCTCGCCCTCTGTTTCTCGCCCTCTGTTTCTCGCTCTCTGTTTCTCGCCCTCTGTTTCTCGCCCTCTGTTTCAGCCCCTCTGTTTCAGCCCCTCTGTTTCAGCCCCTCTGTTTCAGCCCCTCTGTTTATCGCCCTCTGTTTCTCGCCCTCTGTTTATCGCCCTCTGTTTCTCGCTCTCTGTTTCTCGCCCTCTGTTTCTCGCCCTCTGTTTCAGCCCCTCTGTTTCAGCCCCTCTGTTTCAGCGCCTCTGTTTCTCGCCCTCTGTTTCTCGCCCACTGTTTCTCGCCCTCTGTTTCTGCCCCTCTGTTTCAGCCCCTCTGTTTCAGCCCCTCTGTTTCAGACCCTCTATTTCTCGCCCTCTGTTTCTCGCCCTCTGTTTCTTGCCCTCTGTTTCTCGCTCTCTGTTTCTCGCCCTCTGTTTCTCGCCCTCTGTTTCTGCCCCTCTGTTTCAGCCCCTCTGTTTCAGCCCGTCTGTTTCTCGCCCTCTGTTTCTCGCCCTTTGTTTCTCGCCCTCAGTTTCAGCCCCTCTGTTTCAGCCCCTTTGTTTCAGCCCCTCTGTTTCAGGCCCTCTGTTTCTCGCCCACTGTTTCTCGCCCTCTGTTTCAGCCCCTCTGTTTCAGCCCCTCTGTTTCAGCCCCTCTGCTTCAGCCACTCTGTTTCAGCCCCTCTGTTTCAGCCCCTCTGTTTCTCGCCCTCTGTTTCTCGCCCACTGTTTCTCGCACCTCTGTTTCTCGCCCTCTGTTTCAGCCCCTCTGTTTCAGCCCCTCTGTTTCAGCCCCTCTGTTTCTCGCCCTCTGTTTCTCGCCCTCTGTTTCAGCCCCTCTGTTTCAGCCCCTCAGTTCCAGGCCCTCTGTTTCTCGTCCTCTGTTTCGGCACCTCTGTTTCTCGCCCTCTCTTTCAGCACCTCTCTTTCTCGCCCTCTGTTGCAGACCCTGTGTTTCAGCCCATCTGTTTCAGCCCCTCTGTTTCAGACCCTCTGTTTCTCGCCCTCTGTTTCAGCCCCTCTGTTTCTCGCCCTCTGTTTCCGCCCCTCTGTTTCTCGCCCTCTGTTGCAGCTCCTCTGTTTCAGCCCCTCTGTTTCAGCCCCTCTGTTTCAGCCCTTCTCTTTCAGCCCCTCTGTTTCAGCCCCTCTGTTTCTCGCCCTCTGTTTCAGACCCTCTGTTTCAGCCCCTCTGTTTCAGTCCCTCTGTTTCAGCCCCTCTGTTTCTCGCCCTCTGTTTCAGCCCCTCTGTTTCTCGCCCTCTGTTTCCGCCCCTCTGTTTCTCGCCCTCTGTTGCAGCCACTCTGTTTCAGCCCCTCTGTTTCAGCCCCTCTGTTTCAGCCCTTCTGTTTCAGCCCCTCTGTTTCAGCCCCTCTGTTTCTCGCCGTCTGTTTCAGCCCCTCTGTTTCAGCCCCTCTGTTTCAGCCCCTCTGCATCAGCCCCTCTGTTTCTCGCCCTCTGTTTCTCGCCCTCTGTTTCTCGCCCACTGTTTCACCCCCTCTGTTTCAGCCCCTCTGTTTCAGCCCATCTGTTTCAGCCCCACTGATTCAGCCCCTCTGTTTCAGCCCCTGTGTTTCAGCCCCTCTGTTTCTCGCCCTCTGTTTCTCGCTCTCTGTTTCTCGCCCTCTGTTTCAGCCCCTCTGTTTCAGCCCCTCTGTATCAGCACCTCTGTTTCAGCCCATCTGTTTCTCGCCCTCTGTTTCTCGCCCTCAGTTTCAGCCCCTCTGTTTCAGCCCCTCTGTTTCAGCCCCTCTGTTTCAGCCCCTCTGTTTCTCGCCCTCTGTTTCTCGCTCTCTGTTTCTCGCCCTCTGTTTCTCGCCCTCTGTTTCAGCCCCTCTGTTTCAGCCCCTCTGTTTCAGCCCCTCTCTTTCAGCCCCTCTGTTTCTCGCCCTCTGTTTCAGCCCCTCTGTTTCAGTCCCTTTGTTTCAGCCCCTCTGTTTCAGCCCCTCAGTTTCAGCCCCTCTGTTTCTCGCCCTCTGTTTCAGCCCCTCTGTTTCAGCCCCTCAGTTTTAGCCCCTGTGTTTCTCCCCCTCTGTTTCAGTACCTCTGTTTCTCGCCCTCTGTTTCAGCCCCTCTGTTTCAGCCCCTCTGTTTCAGCCCCTCTGTTTCAGCACCTCTGTTTCTCGCCCTTTGTTTCTCGCCCTCTGTTTCAGCCCCTCTGTTTCTCGCCCTCTGTTTCAGCCCCTCTGTTTCAGCCCCTCTGTTTCAGCCCCTCTGTTTCAGCCCTTCTGTTTCAGCCCCTCTGTTTCAGCCCCTCTGTTTCTCGCCCTCTGTTTCAGACCCTCTGTTTCAGCCCCTCAGTATCAGCCCCTCTGTATCAGCCCCTCTGTTTCTCGCCCTCTGTTTCTCGCCCTCTGTTTCTCGCCCACTGTTTCACCCCCTCTGTTTCAGCCCCTCTGTTTCAGCCCATCTGTTTCAGCCCCACTGTTTCAGCCCCTCTGTTTCAGCCCCTGTGTTTGAGCCACTCTGTTTCTCGCCCTCTGGTTCTCGCTCTCTGTTTCTCGCCCTCTGTTTCAGCCCCTCTGTTTCAGCCCCTCTGTATCAGCACCTCTGTTTCAGCCCATCTGTTTCTCGCCCTCTGTTTCTCGCCCTCAGTTTCAGCCCCTCTGTTTCAGCCCCTCTGTTTCAGCCCCTCTGTTTCAGCCCCTCTGTTTCTCGCCCTCTGTTTCTCGCTCTCTGTTTCTCGCCCTCTGTTTCTCGCCCTCTGTTTCAGCCCCTCTGTTTCAGCCCCTCTGTTTCAGCCCCTCTGTTTCAGCCCCTCTGTTTCTCGCCCTCTGTTTCAGCCCCTCTGTTTCAGTCCCTTTGTTTCAGCCCATCTGTTTCAGCCCCTCAGTTTCAGCCCCTCTGTTTCTCGCCCTCTGTTTCAGCCCCTCTGTTTCAGCCCCTCTGTTTCTCGCCCTCAGTTTCAGCCCCTCTGTTTCAGCCCCTCTGTTTCAGCCACTCTGTTTCAGCCCCTCTCTTTCTCGCCCTCTCTTTCTCGCCCTCTGTTTCAGCCCCTCTGTTTCAGCCCCTCTGTTTCTCGCCCTCTGTTTCTCGCCCTCTGTTTCTCGCCCTCTGTTTCTCGCTCTCTGTTTCTCGCCCTCTGTTTCTCGCCCTCTGTTTCAGCCCCTCTGTTTCAGCCCCTCTGTTTCAGCCCCTCTGTTTCAGCCCCTCTGTTTATCGCCCTCTGTTTCTCGCCCTCTGTTTATCGCCCTCTGTTTCTCGCTCTCTGTTTCTCGCCCTCTGTTTCTCGCCCTCTGTTTCAGCCCCTCTGTTTCAGCCCCTCTGTTTCAGCGCCTCTGTTTCTCGCCCTCTGTTTCTCGCCCACTGTTTCTCGCCCTCTGTTTCTGCCCCTCTGTTTCAGCCCCTCTGTTTCAGCCCCTCTGTTTCAGACCCTCTATTTCTCGCCCTCTGTTTCTCGCCCTCTGTTTCTTGCCCTCTGTTTCTCGCTCTCTGTTTCTCGCCCTCTGTTTCTCGCCCTCTGTTTCTGCCCCTCTGTTTCAGCCCCTCTGTTTCAGCCCGTCTGTTTCTCGCCCTCTGTTTCTCGCCCTGTGTTTCTCGCCCTCAGTTTCAGCCCCTCTGTTTCAGCCCCTTTGTTTCAGCCCCTCTGTTTCAGGCCCTCTGTTTCTCGCCCACTGTTTCTCGCCCTCTGTTTCAGCCCCTCTGTTTCAGCCCCTCTGTTTCAGCCCCTCTGTTTCTCGCCCTCTGTTTCTCGCCCACTGTTTCTCGCACCTCTGTTTCTCGCCCTCTGTTTCAGCCCCTCTGTTTCAGCCCCTCTGTTTCAGCCCGTCTGTTTCTCGCCCTCTGTTTCTCGCCCTGTGTTTCTCGCCCTCAGTTTCAGCCCCTCTGTTTCAGCCCCTTTGTTTCAGCCCCTCTGTTTCAGGCCCTCTGTTTCTCGCCCACTGTTTCTCGCCCTCTGTTTCAGCCACTCTGTTTCAGCCCCTCTGTTTCAGCCCCTCTGTTTCTCGCCCTCTGTTTCTCGCCCACTGTTTCTCGCACCTCTGTTTCTCGCCCTCTGTTTCAGCCCCTCTGTTTCAGCCCCTCTGTTTCAGCCCCTCTGTTTCTCGCCCTCTGTTTCTCGCCCTCTGTTTCAGCCCCTCTGTTTCAGCCCCTCAGTTCCAGGCCCTCTGTTTCTCGTCCTCTGTTTCGGCACCTCTGTTTCTCGCCCTCTCTTTCAGCACCTCTCTTTCTCGCCCTCTGTTGCAGACCCTGTGTTTCAACCCATCTGTTTCAGCCCCTCTGTTTCAGACCCTCTGTTTCTCGCCCTCTGTTTCAGCCCCTCTGTTTCTCGCCCTCTGTTTCCGCCCCTCTGTTTCTCGCCCTCTGTTGCAGCTCCTCTGTTTCAGCCCCTCTGTTTCAGCCCCTCTGTTTCAGCCCTTCTCTTTCAGCCCCTCTGTTTCAGCCCCTCTGTTTCTCGCCCTCTGTTTCAGACCCTCTGTTTCAGCCCCTCTGTTTCAGTCCCTCTGTTTCAGCCCCTCTGTTTCTCGCCCTCTGTTTCAGCCCCTCTGTTTCTCGCCCTCTGTTTCCGCCCCTCTGTTTCTCGCCCTCTGTTGCAGCCCCTCTGTTTCAGCCCCTCTGTTTCAGCCCCTCTGTTTCAGCCCTTCTGTTTCAGCCCCTCTGTTTCAGCCCCTCTGTTTCTCGCCGTCTGTTTCAGCCCCTCTGTTTCAGCCCCTCTGTTTCAGCCCCTCTGCATCAGCCCCTCTGTTTCTCGCCCTCTGTTTCTCGCCCTCTGTTTCTCGCCCACTGTTTCACCCCCTCTGTTTCAGCCCCTCTGTTTCAGCCCATCTGTTTCAGCCCCACTGATTCAGCCCCTCTGTTTCAGCCCCTGTGTTTCAGCCCCTCTGTTTCTCGCCCTCTGTTTCTCGCTCTCTGTTTCTCGCCCTCTGTTTCAGCCCCTCTGTTTCAGCCCCTCTGTATCAGCACCTCTGTTTCAGCCCATCTGTTTCTCGCCCTCTGTTTCTCGCCCTCAGTTTCAGCCCCTCTGTATCAGCCCCTCTGTTTCAGCCCCTCTGTTTCAGCCCCTCTGTTTCTCGCCCTCTGTTTCTCGCTCTCTGTTTCTCGCCCTCTGTTTCTCGCCCTCTGTTTCAGCCCCTCTGTTTCAGCCCCTCTGTTTCAGCCCCTCTCTTTCAGCCCCTCTGTTTCTCGCCCTCTGTTTCAGCCCCTCTGTTTCAGTCCCTTTGTTTCAGCCCCTCTGTTTCTGCCCCTCAGTTTCAGCCCCTCTGTTTCTCGCCCTCTGTTTCAGCCCCTCTGTTTCAGCCCCTCAGTTTTAGCCCCTGTGTTTCTCCCCCTCTGTTTCAGCACCTCTGTTTCTCGCCCTCTGTTTCAGCCCCTCTGTTTCAGCCCCTCTGTTTCAGCCCCTCTGTTTCAGCACCTCTGTTTCTCGCCCTTTGTTTCTCGCCCTCTGTTTCAGCCCCTCTGTTTCTCGCCCTCTGTTTCAGCCCCTCTGTTTCAGCCCCTCTGTTTCAGCCCCTCTGTTTCAGCCCCTCTGTTTCTCGCCATCTGTTTCAGCCCCTCTGTTTCAGCCCCAATGTTTCTCGCCCTCTGTTTCAGCCCCTCTGTTTCAGTCCCTCTGTTTCAGCCCCTCTGTTTCAGCACCTCTGTTTCTCGCCCTTTGTTTCTCGCCCTCTTTTTCAGCCCCTCTGTTTCTCGCCCTCTGTTTCAGCCCCTCTGTTTCTCGCCCTCTGATTCAGCCCCTCTGTTTCAGCCCCTCTGTTTCAGTCCCTCTGTTTCAGCCCCTCTGTTTCAGCCCCTCTGTTTCACGCCCTCTGTTTCAGCCCCTCTGTTTCAGCCCCTCTGTTTCTCGCCCTCTGTTTCAGCCCCTCTGTTTCAGCCCCTCTGTATCAGCCCCTCTGTTTCAGCCCCTCTGTTTCTCGCCCTCTGTTTCTCTCCCTCTGTTTCAGCCCCTCTGTTTCAGCCCCTCTGTTTCAGCGCCTCTGTTTCAGCCCCTCTGTTTCTCGCCCTCTGTTTCTCGCTCTCTGTTTCTCGCCCTCTGTTTCTCGCCCTCTGTTTCAGCCCCTCTGTTTCAGCCCCTCTGTTTCAGCCCCTCTGTTTCAGCCCCTCTGTTTCTCGCCCTCTGTTTCTTTCCCTCTGCTTCTCGCCCTTTGTTTCATCACCTCTGTTTCAGCCCCTCTGTTTCAGCTCCACTGTTTCTGCCCCTCTGTTTCTCGCCCTCCCTTTCAGCCCCTCTGTTTCGCGCCCTCTGTTTCAGCCCCTCTGTTTCAGCCCCTCTGTTTCAGCCCCTCTGTTTCAGCCCCTCTGATTCTCGCCCTCTGTTTCTCGCCCTCTGTTTCTCGCCCTCTGTTTCTCGCTCTCTGTTTCTCGCCCTCTGTTTCTCGCCCTCTGTTTCAGCCCCTCTGTTTCTGCCCCTCTGTTTCAGCCCCTCTGTTTCAGCCCCTCTGTTTCAGCCCCACTGTTTCTCGCCCTCTGTTTCTCGCCCTCTGTTTCTCGCCCTCTGTTTCTCGCCCTCTGTTTCTCGCCCTCTGTTTCAGCCCCTCTGTTTCAGCCCCTCTGTTTCAGCCCCTCTCTATCAGCCCCTCTGTTTCAGCCCCTCTGTTTCTCGCCCTCTGTTTCTCGGCCTCTGTTTCAGCCCCTCTGTTTCAGCCCCTCTGTTTCAGCCCCTCTGTTTCAGTCCCTCTGTTTCAGCACCTCTGTTTCAGCCCCTCTATTTCTCGCCCACTGTTTCTCGCCCTCTGTTTTTCGCCCTCTGTTTCTCGCCCTCTGTTTCAGCCCCTCTGATTCAGCCCCTCTGTTTCAGCCCCTCTGTTTCAGCCCCTCTGTTTCAGACCCTCTGTTTCAGCCCCTCTGTTTCAGCCTCTCTGTTTCAGCAAGTCTGTTTCTCGCCCTTTGTTTCTCGCCCTCTGTTTCAGCCCCTCTGTTTCTCGCCCTCTGTTTCAGCCCCTCTGTTGCTCGCACTCTGTTTCAGCCCCTCTGTTTCAACCCCTCTGTTTCTCGCCCTCTGTTTCAGCCCCTCTGTTTCAGCCCCTCTGTATCAGCCCCTCTGTTTCAGCCCCTCTGTTTCTCGCCCTCTGTTTCTCGCCCTCTGTTTCAGCCCCTCTGTTTCAGCCCCTCTGTTTCAGCCCCTCTGTTTCAGCCCCTCTGTTTCAGCCCCTCTGATTCTCGTCCTCTGTTTCTCGCCCTTTGTTTCTCGCCCTCTGTTTGAGCCCCTCTGTTTCTCGACCTCTGTTTCAGCCCCTCTGTTTCTCGCACTCTGTTTCAGCCCCTCTGTTTCAGCCTCTCTGTTTCTCGCCCTCTGTTTCAGCCCCTCTGTTTCAGCCCCTCTGTATCAGCCCCTCTGTTTCAGCACCTCTGTTTCTCGCCCTCTGTTTCTCGCCCTCTGTTTCAGCCCCTCTGTTTCAGCCCCTCTGTTTCAGCCCCTCTGTTTCAGCCCCTCTGTTTCAGCCCCTCTGATTCTCGCCCTCTGTTTCTCGCCCTCTGTTTCTCGCCCTCTGTTTCTCGCTCTCTGTTTCTCGCCCTCTGTTTCTCGCCCTCTGTTTCAGCCCCTCTGTTTCTGCCCCTCTGTTTCAGCCCCTCAGTTTCAGCCCCTCTGTTTCAGCCCCACTGTTTCTCGCCCTCTGTTTCTCGCCCTCTGTTTCTCGCCCTCTGTTTCTCGCCCTCTGTTTCTCAAAAATCTGTTTCAGCCCCTCTGTTTCAGCCCCTCTGTTTCAGCCCCTCTCTATCAGCCCCTCTGTTTCAGCCCCTCTGTTTCTCGCCCTCTGTTTCTCGCCCTCTGTTTCAGCCCCTCTGTTTCAGCCTTTCTGTTTCAGCCCCTCTGTTTCAGTCCCTCTGTTTCAGCACCTCTGTTTCAGCCCCTCTGTTTCTCGCCCACTGTTTCTCGCCCTCTGTTTTTCGCCCTCTGTTTCTCGCCCTCTGTTTCTCGCCCTCTGTTTCAGCCCCTCTGTTTCAGTCCCTCTGTTGCAGCCCCTCTGTTTCTCGCCCTCTGTTTCAGCCCCTCTGTTTCTCGCCCTCTGTTTCAGCCCCTCTGTTTCATCCCCTCTGTTTCTCGCCCTCTGTTTCAGCCCCTCTGTTTCAGCCCCTCTGTATCAGCCCCTCTGTTTCAGCCCCTCTGTTTCTCGCCCTCTGTTTCTCGCCCTCTGTTTCAGCCCCTCTGTTTCAGCCCCTCTGTTTCAGCCCCTCTGTTTCAGCCCCTCTGTTTCTCGCCCTCTGTTTCTCGCCCTCTGTTTCTCGCCCTCTGTTTCTCGCTCTCTGTTTCTCGCCCTCTGTTTCAGCCCCTCTGTTTCTCGCCCACTGTTTCAGCCCCTCTGTTTCTCGCCATCTGTTTCAGCCCCTCTGTTTCAGCCCCTCTGTTTCTCGCCCTCTGTTTCAGACCCTCTGTTTCAGCCCCTCTGTTTCAGCCCCTCTGTTTCAGCACCTCTGTTTCTCGCCCTTTGTTTCTCGCCCTCTGTTTCAGCCCCTCTGTTTCTCGCCCTCTGTTTCAGCCCCTCTGTTTCTCGCACTCTGTTTCAGCCCCTCTGTTTCAACCCCTCTGTTTCTCGCCCTCTGTTTCAACCCCTCTGTTTCAGCCCCTCTGTATCATCCCCTCTCTTTCAGCCCCTCTGTTTCAGCCCCTCTGTTTCAGCCCCTCTGTTTCAGCCCCTCTGTTTCAGCCCCTCTGTTTCTCGCCCTCTGTTTCTCGCCCTCTGTTTCTCGCTCTCTGTTTGTCGCCCTCTGTTTCTCGCCTTCTGTTTCAGCCCCACTGTTTCTGCCCCTCTGTTTCAGCCCCTCTGTTTCAGCCCCTTTGTTTCAGCCCCTCTGTTTCTCGCCCTCTGTTTCTCGCCCTCTGTTTCTTGCCCTCTGTTTCTCGCTCTCTGTTTCTCGCCCTCTGTTTCTCGCCCTCTGTTTCAGCAACTCTGTTTCAGCCACTCTGTTTCAGCCCCTCTGTTTCTCGCCCTCTGTTTCTCGCCCTCTGTTTCTCGCCCTCTGTTTCAGCCCCTCTGTTTCAGCCCCTCTGTTTCAGCCCCTCTGTTTCAGCACCTCTGTTTCTCGCCCTCTGTTTCTCGCCCTCTGTTTCTCGCCCTCTGTTTCTCGCTCTCTGTTTCTCGCCCTCTGTTTCAGCCCCTCTGTTTCTCGCCCACTGTTTCAGCCCCTCTGTTTCTCGCCATCTGTTTCAGCCCCTCTGTTTCAGCCCCTCTGTTTCTCGCCCTCTGTTTCAGACCCTCTGTTTCAGCCCCTCTGTTTCAGCCCCTCTGTTTCAGCACCACTGTTTCTCGCCCTTTGTTTCTCGCCCTCTGTTTCAGCCCCTCTGTTTCTCGCCCTCTGTTTCAGCCCCTCTGTTTCTCGCACTCTGTTTTCGCCCCTCTGTTTCAACCCCTCTGTTTCTCGCCCTCTGTTTCAGCCCCTCTGTTTCAGCCCCTCTGTATCAGCCCCTCTGTTTCAGCCCCTCTGTTTCTCGCCCTCTGTTTCTCGCCCTCTGTTTCAGCCCCTCTGTTTCAGCCCCTCTGTTTCAGCACCTCTGTTTCAGCCCCACTGATTCTCGCCCTCTGTTTCTCGCCCTCTGTTTCTCGCCCTCTGTTTCTCGCTCTCTGTTTGTCGCCCTCTGTTTCTCGCCCTCTGTTTCAGCCCCTCTGTTTCTGCCCTTCTGTTTTAGCCCCTCTGTTTCAGCCCCTCTGTTTCAGCCCCTCTGTTTCTCGCCCTCTGTTTCTCGCCCTCTGTTTCTTGCCCTCTGTTTCTCGCTCTCTGTTTCTCGCCCTCTGTTTCTCGCCCTCTGTTTCAGCACCTCTGTTTCAGCCCCTCTGTTTCAGCCCCTCTGTTTCTCGCCCTCTGTTTCTCGCCCTCTGTTTCTCGCCCTCAGTTTCAGCCCAACTGTTTCAACCCCTTTGTTTCAGCCCCTCTGTTTCAGCCCCTCTGTTTCTCGCCCACTGTTTCTCGCCCTCTGTTTCAGTCCCTCTGTTTCAGCCCCTCTGTTTCAGCCCCTCTGTTTCAGCCCCTCTGTTTCAGCACCTCTGTTTCAGCCCCTCTGTTTCTCGCCCTCTGTTTCTCGACCTCTGTTTCTCGCCCTCTGTTTCTCGCCCTCTGTTTCAGCCCCTCTGTTTCAGCCCCTCTGTTTCAGCCCCTCGGTTTCTTGCCCTCTGTTTCTCGCCCTCTGTTTCAGCCCCTCTGTTTCTGCCCCTCAGTTCCAGCCCCTCTGTTTCTTGCCCTCTGTTTCAGCACCTCTGTTTCTCGCCCTCTCTTTCAGACCCTCTCTTTCTCGCCCTCTGTTGCAGGCCCTCTGTTTCAGCCCGTCTGTTTCAGCCCCTCTGTTACAGCACCTCTGTTTCTCGCCCTCTGTTTCAGCCCCTCTGTTTCTCGCCCTCTGTTTCCGCCCCTCTGTTTCTCGCCCTCTGTTGCAGCCCCTCTGTTTCAGCCCCTCTGTTTCAGCCCCTCTGTTTCAGCTCCTCTGTTTCAGACCCTCTGTTTCTCGCCCTCTGTTTCTCGCCCTCTGTTTCAGCCCCTCTGTTTCAGCCCCTCTGTTTTAGCCCCTCTGTTTCTCGCCCTCTGTTTCAGCCCCTCTGTTTCAGCCCCTCTGTTTCAGCCCCTCTGTTTCAGGCCCACTGTTTCAGACCCTCTGTTTCTCGCCATCTGTTTCAGCCCCTCTGTTTCAGCCCCTCTGTTTCTCGCCCTCTGTTTCAGCCCCTCTGTTCCAGCCCCTCTGTTTCAGCCCCTCTTTTTCAGCCCCTCTGTTTCTCGCCCTCTATTTCTCGCCGTCTGTTTCTCGCTCTCTGTTTCAGCCCCTCTGTTTCTCGCCCTCTGTTTCAGCCCCTCTGTTTCAGCCACTCTGTTTCAGCTCCTCTGTTTCTCGCCCTCTGTTTCTCGCCCACTGTTTCTCGCCCTCTGTTTCAGCCCCTCTGTTTCAGCCCCTCTGTTTCAGCCCCTCTGTTTCAGCCCCTCTGTTTCTCGCCCTCTGTTTCTCGCTCTCTCTTTCTCGACCTCTGTTTCTCGCCCTCTGTTTCAGCACCTCTGTTTCAGCCCCTCTGTTTCAGCCCCTCTGTTTCTCGCCCTCTGTTTCTCGTCCTCTGTTTCTCGCCCTCTGTTTCAGCCCCTCTGTTTCAGCCCCTTTGTTTCAGCGCCTCTGTTTCAGCCCCTCTGTATCTCGCCCTCTGTTTCAGCCCCTCTGTTTCAGCCCCTCTGTTTCAGCCCCTCTGTTTCAGCCCCTGTGTTTCTCGCCCTCTGTTTCTCGCCCTCTGTTTCTCGCCCTCTGTTTCTCGCCCTCTGTTTCAGCCCCTCTGTTTCAGCCCCTCTGTTTCAGCCCCTCTGTTTCTCGCCCTCTGTTTCTCGCCCTCTGTTTCTCGCTCTCTGTTTCTCGCCCTCTGTTTCTCGTCCTCTGTTTCAGCCCCTCTGTTTCAGCTCATCTGTTCCTCGCTCTCTGTTTCTCGCCCTCTGTTTCAGCCCCTCTGTTTCTCGCCCACTGTTTCAGCCCCTCTGTTTCTCGCCATCTGTTTCAGCCCCTCTGTTTCAGCCCCTCTGTTTCTCGCCCTCTGTTTCAGCCCCTCTGTTTCAGCCCCTCTGGTTCTCGCCCTCTGTTTCAGCCCCTCTGTTTCAGCACCTCTGTTTCTCGCCCTTTGTTTCTCGCTCTCTGTTTCAGCCCCTCTGTTTCTCGCCCTCTGTTACAGCCCCTCTGTTTCAGTCCCTCTGTTTCAGCCCCTCTGTTTCCGCCCTCTGTTTCAGCCCATCTGTTTCAGCCCCTCTGTTTCAGCCCTTCTGTTTCTCGCCCTCTGTTTCAGCCCCTCTGTTTCCGCCCCTCTGTTTCTCGCCCTCTGTTTCTCGCCCTCTGTTTCTCGCCCTCAGTTTCAGCCCCTCTGTTTCAGCACCTTTGTTTCAGCCCCTCTGTTTCAGCCCCTCTGTTTCTCGCCCACTGTTTCTCGCCCTCTGTTTCAGCCCAAGTGTTTCAGCCACTCTGTTTCAGCCCCTCTGTTTCAGCCCCTCTGTTTCAGCCCCTCTGTTTCTCGCCCTCTGTTTCTCGCCCTCTGTTTCTCGCCCTCTGTTTCTCGCCCTCTGTTTCAGCCCCTCTGTTTCAGCCCCTCTGTTTCAGCCCTTCTGTTTCTCGCACTCTGTTTCTCGCCCTCTGTTTCATCCCCTCTGTTTCAGCCCCTCAGTTCCAGCCCCTCTGTTTCTCGCCCTCTGTTTCAGCACCTGTGTTTCACGCCCTCTCTTTCAGCCCCTCTCTTTCTCGCCCTCTGTTGAAGACCCTCTGTTTCAGTCCCTCTGTTTCTCGCCCTCTGTTTCTCGCCCTCTGTTTCAGCCCCTCTGTTTCAACCCCTCTGTTTCAGCTCCTCTGTTTCTCGCCCTCTGTTTGAGCCCCTCTGTTTCAGCCCCTCTGTTTCAGCCCCTCTGTTTCAGCCCCTCTGTTTCTCGCCCTCTGTTTCTCGCCTTCGGTTTCAGCCCCTCTGTTTCTCGCCCTCTGTTTCAGCCCCTCTGTTTCTCGCCCTCTATTTCAGCCCCTCTGTTTCAGCCCCTCTGTTTCAGCCCCTCTGTTTCAGCCCTTCTGTTTCAGCCCCTCTGTTTCAGCCCCTCTGTTTCTCGCCCTCTGTTTCAGACCCTCTGTTTCAGCCCCTCAGTATCAGCCCCTCTGTATCAGCCCCTCTGTTTCTCGCCCTCTGTTTCTCGCCCTCTGTTTCTCGCCCACTGTTTCACCCCCTCTGTTTCAGCCCCTCTGTTTCAGCCCATCTGTTTCAGCCCCACTGTTTCAGCCCCTCTGTTTCAGCCCCTGTGTTTGAGCCACTCTGTTTCTCGCCCTCTGTTTCTCGCTCTCTGTTTCTCGCCCTCTGTTTCAGCCCCTCTGTTTCAGCCCCTCTGTATCAGCACCTCTGTTTCAGCCCATCTGTTTCTCGCCCTCTGTTTCTCGCCCTCAGTTTCAGCCCCTCTGTTTCAGCCCCTCTGTTTCAGCCCCTCTGTTTCAGCCCCTCTGTTTCTCGCCCTCTGTTTCTCGCTCTCTGTTTCTCGCCCTCTGTTTCTCGCCCTCTGTTTCTCGCCCACTGTTTCAGCCCCTCTGTTTCAGCCCCTCTGTTTCAGCCCCTCTGTTTCAGCCCCTCTGTTTCAGACCCTCTATTTCTCGCCCTCTGTTTCTCGCCCTCTGTTTCTTGCCCTCTGTTTCTCGCTCTCTGTTTCTCGCCCTCTGTTTCTCGCCCTCTGTTTCTGCCCCTCTGTTTCAGCCCCTCTGTTTCAGCCCGTCTGTTTCTCGCCCTCTGTTTCTCGCCCTGTGTTTCTCGCCCTCAGTTTCAGCCCCTCTGTTTCAGCCCCTTTGTTTCAGCCCCTCTGTTTCAGGCCCTCTGTTTCTCGCCCACTGTTTCTCGCCCTCTGTTTCAGCCCCTCTGTTTCAGCCCCTCTGTTTCAGCCCCTCTGCTTCAGCCACTCTGTTTCAGCCCCTCTGTTTCAGCCCCTCTGTTTCTCGCCCTCTGTTTCTCGCCCACTGTTTCTCGCACCTCTGTTTCTCGCCCTCTGTTTCAGCCCCTCTGTTTCAGCCCCTCTGTTTCAGCCCCTCTGTTTCTCGGCCTCTGTTTCTCGCCCTCTGTTTCAGCCCCTCTGTTTCAGCCCCTCAGTTCCAGGCCCTCTGTTTCTCGTCCTCTGTTTCGGCACCTCTGTTTCTCGCCCTCTCTTTCAGCACCTCTCTTTCTCGCCCTCTGTTGCAGACCCTGTGTTTCAGCCCATCTGTTTCAGCCCCTCTGTTTCAGACCCTCTGTTTCTCGCCCTCTGTTTCAGCCCCTCTGTTTCTCGCCCTCTGTTTCCGCCCCTCTGATTCTCGCCCTCTGTTGCAGCTCCTCTGTTTCAGCCCCTCTGTTTCAGCCCCTCTGTTTCAGCCCTTCTCTTTCAGCCCCTCTGTTTCAGCCCCTCTGTTTCTCGCCCTCTGTTTCAGACCCTCTGTTTCAGCCCCTTCTGTTTCAGTCCCTCTGTTTCAGCCCCTCTGTTTCTCGCCCTCTGTTTCAGCCCCTCTGTTTCTCGCCCTCTGTTTCCGCCCCTCTGTTTCTCGCCCTCTGTTGCAGCCACTCTGTTTCAGCCCCTCTGTTTCAGCCCCTCTGTTTCAGCCCTTCTGTTTCAGCCCCTCTGTTTCAGCCCCTCTGTTTCTCGCCGTCTGTTTCAGCCCCTCTGTTTCAGCCCCTCTGTTTCAGCCCCTCTGCATCAGCCCCTCTGTTTCTCGCCCTCTGTTTCTCGCCCTCTGTTTCTCGCCCACTGTTTCACCCCCTCTGTTTCAGCCCCTCTGTTTCAGCCCATCTGTTTCAGCCCCACTGATTCAGCCCCTCTGTTTCAGCCCCTGTGTTTCAGCCCCTCTGTTTCTCGCCCTCTGTTTCTCGCTCTCTGTTTCTCGCCCTCTGTTTCAGCCCCTCTGTTTCAGCCCCTCTGTATCAGCACCTCTGTTTCAGCCCATCTGTTTCTCGCCCTCTGTTTCTCGCCCTCAGTTTCAGCCCCTCTGTTTCAGCCCCTCTGTTTCAGCCCCTCTGTTTCAGCCCCTCTGTTTCTCGCCCTCTGTTTCTCGCTCTCTGTTTCTCGCCCTCTGTTTCTCGCCCTCTGTTTCAGCCCCTCTGTTTCACCCCCTCTGTTTCAGCCCCTCTCTTTCAGCCCCTCTGTTTCTCGCCATCTGTTTCAGCCCCTCTGTTTCAGTCCCTTTGTTTCAGCCCCTCTGTTTCAGCCCCTCAGTTTCAGCCCCTCTGTTTCTCGCCCTCTGTTTCAGCCCCTCTGTTTCAGCCCCTCAGTTTTAGCCCCTGTGTTTCTCCCCCTCTGTTTCAGCACCTCTGTTTCTCGCCCTCTGTTTCAGCCCCTCTGTTTCAGCCCCTCTGTTTCAGCCCCTCTGTTTCAGCCCCTCTGTTTCTCGCCCTTTGTTTCTCGCCCTCTGTTTCAGCCCCTCTGTTTCTCGCCCTCTGTTTCAGCCCCTCTGTTTCAGCCCCTCTGTTTCAGCCCCTCTGTTTCAGCCCTTCTGTTTCAGCCCCTCTGTTTCAGCCCCTCTGTTTCTCGCCCTCTGTTTCAGACCCTCTGTTTCAGCCCCTCAGTATCAGCCCCTCTGTATCAGCCCCTCTGTTTCTCGCCCTCTGTTTCTCGCCCTCTGTTTCTCGCCCACTGTTTCACCCCCTCTGTTTCAGCCCCTCTGTTTCAGCCCATCTGTTTCAGCCCCACTGTTTCAGCCCCTCTGTTTCAGCCCCTGTGTTTGAGCCACTCTGTTTCTCGCCCTCTGTTTCTCGCTCTCTGTTTCTCGCCCTCTGTTTCAGCCCCTCTGTTTCAGCCCCTCTGTATCAGCACCTCTGTTTCAGCCCATCTGTTACTCGCCCTCTGTTTCTCGCCCTCAGTTTCAGCCCCTCTGTTTCAGCCCCTCTGTTTCAGCCCCTCTGTTTCAGCCCCTCTGTTTCTCGCCCTCTGTTTCTCGCTCTCTGTTTCTCGCCCTCTGTTTCTCGCCCTCTGTTTCAGCCCCTCTGTTTCAGCCCAACTGTTTCAGCCCCTCTGTTTCAGCCCCTCTGTTTCTCGCCCTCTGTTTCAGCCCCTCTGTTTCAGTCCCTTTGTTTCAGCCCATCTGTTTCAGCCCCTCAGTTTCAGCCCCTCTGTTTCTCGCCCTCTGTTTCAGCCCCTCTGTTTCAGCCCCTCTGTTTCTCGCCCTCAGTTTCAGCCCCTCTGTTTCAGCCCCTCTGTTTCAGCCACTCTGTTTCAGCCCCTCTCTTTCTCGCCCTCTCTTTCTCGCCCTCTGTTTCAGCCCCTCTGTTTCAGCCCCTCTGTTTCTCGCCCTCTGTTTCTCGCCCTCTGTTTCTCGCCCTCTGTTTCTCGCTCTCTGTTTCTCGCCCTCTGTTTCTCGCCCTCTGTTTCAGCCCCACTGTTTCAGCCCCTCTGTTTCAGCCCCTCTGTTTCAGCCCCTCTGTTTATCGCCCTCTGTTTCTCGCCCTCTGTTTATCGCCCTCTGTTTCTCGCTCTCTGTTTCTCGCCCTCTGTTTCTCGCCCTCTGTTTCAGCCCCTCTGTTTCAGCCCCTCTGTTTCAGCCCCTCTGTTTCTCGCCCTCTGTTTCTCGCCCACTGTTTCTCGCCCTCTGTTTCTGCCCCTCTGTTTCAGCCCCTCTGTTTCAGCCCCTCTGTTTCAGACCCTCTATTTCTCGCCCTCTGTTTCTCGCCCTCTGTTTCTTGCCCTCTGTTTCTCGCTCTCTGTTTCTCGCCCTCTGTTTCTCGCCCTCTGTTTCTGCCCCTCTGTTTCAGCCCCTCTGTTTCAGCCCGTCTGTTTCTCGCCCTCTGTTTCTCGCCCTGTGTTTCTCGCCCTCAGTTTCAGCCCCTCTGTTTCAGCCCCTTTGTTTCAGCCCCTCTGTTTCAGGCCCTCTGTTTCTCGCCCACTGTTTCTCGCCCTCTGTTTCAGCCCCTCTGTTTCAGCCCCTCTGTTTCAGCCCCTCTGCTTCAGCCACTCTGTTTCAGCCCCTCTGTTTCAGCCCCTCTGTTTCTCGCCCTCTGTTTCTCGCCCACTGTTTCTCGCACCTCTGTTTCTCGCCCTCTGTTTCAGCCCCTCTGTTTCAGCCCCTCTGTTTCAGCCCCTCTGTTTCTCGCCCTCTGTTTCTCGCCCTCTGTTTCAGCCCCTCTGTTTCAGCCCCTCAGTTCCAGGCCCTCTGTTTCTCGTCCTCTGTTTCGGCACCTCTGTTTCTCGCCCTCTCTTTCAGCACCTCTCTTTCTCGCCCTCTGTTGCAGACCCTGTGTTTCAACCCATCTGTTTCAGCCCCTCTGTTTCAGACCCTCTGTTTCTCGCCCTCTGTTTCAGCCCCTCTGTTTCTCGCCCTCTGTTTCCGCCCCTCTGTTTCTCGCCCTCTGTTGCAGCTCCTCTGTTTCAGCCCCTCTGTTTCAGCCCCTCTGTTTCAGCCCTTCTCTTTCAGCCCCTCTGTTTCAGCCCCTCTGTTTCTCGCCCTCTGTTTCAGACCCTCTGTTTCAGCCCCTCTGTTTCAGTCCCTCTGTTTCAGCCCCTCTGTTTCTCGCCCTCTGTTTCAGCCCCTCTGTTTCTCGCCCTCTGTTTCCGCCCCTCTGTTTCTCGCCCTCTGTTGCAGCCCCTCTGTTTCAGCCCCTCTGTTTCAGCCCCTCTGTTTCAGCCCTTCTGTTTCAGCCCCTCTGTTTCAGCCCCTCTGTTTCTCGCCGTCTGTTTCAGCCCCTCTGTTTCAGCCCCTCTGTTTCAGCCCCTTTGCATCAGCCCCTCTGTTTCTCGCCCTCTGTTTCTCGCCCTCTGTTTCTCGCCCACTGTTTCACCCCCTCTGTTTCAGCCCCTCTGTTTCAGCCCATCTGTTTCAGCCCCACTGATTCAGCCCCTCTGTTTCAGCCCCTGTGTTTCAGCCCCTCTGTTTCTCGCCCTCTGTTTCTCGCTCTCTGTTTCTCGCCCTCTGTTTCAGCCCCTCTGTTTCAGCCCCTCTGTATCAGCACCTCTGTTTCAGCCCATCTGTTTCTCGCCCTCTGTTTCTCGCCCTCAGTTTCAGCCCCTCTGTTTCAGCCCCTCTGTTTCAGCCCCTCTGTTTCAGCCCCTCTGTTTCTCGCCCTCTGTTTCTCGCTCTCTGTTTCTCGCCCTCTGTTTCTCGCCCTCTGTTTCAGCCCCTCTGTTTCAGCCCCTCTGTTTCAGCCCCTCTCTTTCAGCCCCTCTGTTTCTCGCCCTCTGTTTCAGCCCCTCTGTTTCAGTCCCTTTGTTTCAGCCCCTCTGTTTCAGCCCCTCAGTTTCAGCCCCTCTGTTTCTCGCCCTCTGTTTCAGCCCCTCTGTTTCAGCCCCTCAGTTTTAGCCCCTGTGTTTCTCCCCCTCTGTTTCAGCACCTCTGTTTCTCGCCCTCTGTTTCAGCCCCTCTGTTTCAGCCCCTCTGTTTCAGCCCCTCTGTTTCAGCCCCTCTGTTTCTCGCCCTTTGTTTCTCGCCCTCTGTTTCAGCCCCTCTGTTTCTCGCCCTCTGTTTCAGCCCCTCTGTTTCAGCCCCTCTGTTTCAGCCCCTCTGTTTCAGCCCCTCTGTTTCTCGCCATCTGTTTCAGCCCCTCTGTTTCAGCCCCAATGTTTCTCGCCCTCTGTTTCAGCCCCTCTGTTTCAGTCCCTCTGTTTCAGCCCCTCTGTTTCAGCACCTCTGTTTCTCGCCCTTTGTTTCTCGCCCTCTTTTTCAGCCCCTCTGTTTCTCGCCCTCTGTTTCAGCCCCTCTGTTTCTCGCCCTCTGATTCAGCCCCTCTGTTTCAGCCCCTCTGTTTCAGTCCCTCTGTTTCAGCCCCTCTGTTTCAGCCCCTCTGTTTCACGCCCTCTGTTTCAGCCCCTCTGTTTCAGCCCCTCTGTTTCTCGCCCTCTGTTTCAGCCCCTCTGTTTCAGCCCCTCTGTATCAGCCCCTCTGTTTCAGCCCCTCTGTTTCTCGCCCTCTGTTTCTCTCCCTCTGTTTCAGCCCCTCTGTTTCAGCCCCTCTGTTTCAGCGCCTCTGTTTCAGCCCCTCTGTTTCTCGCCCTCTGTTTCTCGCTCTCTGTTTCTCGCCCTCTGTTTCTCGCCCTCTGTTTCAGCCCCTCTGTTTCAGCCCCTCTGTTTCAGCCCCTCTGTTTCAGCCCCTCTGTTTCTCGCCCTCTGTTTCTTTCCCTCTGCTTCTCGCCCTTTGTTTCATCACCTCTGTTTCAGCCCCTCTGTTTCAGCTCCACTGTTTCTGCCCCTCTGTTTCTCGCCCTCCCTTTCAGCCCCTCTGTTTCGCGCCCTCTGTTTCAGCCCCTCTGTTTCAGCCCCTCTGTTTCAGCCCCTCTGTTTCAGCCCCTCTGATTCTCGCCCTCTGTTTCTCGCCCTCTGTTTCTCGCCCTCTGTTTCTCGCTCTCTGTTTCTCGCCCTCTGTTTCTCGCCCTCTGTTTCAGCCCCTCTGTTTCTGCCCCTCTGTTTCAGCCCCTCTGTTTCAGCCCCTCTGTTTCAGCCCCACTGTTTCTCGCCCTCTGTTTCTCGCCCTCTGTTTCTCGCCCTCTGTTTCTCGCCCTCTGTTTCTCGCCCTCTGTTTCAGCCCCTCTGTTTCAGCCCCTCTGTTTCAGCCCCTCTCTATCAGCCCCTCTGTTTCAGCCCCTCTGTTTCTCGCCCTCTGTTTCTCGGCCTCTGTTTCAGCCCCTCTGTTTCAGCCCCTCTGTTTCAGCCCCTCTGTTTCAGTCCCTCTGTTTCAGCACCTCTGTTTCAGCCCCTCTATTTCTCGCCCACTGTTTCTCGCCCTCTGTTTTTCGCCCTCTGTTTATCGCCCTCTGTTTCTCGCCCTCTGTTTCAGCCCCTCTGTTTCAGTCCCTCTGTTTCAGACCCTCTGTTTCTCGCCCTCTGTTTCTCTCCCTCTGTTTCAGCCCCTCTGTTTCAGCCCCTCTGTTTCAGCCCCTCTGTTTCTCGCCCTCTGTTTCAGCCCCTCTGTTTCATCCCCTCTGTTTCTCGCCCTCTGTTTCAGCCCCTCTGTTTCAGCCCCTCTGTATCAGCCCCTCTGTTTCAGCCCCTCTGTTTCTCGCCCTCTGTTTCTCGCCCTCTGTTTCAGCCCCTCTGTTTCAGCCCCTCTGTTTCAGCCCCTCTGTTTCAGCCCCTCTGTTTCTCGCCCTCTGTTTCTCGCCCTCTGTTTCTCGCCCTCTGTTTCTCGCTCTCTGTTTCTCGCCCTCTGTTTCAGCCCCTCTGTTTCTCGCCCACTGTTTCAGCCCCTCTGTTTCTCGCCATCTGTTTCAGCCCCTCTGTTTCATCCCCTCTGTTTCTCGCCCTCTGTTTCAGACCCTCTGTTTCAGCCCCTCTGTTTCACCCCTCTGTTTCAGCACCTCTGTTTCTCGCCCTTTGTTTCTCGCCCTCTGTTTCAGCCCCTCTGTTTCTCGCCCTCTGTTTCAGCCCCTCTGTTTCTCGCAGTCTGTTTCAGCCCCTCTGTTATAACCCCTCTGTTTCTCGCCCTCTGTTTCAGCCCCTCTGTTTCAGCCCCTCTGTATCATCCCCTCTGTTTCAGCCCCTCTGTTTCTCGCCCTCTGATTCTCGCCCTCTGTTTCAGCCC
Organism: Stegostoma tigrinum; assembly: GCF_030684315.1. Classification (NCBI taxonomy): domain Eukaryota; kingdom Metazoa; phylum Chordata; class Chondrichthyes; order Orectolobiformes; family Stegostomatidae; genus Stegostoma; species Stegostoma tigrinum. The sequence goes on from NW_026728408.1 coordinate 3,197,030, forward strand.
CTCTGTTTCAGCCCCTCTGTTTCAGCCCCTCTGTTTCAGCCCCTATGATTCTCGCCCTCTGTTTCTCGCCCTCTGTTTCTCGCCCTCTGTTTCTCGCTCTCTGTTTCTCGCCCTCTGTTTCTCGCCCTCTGTTTCAGCCCCTCTGTTTCAGCCCCTCTGTTTCAGCCCCTCTGTTTCTCGCCCTCTGTTTCTCGCCCACTGTTTCTCGCCCTCTGTTTCAGCCCCTCTGATTCAGCCCCTCTGTTTCAGCCCCTCTGTTTCAGCCCCTCTGTTTCAGACCCTCTGTTTCAGCCCCTCTGTTTCAGCCTCTCTGTTTCAGCACCTCTGTTTCTCGCCCTTTGTTTCTCGCCCTCTGTTTCAGCCCCTCTGTTTCTCGCCCTCCGTTTCAGCCCCTCTGTTGCTCGCACTCTGTTTCAGCCCCTCTGTTTCAACCCCTCTGTTTCTCGCCCTCTGTTTCAGCCCCTCTGTTTCAGCCCCTCTGTATCAGCCCCTCTGTTTCAGCCCCTCTGTTTCTCGCCCTCTGTTTCTCGCCCTCTGTTTCAGCCCCTCTGTTTCAGCCCCTCTGTTTCAGCCCCTCTGTTTCAGCCCCTCTGTTTCAGCCCCTCTGATTCTCGCCCTCTGTTTCTCGTCCTTTGTTTCTCGCCCTCTGTTTGAGCCCCTCTGTTTCTCGACCTCTGTTTCAGCCCCTCTGTTTCTCGCACTCTGTTTCAGCCCCTCTGTTTCAGCCTCTCTGTTTCTCGCCCTCTGTTTCAGCCCCTCTGTTTCAGCCCCTCTGTATCAGCCCCTCTGTTTCAGCACCTCTGTTTCTCGCCCTCTGTTTCTCGCCCTCTGTTTCAGCCCCTCTGTTTCAGCCCCTCTGTTTCAGCCCCTCTGTTTCAGCCCCTCTGTTTCAGCCCCTCTGATTCTCGCCCTCTGTTTCTCGCCCTCTGTTTCTCGCCCTCTGTTTCTCGCTCTCTGTTTCTAGCCCTCTGTTTCTCGCCCTCTGTTTCAGCCCCTCTGTTTCTGCCCCTCTGTTTCAGCCCCTCAGTTTCAGCCCCTCTGTTTCAGCCCCACTGTTTCTCGCCCTCTGTTTCTCGCCCTCTGTTTCTCGCCCTCTGTTTCTCGCCCTCTGTTTCTCAAAAATCTGTTTCAGCCCCTCTGTTTCAGCCCCTCTGTTTCAGCGCCTCTCTATCAGCCCCTCTGTTTCAGCCCCTCTGTTTCTCGCCCTCTGTTTCTCGCCCTCTGTTTCAGCCCCTCTGTTTCAGCCTTTCTGTTTCAGCCCCTCTGTTTCAGTCCCTCTGTTTCAGCACCTCTGTTTCAGCCCCTCTGTTTCTCGCCCACTGTTTCTCGCCCTCTGTTTTTCGCCCTCTGTTTCTCGCCCTCTGTTTCTCGCCCTCTGTTTCAGCCACTCTGTTTCAGTCCCTCTGTTGCAGCCCCTCTGTTTCTCGCCCTCTGTTTCTCTCCCTCTGTTTCAGCCCCTCTGTTTCAGCCCCTCTGTTTCAGCCCCTCTGTTTCTCGCCCTCTGTTTCAGCCCCTCTGTTTCATCCCCTCTGTTTCTCGCCCTCTGTTTCAGCCCCTCTGTTTCAGCCCCTCTGTATCAGCCCCTCTGTTTCAGCCCCTCTGTTTCTCGCCCTCTGTTTCTCGCCCTCTGTTTCAGCCCCTCTGTTTCAGCCCCTCTGTTTCAGCCCCTCTGTTTCAGCCCCTCTGTTTCTCGCCCTCTGTTTCTCGCCCTCTGTTTCTCGCCCTCTGTTTCTCGCTCTCTGTTTCTCGCCCTCTGTTTCAGCCCCTCTGTTTCTCGCCCACTGTTTCAGCCCCTCTGTTTCTCGCCATCTGTTTCAGCCCCTCTGTTTCAGCCCCTCTGTTTCTCGCCCTCTGTTTCAGACCCTCTGTTTCAGCCCCTCTGTTTCAGCCCCTCTGTTTCAGCACCTCTGTTTCTCGCCCTTTGTTTCTCGCCCTCTGTTTCAGCCCCTCTGTTTCTCGCCCTCTGTTTCAGCCCCTCTGTTTCTCGCACTCTGTTTCAGCCCCTCTGTTTCAACCCCTCTGTTTCTCGCCCTCTGTTTCAGCCCCTCTGTTTCAGCCCCTCTGTATCATCCCCTCTGTTTCAGCCCCTCTGTTTCTCGCCCTCTGTTTCTCGCCCTCTGTTTCAGCCCCTCTGTTTCAGCCCCTCTGTTTCAGCCCCTCTGTTTCAGCCCCTCTGTTTCAGCCCCTCTGTTTCTCGCCCTCTGTTTCTCGCCCTCTGTTTCTCGCTCTCTGTTTGTCGCCCTCTGTTTCTCGCCCTCTGTTTCAGCCCCACTGTTTCTGCCCCTCTGTTTCAGCCCCTCTGTTTCAGCCCCTTTGTTTCAGCCCCTCTGTTTCTCGCCCTCTGTTTCTCGCCCTCTGTTTCTTGCCCTCTCTTTCTCGCTCTCTGTTTCTCGCCCTCTGTTTCTCGCCCTCTGTTTCAGCAACTCTGTTTCAGCCACTCTGTTTCAGCCCCTCTGTTTCTCGCCCTCTGTTTCTCGCCCTCTGTTTCAGCCCCTCTGTTTCAGCCCCTCTGTTTCAGCCCCTCTGTTTCAGCACCTCTGTTTCTCGCCCTCTGTTTCTCGCCCTCTGTTTCTCGCCCTCTGTTTCTCGCTCTCTGTTTCTCGCCCTCTGTTTCAGCCCCTCTGTTTCTCGCCCACTGTTTCAGCCCCTCTGTTTCTCGACATCTGTTTCAGCCCCTCTGTTTCAGCCCCTCTGTTTCTCGCCCTCTGTTTCAGACCCTCTGTTTCAGCCCCTCTGTTTCAGCCCCTCTGTTTCAGCACCTCTGTTTCTCGCCCTTTGTTTCTCGCCCTCTGTTTCAGCCCCTCTGTTTCTCGCCCTCTGTTTCAGCCCCTCTGTTTCTCGCACTCTGTTTTCGCCCCTCTGTTTCAACCCCTCTGTTTCTCGCCCTCTGTTTCAGCCCCTCTGTTTCAGCCCCTCTGTATCAGCCCCTCTGTTTCAGCCCCTCTGTTTCTCGCCCTCTGTTTCAGCCCCTCTGTTTCAGCCCCTCTGTTTCAGCCCCTCTGTTTCAGCCCCTCTGATTCTCGCCCTCTGTTTCTCGCCCTCTGTTTCTCGCCCTCTGTTTCTCGCTCTCTGTTTGTCGCCCTCTGTTTCTCGCCCTCTGTTTCAGCCCCTCTGTTTCTGCCCCTCTGTTTCAGCCCCTCTGTTTCAGCCCCTCTGTTTCAGCCCCTCTGTTTCTCGCCCTCTGTTTCTCGCCCTCTGTTTCTTGCCCTCTGTTTCTCGCTCTCTGTTTCTCGCCCTCTGTTTCTCGCCCTCTGTTTCAGCACCTCTGTTTCAGCCCCTCTGTTTCAGCCCCTCTGTTTCTCGCCCTCTGTTTCTCGCCCTCTGTTTCTCGCCCTCAGTTTCAGCCCAACTGTTTCAGCCCCTTTGTTTCAGCCCCTCTGTTTCAGCCCCTCTGTTTCTCGCCCACTGTTTCTCGCCCTCTGTTTCAGTCCCTCTGTTTCAGCCCCTCTGTTTCAGCCCCTCTGTTTCAGCCCCTCTGTTTCAGCACCTCTGTTTCAGCCCCTCTGTTTCTCGCCCTCTGTTTCTCGACCTCTGTTTCTCGCCCTCTGTTTCTCGCCCTCTGTTTCAGCCCCTCTGTTTCAGCCCCTCTGTTTCAGCCCCTCTGTTTCTTGCCCTCTGTTTCTCGCCCTCTGTTTCAGCCCCTCTGTTTCTGCCCCTCAGTTCCAGCCCCTCTGTTTCTTGCCCTCTGTTTCAGCACCTCTGTTTCTCGCCCTCTCTTTCAGCCCCTCTCTTTCTCGCCCTCTGTTGCAGGCCCTCTGTTTCAGCCCGTCTGTTTCAGCCCCTCTGTTACAGCCCCTCTGTTTCTCGCCCTCTGTTTCAGCCCCTCTGTTTCTCGCCCTCTGTTTCCGCCCCTCTGTTTCTCGCCCTCTGTTGCAGCCCCTCTGTTTCAGCCCCTCTGTTTCAGCCCCTCTGTTTCAGCTCCTCTGTTTCAGACCCTCTGTTTCTCGCCCTCTGTTTCTCGCTAACTGTTTCAGCCCCTCTGTTTCAGCCCCTCTGTTTTAGCCCCTCTGTTTCTCGCCCTCTGTTTCAGCCCCTCTGTTTCAGCCCCTCTGTTTCAGCCCCTCTGTTTCAGGCCCACTGTTTCAGACCCTCTGTTTCTCGCCATCTGTTTCAGCCCCTCTGTTTCAGCCCCTCTGTTTCTCGCCCTCTGTTTCAGCCCCTCTGTTCCAGCCCCTCTGTTTCAGCCCCTCTTTTTCAGCCCCTCTGTTTCTCGCCCTCTATTTCTCGCCGTCTGTTTCTCGCTCTCTGTTTCAGCCCCTCTGTTTCTCGCCCTCTGTTTCAGCCCCTCTGTTTCAGCCACACTGTTTCAGCTCCTCTGTTTCTCGCCCTCTGTTTCTCGCCCACTGTTTCTCGCCCTCTGTTTCAGCCCCTCTGTTTCAGCCCCTCTGTTTCAGCCCCTCTGTTTCAGCCCCTCTGTTTCTCGCCCTCTGTTTCTCGCTCTCTCTTTCTCGACCTCTGTTTCTCGCCCTCTGTTTCAGCACCTCTGTTTCAGCCCCTCTGTTTCAGCCCCTCTGTTTCTCGCCCTCTGTTTCTCGCCCTCTGTTTCTCGCCCTCTGTTTCAGCCCCTCTGTTTCAGCCCCTTTGTTTCAGCGCCTCTGTTTCAGCCCCTCTGTATCTCGCCCTCTGTTTCAGCCCCTCTGTTTCAGCCCCTCTGTTTCAGCCCCTCTGTTTCAGCCCCTCTGTTTCTCGACCTCTGTTTCTCGCCCTCTGTTTCTCGCCCTCTGTTTCTCGCCCTCTGTTTCAGCCCCTCTGTTTCAGCCCCTCTGTTTCAGCCCCTCTGTTTCTCGCCCTCTGTTTCTCGCCCTCTGTTTCTCGCTCTCTGTTTCTCGCCCTCTGTTTCTCGTCCTCTGTTTCAGTCCCTCTGTTTCAGCTCATCTGTTCCTCGCTCTCTGTTTCTCGCCCTCTGTTTCAGCCCCTCTGTTTCTCGCCCACTGTTTCAGCCCCTCTGTTTCTCGCCATCTGTTTCAGCCCCTCTGTTTCAGCCCCTCTGTTTCTCGCCCTCTGTTTCAGCCCCTCTGTTTCAGCCCCTCTGGTTCTCGCCCTCTGTTTCAGCCCCTCTGTTTCAGCACCTCTGTTTCTCGCCCTTTGTTTCTCGCCCTCTCTTTCAGCCCCTCTGTTTCTCGCCTCTCTGTTACAGCCCCTCTGTTTCAGTCCCTCTGTTTCAGCCCCTCTGTTTCCGCCCTCTGTTTCAGCCCCTCTGTTTCAGCCCCTCTGTTTCAGCCCTTCTGTTTCTCGCCCTCTGTTTCAGCCCCTCTGTTTCAGCCCCTCTGTTTCAGCCACTCTGTTTCAGCCCCTCTGTTTCTCGCCCTCTGTTTCTCGCCCTCTGTTTCTCGCCCTCTGTTTAAGCCCCTCTGTTTCAGCCCCTCTGTTTCAGCCCCTCTGTTTCTCGCCCTCTGTTTCTCGCCCTCTGTTTCTCGCCCTCTGTTTCTCGCTCTTTGTTTCTCGCCCTCTGTTTCTCGCCCTCTGTTTCAGCCCCTCTGTTTCAGCCCCTCTGTTTCAGCCCCTCTGTTTCATCCCCTCTGTTTCAGCCCCTCTGTTTCAGCCCCTCTGTTTCTCGCCTTCTGTTTCTCGCCCTCTGTTTCTCGCCCTCAGTTTCAGCCCCTCTGTTTCAGCCCCTTTGTTTCAGCCCCTCTGTTTCAGCCCCTCTGTTTCTCGCCAACTGTTTCTCGCCCACTGTTTCAGCCCCTCTGTTTCAGCCCCTCTGTTTCAGCCCCTCTGTTTCTCGCCCTCTCTTTCTCGCCCTCTGTTTCTCGCCCTCTGTTTCTCGCCCTCTGTTTCAGCCCCTCTGTTTCAGCCCCTCTGTTTCAGCCCCTCTGTTTCTCGCCCTCTGTTTCTCGCCCTCTGTTTCAGCCCCTCTGTTACTGCCCCTCAGTTCCAGCCCCTCTGTTTCTTGCCCTCTGTTTCAGCACCTCTGTTTCTCGCCCTCTCTTTCAGCCCCTCTCTTTCTCGCCCTCTGTTGCAGACCCTCTGTTTCAGCCCGTCTATTTCAGCCCCTCTGTTTCAGCCCCTCTGTTTCTTGCCCTCTGTTTCCGCCCCTCTGTTTCTCGCCCTCTGTTGCAGCCCCTCTGTATCAGCCCCTCTGTTTCAGCCCCTCTGTTTCAGCCCCTCTGTTTCAGCCCCTTTGTTTCAGCCCCTCTGTTTCTCGCCCTCTGTTTCTCGCCCTCTGTTTCTTGCCCTCTGTTTCTCGCTCTCTGTTTCTCGCCCTCTGTTTCTCGCCCTCTGTTTCAGCAACTCTGTTTCAGCCACTCTGTTTCAGCCCCTCTGTTTCTCGCCCTCTGTTTCTCGCCCTCTGTTTCTCGCCCTCTGTTTCAGCCCCTCTGTTTCAGCCCCTCTGTTTCAGCCCCTCTGTTTCAGCCCCTCTGTTTCTCGCCCTCTGTTTCTCGCCCTCTGATTCTCGCCCTCTGTTTCTCGCTCTCTGTTTCTCGCCCTCTGTTTCAGCCCCTCTGTTTCTCGCCCACTGTTTCAGCCCCTCTGTTTCTCGCCATCTGTTTCAGCCCCTCTGTTTCAGCCCCTCTGTTTCTCGCCCTCTGTTTCAGACCCTCTGTTTCAGCCCCTCTGTTTCAGCCCCTCTGTTTCAGCACCTCTGTTTCTCGCCCTTTGTTTCTCGCCCTCTGTTTCAGCCCCTCTGTTTCTCGCCCTCTGATTCAGCCCCTCTGTTTCTCGCACTCTGTTTTAGCCCCTCTGTTTCAACCCCTCTGTTTCTCGCCCTCTGTTTCAGCCCCTCTGTTTCAGCCCCTCTGTATCAGCCCCTCTGTTTCAGCCCCTCTGTTTCTCGCCCTCTGTTTCTCGCCCTCTGTTTCAGCCCCTCTGTTTCAGCCCCTCTGTTTCAGCCCCTCTGTTTCAGCCCCTCTGATTCTCGCCCTCTGTTTCTCGCCCTCTGTTTCTCGCCCTCTGTTTCTCGCTCTCTGTTTGTCGCCCTCTGTTTCTCGCCCTCTGTTTCAGCCCCTCTGTTTCTGCCCCTCTGTTTCAGCCCCTCTGTTTCAGCCCCTCTGTTTCAGCCCCTCTGTTTCTCGCCCTCTGTTTCTCGCCCTCTGTTTCTTGCCCTCTGTTTCTCGCTCTCTGTTTCTCGCCCTCTGTTTCTCGCCCTCTGTTTCAGCACCTCTGTTTCAGCCCCTCTGTTTCAGCCCCTCTGTTTCTCGCCCTCTGTTTCTCGCCCTCTGTTTCTCGCCCTCAGTTTCAGCCCAACTGTTTCAGCCCCTTTGTTTCAGCCCCTCTGTTTCAGCCCCTCTGTTTCTCGCCCACTGTTTCTCGCCCTCTGTTTCAGTCCCTCTGTTTCAGCCCCTCTGTTTCAGCCCCTCTGTTTCTCGCCCTCTGTTTCAGCACCTCTGTTTCAGCCCCTCTGTTTCTCGCCCTCTGTTTCTCGACCTCTGTTTCTCGCCCTCTGTTTCTCGCCCTCTGTTTCAGCCCCTCTGTTTCAGCCCCTCTGTTTCAGCCCCTCTGTTTCTTGCCCTCTGTTTCTCGCCCTCTGTTTCAGCCCCTCTGTTTCTGCCCCTCAGTTCCAGCCCCTCTGTTTCTTGCCCTCTGTTTCAGCACCTCTGTTTCTCGCCCTCTCTTTCAGCCCCTCTCTTTCTCGCCCTCTGTTGCAGGCCCTCTGTTTCAGCCCGTCTGTTTCAGCCCCTCTGTTACAGCCCCTCTGTTTCTCGCCCTCTGTTTCAGCCCCTCTGTTTCTCGCCCTCTGTTTCCGCCCCTCTGTTTCTCGCCCTCTGTTGCAGCCCCTCTGTTTCAGCCCCTCTGTTTCAGCCCCTCTGTTTCAGCTCCTCTGTTTCAGACCCTCTGTTTCTCGCCCTCTGTTTCTCGCCCTCTGTTTCAGCCCCTCTGTTTCAGCCCCTCTGTTTTAGCCCCTCTGTTTCTCGCCCTCTGTTTCAGCCCCTCTGTTTCAGCCCCTCTGTTTCAGCCCCTCTGTTTCAGGCCCACTGTTTCAGACCCTCTGTTTCTCGCCATCTGTTTCAGCCCCTCTGTTTCAGCCCCTCTGTTTCTCGCCCTCTGTTTCAGCCCCTCTGTTTCAGCCCCTCTGTTTCAGCCCCTCTTTTTCAGACCCTCTGTTTCTCGCAATCTGTTTCTCGCCGTCTGTTTCTCGCTCTCTGTTTCAGCCCCTCTGTTTCTCGCCCTCTGTTTCAGCCCCTCTGTTTCAGCCACTCTCTTTCAGCTCCTCTGTTTCTCGCCCTCTGTTTCTCGCCCACTGTTTCTCGCCCTCTGTTTCAGCCCCTCTGTTTCAGCCCCTCTGTTTCAGCCCCTCTGTTTCAGCCCCTCTGTTTCTCGCCCTCTGTTTCTCGCTCTCTCTTTCTCGACCTCTGTTTCTCGCCCTCTGTTTCAGCACCTCTGTTTCAGCCCCTCTGTTTCAGCCCCTCTGTTTCTCGCCCTCTGTTTCTCGCCCTCTGTTTCTCGCCCTCTGTTTCAGCCCCTCTGTTTCAGCCCCTTTGTTTCAGCGCCTCTGTTTCAGCCCCTCTGTATCTCGCCCTCTGTTTCAGCCCCTCTGTTTCAGCCCCTCTGTTTCAGCCCCTCTGTTTCAGCCCCTCTGTTTCTCGCCCTCTGTTTCTCGCCCTCTGTTTCTCGCCCTCTGTTTCTCGCCCTCTGTTTCAGCCCCTCTGTTTCAGCCCCTCTGTTTCAGCCCCTCTGTTTCTCGCCCTCTGTTTCTCGCCCTCTGTTTCTCGCTCTCTGTTTCTCGCCCTCTGTTTCTCGTCCTCTGTTTCAGCCCCTCTGTTTCAGCTCATCTGTTCCTCGCTCTCTGTTTCTCGCCCTCTGTTTCAGCCCCTCTGTTTCTTGCCCACTGTTTCAGCCCCTCTGTTTCAGCCCCTCTGGTTCGCGCCCTCTGTTTCAGCCACTCTGTTTCAGCACCTCTGTTTCTCGCCCTTTGTTTCTCGCCCTCTGTTTCAGCCCCTCTGTTTCTCGCCCTCTGTTACAGCCCCTCTGTTTCAGTCCCTTTGTTTCAGCCCCTCTGTTTCCGCCCTCTGTTTCAGCCCCTCTGTTTCAGCCCCTATGTTTCAGCCCCTCTGTTTCTCGCCCTCTGTTTCAGCCCCTCTGTTTCAGCCCCTCTGTTTCAGCCACTCTGTTTCAGCCCCTCTGTTTCTCGCCCTCTGTTTCTCGCCCTCGTGTTTCTCGCCCTCTGTTTAAGCCCCTCTGTTTCAGCCCCTCTGTTTCAGCCCCTCTGTTTCTCGCCCTCTGTTTCTCGCCCTCTGTTTCTCGCCCTCTGTTTCTCGCTCTTTGTTTCTCGCCCTCTGTTTCTCGCCCTCTGTTTCAGCCCCTCTGTTTCAGCCCCTCTGTTTCAGCCCCTCTGTTTCATCCCCTCTGTTTCAGCCCCTCTGTTTCAGCCCCTCTGTTTCTCGCCCTCTGTTTCTCGCCCTCTGTTTCTCGCCCTCAGTTTCAGCCCCTCTGTTTCATCCCCTCTGTTTCAGCCCCTCTGTTTCAGCACCTCTGTTACTCGCCCTTTGTTTCTCGCCCTCTGTTTCAGCCCCTCTGTTTCTCGCCCTCTGATTCAGCCCCTCTGTTTCTCGCACTCTGTTTTAGCCCCTCTGTTTCTACCCCTCTGTTTCTCGCCCTCTGTTTCAGCCCCTCTGTTTCAGCCCCTCTGTATCAGCCCCTCTGTTTCAGCCCCTCTGTTTCTCGCCCTCTGTTTCTCGCCCTCTGTTTCAGCCCCTCTGTTTCAGCCCCTCTGTTTCAGCCCCTCTGTTTCAGCCCCTCTGATTCTCGCCCTCTGTTTCTCGCCCTCTGTTTCTCGCCCTCTGTTTCTCGCTCTCTGTTTGTCGCCCTCTGTTTCTCGCCCTCTGTTTCAGCCCCTCTGTTTCTGCCCCTCTGTTTCAGCCCCTCTGTTTCAGCCCCTCTGTTTCAGCCCCTCTGTTTCTCGCCCTCTGTTTCTCGCCCTCTGTTTCTTGCCCTCTGTTTCTCGCTCTCTGTTTCTCGCCCTCTGTTTCTCGCCCTCTGTTTCAGCACCTCTGTTTCAGCCCCTCTGTTTCAGCCCCTCTGTTTCTCGCCCTCTGTTTCTCGCCCTCTGTTTCTCGCCCTCAGTTTCAGCCCAACTGTTTCAGCCCCTTTGTTTCAGCCCCTCTGTTTCAGCCCCTCTGTTTCTCCCCCACTGTTTCTCGCCCTCTGTTTCAGTCCCTCTGTTTCAGCCCCTCTGTTTCAGCCCCTCTGTTTCAGCCCCTCTGTTTCAGCACCTCTGTTTCAGCCCCTCTGTTTCACGCCCTCTGTTTCTCGACCTCTGTTTCTCGCCCTCTGTTTCTCGCCCTCTGTTTCAGCCCCTCTGTTTCAGCCCCTCTGTTTCAGCCCCTCTGTTTCTTGCCCTCTGTTTCTCGCCCTCTGTTTCAGCCCCTCTGTTTCTGCCCCTCAGATCCAGCCCCTCTGTTTCTTGCCCTCTGTTTCAGCACCTCTGTTTCTCGCCCTCTCTTTCAGCCCCTCTCTTTCTCGCCCTCTGTTGCAGGCCCTCTGTTTCAGCCCGTCTGTTTCAGCCCCTCTGTTACAGCCCCTCTGTTTCTCGCCCTCTGTTTCAGCCCCTCTGTTTCTCGCCCTCTGTTTCCGCCCCTCTGTTTCTCGCCCTCTGTTGCAGCCCCTCTGTTTCAGCCCCTCTGTTTCAGCCCCTCTGTTTCAGCTCCTCTGTTTCAGACCCTCTGTTTCTCGCCCTCTGTTTCTCGCCCTCTGTTTCAGCCCCTCTGTTTCAGCCCCTCTGTTTTAGCCCCTCTGTTTCTCGCCCTCTGTTTCAGCCCCTCTGTTTCAGCCCCTCTGTTTCAGCCCCTCTGTTTCAGGCCCACTGTTTCAGACCCTCTGTTTCTCGCCATCTGTTTCAGCCCCTCTGTTTCAGACCCTCTGTTTCTCGCCCTCTGTTTCAGCCCCTCTGTTTCAGCCCCTCTGTTTCAGCCCCTCTTTTTCAGACCCTCTGTTTCTCGCCCTCTGTTTCTCGCCGTCTGTTTCTCGCTCTCTGTTTCAGCCCCTCTGTTTCTCGCCCTCTGTTTCAGCCCCTCTGTTTCAGCCACTCTGTTTCAGCTCCTCTGTTTCTCGCCCTCTGTTTCTCGCCCACTGTTTCTCGCCCTCTGTTTCAGCCCGTCTGTTTCAGCCCCTCTGTTTCAGCCCCTCTGTTTCAGCCCCTCTGTTTCTCGCCCTCTGTTTCTCGCTCTCTCTTTCTCGACCTCTGTTTCTCGCCCTCTGTTTCAGCACCTCTGTTTCAGCCCCTCTGTTTCAGCCCCTCTGTTTCTCGCCCTCTGTTTCTCGCCCTCTGTTTCTCGCCCTCTGTTTCAGCCCCTCTGTTTCAGCCCCTTTGTTTCAGCGCCTCTGTTTCAGCCCCTCTGTATCTCGCCCTCTGTTTCAGCCCCTCTGTTTCAGCCCCTCTGTTTCAGCCCCTCTGTTTCAGCCCCTCTGTTTCTCGCCCTCTGTTTCTCGCCCTCTGTTTCTCGCCCTCTGTTTCTCGCCCTCTGTTTCAGCCCCTCTGTCTCAGCCCCTCTGTTTCAGCCCCTCTGTTTCTCGCCCTCTGTTTCTCGCCCTCTGTTTCTCGCTCTCTGTTTCTCGCCCTCTGTTTCTCGTCCTCTGTTTCAGCCCCTCTGTTTCAGCTCATCTGTTCCTCGCTCTCTGTTTCTCGCCCTCTGTTTCAGCCCCTCTGTTTCTCGCCCACTGTTTCAGCCCCTCTGTTTCAGCCCCTCTGGTTCTCGCCCTCTGTTTCAGCCACTCTGTTTCAGCACCTCTGTTTCTCGCCCTTTGTTTCTCGCCCTCTGTTTCAGCCCCTCTGTTTCTCGCCCTCTGTTACAGCCCCTCTGTTTCAGTCCCTCTGTTTCAGCCCCTCTGTTTCCGCCCTCTGTTTCAGCCCCTCTGTTTCAGCCCCTATGTTTCAGCCCCTCTGTTTCTCGCCCTCTGTTTCAGCCCCTCTGTTTCAGCCCCTCTGTTTCAGCCACTCTGTTTCAGCCCCTCTGTTTCTCGCCCTCTGTTTCTCGCCCTCTGTTTCTCGCCCTCTGTTTAAGCCCCTCTGTTTCAGCCCCTCTGTTTCAGCCCCTCTGTTTCTCGCCCTCTGTTTCTCGCCCTCTGTTTCTCGCCCTCTGTTTCTCGCTCTTTGTTTCTCGCCCTCTGTTTCTCGCCCTCTGTTTCAGCCCCTCTGTTTCAGCCCCTCTGTTTCAGCACCTCTGTTTCATCCCCTCTGTTTCAGCCCCTCTGTTTCAGCCCCTCTGTTTCTCGCCCTCTGTTTCTCGCCCTCTGTTTCTCGCCCTCAGTTTCAGCCCCTCTGTTTCAGCCCCTTTGTTTCAGCCCCTCTCTTTCAGCCCCTCTGTTTCACGCCAACTGTTTCTCTCCCACTGTTTCAGCCCCTCTGTTTCAGCCCCTCTGTTTCAGCCCCTCTGTTTCAGCCCCTCTGTTTCAGCACCTCTGTTTCAGCCCCTCTGTTTCTCGCCCTCTGTTTCTCGCCCTCTGTTTCTCGCCCTCTGTTTCTCGCCCTCTGTTTCAGCCCCTCTGTTTCAGCCCCTCTGTTTCAGCCCCTCTGTTTCTCGCCCTCTGTTTCTCGCCCTCTGTTTCAGCCCCTCTGTTTCTGCCCCTCAGTTCCAGCCCCTCTGTTTCTTGCCCTCTGTTTCAGCACCTCTGTTTCTCGCCCTCTCTTTCAGCCCCTCTCTTTCTCGCCCTCTGTTGCAGACCCTCTGTTTCAGCCCGTCTATTTCAGCCCCTCTGTTTCAGCCCCTCTGTTTCTCGCCCTCTGTTTCCGCCCCTCTGTTTCTCGCCCTCTGTTTCTCGCCCTCTGTTTCAGCCCCTCTGTTTCAGCACCTCTGTTTCAGCCCCTCTGTTTCTCGCCCTCTGTTTGAGCCCCTCTGTTTCAGCCCCTCTGTTTCAGCCCCTCTGTTTCAGCCCATCTGTTTCAGGCCCACTGTTTCAGCCCCTCTGTTTCTCGCCATCTGTTTCAGCCCCTCTGTTTCAGCCCCTCTGTTTCTCGCCCTCTGTTTCAGCCCCTCTGTTTCAGCCCCTCTGTTTCAGCCCCTCTTTTTCAGCCCCTCTGTTTCTCGCCCTCTGTTTCTCGCCCTCTGTTTCTCGCTCTCTGTTTCTCGCCCTCTGTTTCTCGCCCTCTGTTTCGGCCCCTCTGTTTCAGCCACTCTGTTTCAGCTCCTCTGTTTCTCGCCCTCTGTTTCTCGCCCACTGTTTCTCGCCCTCTGTTTCAGCCCCTCTGTTTCAGCCCCTCTGTTTCAGCCCCTCTGTTTCAGCCCCTCTGTTTCTCACCCTCTGTTTCTCGCTCTCTCTTTCTCGCCCTCTGTTTCTCGCCCTCTGTTTCAGCACCTCTGTTTCAGCCCCTCTGTTTCAGCCCCTCTGTTTCTCGCCCTCTGTTTCTCGCCCTCTGTTTCTCGCCCTCTGTTTCAGCCCCTCTGTTTCAGCCCCTCTGTTTCAGCCCCTCTGTTTCAGCCCCTCTGTTTCTCGCCCTCTGTTTCAGCCCCTCTGTTTCAGCCCCTCTGTTTCAGCCCCTCTGTTTCAGATCCTCTGTTTCTCGCCCTCTGTTTCTCGCCCTCTGTTTCTCGCCCTCTGTTTCTCGCCCTCTGTTTCAGCCCTTCTGTTTCAGCCCCTCTGTTTCAGCCCCTCTGTTTCTCGCCCTCTGTTTCTCGCCCTCTGTTTCTCGCTCTCTGTTTCTGGCCCTCTGTTTCTCGCCCTCTGTTTCAGCCCCTCTGTTTCAGCTCCTCTGTTCCTCGCTCTCTGTTTCTCGCCCTCTGTTTCAGCCCCTCTGTTTCTCGCCCACTGTTTCAGCCCCTCTGTTTCTCGCCATCTCTTTCAGCCCCTCTGTTTCAGCCCCTCTGTTTCTCGCCCTCTGTTTCAGCCCCTCTGTTTCAGCCCCTATGTTTCTCGCCCTCTGTTTCAGCCCCTCTGTTTCAGCACCTCTGTTTCTCGCCCTTTGTTTCTCGCCCTCTGTTTCAGCCCCTCTGTTTCAGTCCCTCTGTTTCAGCCCCTCTGTTTCCGCCTCTCTGTTTCAGCCCCTCTGTTTCAGCCCCTATGTTTCAGCCCCTCTGTTTCTCGCCCTCTGTTTCAGCCCCTCTGTTTCAGCCCCTCTGTTTCAGCCCCTCTGTTTCTCGCCTTCTGTTTCTCGCCCTCTGTTTCTCGCCCTCTGTTTCTCGCTCTTTGTTTCTCGCCCTCTGTTTCTCGCTCTCTGTTTCAGCCCCTCTGTTTCAGCCAAACTGTTTCAGCCCTCTGTTTCAACCCCTCTGTTTCTCGCCCTCTGTTTCAGCCCCTCTGTTTCAGACCCTCTGTATCAGCCCCTCTGTTTCAGCCCCTCTGTTTCTCGCCCTCTGTTTCTCGCCCTCTGTTTCATCCCCTCTGTTTCAGCCCCTCTGTTTCAGCCCCTCTGTTTCAGCCCCTCTGATTCTCGCCCTCTGTTTCTCGCCCTTTGTTTCTCGCCCTCTGTTTGAGCCCCTCTGTTTCTCGACCTCTGTTTCAACCCCTCTGTTTCTCGCACTCTGTTTCAGCCCCTCTGTTTCAGCCCCTCTGTTTCTCGCCCTCTGTTTCGGCCCCTCTGTTTCAGCCCCTCTGTATCAGCCCCTCTGTTTCAGCCCCTCTGTTTCTCGCCCTCTGTTTCTCGCCCTCTGTTTCAGCCCCTCTGTTTCAGCCCCTCTGTTTCAGCCCCTCTGTTTCAGCCCCTCTGATTCTCGCCCTCTGTTTCTCGCCCTCTGTTTCTCGCCCTGTGTTTCTCGCTCTCTGTTTCTCGCCCTCTGTTTCTCGCCCTCTGTTTCAGCCCCTCTGTTTCTGCCCCTTTGTTTCAGCCCCTCTGTTTCAGCCCCTCTGTTTCAGCCCCACTGTTTCTCGCCCTCTGTTTCTCGCCCTCTGTTTCTCGCCCTCTGTTTCTCGCCCTCTGTTTCTCGCCCTCTGTTTCAGCCCCTCTGTTTCAGCCCCTCTGTTTCAGCCCCTCTGTATCAGCCCCTCTGTTTCAGCCCCTCTGTTTCTCGCCCTCTGTTTCAGCCCCTCTGTTTCAGCCCCTCTGTTTCAGCCCCTCTGTTTCAGTCCCTCTGTTTCAGCACCTCTGTTTCAGCCCCTCTGTTTCTCGCCCTCTGTTTTTCGCCCTCTGTTTCTTACCCTCTGTTTCTCGCCCTCTGTTTCAGCCCCTCTGTTTCAGTCCCTCTGTTTCAGCCCCTCTGTTTCTCGCCCTCTGTTTCTCTCCCTCTGTTTCAGCCCCTCTGTTTCAGCCCCTCTGTTTCAGCGCCTCTGTTTCTCGCCCTCTGTTTCAGCCCCTCTGTTTCATCCCCTCTGTTTCTCGCCCTCTGTTTCATCCCCTCTGTTTCAGCCCCTCTGTATCAGCCCCTCTGTTTCAGCCCTTCTGTTTCTCGCCCTCTGTTTCTCGCCCTCTGTTTCAGCCCCTCTGTTTCAGCCCCTCTGTTTCAGCCCCTCTGTTTCAGCCCCTCTGTTTCTCGCCCTCTGTTTCTCGCCCTCTGTTTCTCGCCCTCTGTTTCTCGCTCTCTGTTTCTCGCCCTCTGTTTCAGCCCCTCTGTTTCTCGCCCACTGTTTCAGCCCCTCTGTTTCTCGCCCTCTGTTTCAGCCCCTCTGTTTCAGCCCCTCTGTTTCAGCCACTCTGTTTCAGCCCCTCTGTTTCTCGCCCTCTGTTTCTCGCCCTCTGTTTCTCGCCCTCTGTTTAAGCCCCTCTGTTTCAGCCCCTCTGTTTCAGCCCCTCTGTTTCTCGCCCTCTGTTTCTCGCCCTCTGTTTCTCGCCCTCTGTTTCTCGCTCTTTGTTTCTCGCCCTCTGTTTCTCGCCCTCTGTTTCAGCCCCTCTGTTTCAGCCCCTCTGTTTCAGCCCCTCTGTTTCATCCCCTCTGTTTCAGCCCCTCTGTTTCAGCCCCTCTGTTTCTCGCCCTCTGTTTCTCGCCCTCTGTTTCTCGCCCTCAGTTTCAGCCCCTCTGTTTCATCCCCTCTGTTTCAGCCCCTCTGTTTCAGCACCTCTGTTACTCGCCCTTTGTTTCTCGCCCTCTGTTTCAGCCCCTCTGTTTCTCGCCCTCTGATTCAGCCCCTCTGTTTCTCGCACTCTGTTTTAGCCCCTCTGTTTCAACCCCTCTGTTTCTCGCCCTCTGTTTCAGCCCCTCTGTTTCAGCCCCTCTGTATCAGCCCCTCTGTTTCAGCCCCTCTGTTTCTCGCCCTCTGTTTCTCGCCCTCTGTTTCAGCCCCTCTGTTTCAGCCCCTCTGTTTCAGCCCCTCTGTTTCAGCCCCTCTGATTCTCGCCCTCTGTTTCTCGCCCTCTGTTTCTCGCCCTCTGTTTCTCGCTCTCTGTTTGTCGCCCTCTGTTTCTCGCCCTCTGTTTCAGCCCCTCTGTTTCTGCCCCTCTGTTTCAGCCCCTCTGTTTCAGCCCCTCTGTTTCAGCCCCTCTGTTTCTCGCCCTCTGTTTCTCGCCCTCTGTTTCTTGCCCTCTGTTTCTCGCTCTCTGTTTCTCGCCCTCTGTTTCTCGCCCTCTGTTTCAGCACCTCTGTTTCAGCCCCTCTGTTTCAGCCCCTCTGTTTCTCGCCCTCTGTTTCTCGCCCTCTGTTTCTCGCCCTCAGTTTCAGCCCAACTGTTTCAGCCCCTGTGTTTCAGCCCCTCTGTTTCAGCCCCTCTGTTTCTCGCCCACTGTTTCTCGCCCTCTGTTTCAGTCCCTCTGTTTCAGCCCCTCTGTTTCAGCCCCTCTGTTTCAGCCCCTCTGTTTCAGCACCTCTGTTTCAGCCCCTCTGTTTCTCGCCCTCTGTTTCTCGACCTCTGTTTCTCGCCCTCTGTTTCTCGCCCTCTGTTTCAGCCCCTCTGTTTCAGCCCCTCTGTTTCAGCCCCTCTGTTTCTTGCCCTCTGTTTCTCGCCCTCTGTTTCAGCCCCTCTGTTTCTGCCCCTCAGTTCCAGCCCCTCTGTTTCTTGCCCTCTGTTTCAGCACCTCTGTTTCTCGCCCTCTCTTTCAGCCCCTCTCTTTCTCGCCCTCTGTTGCAGGCCCTCTGTTTCAGCCCGTCTGTTTCAGCCCCTCTGTTACAGCCCCTCTGTTTCTCGCCCTCTGTTTCAGCCCCTCTGTTTCTCGCCCTCTGTTTCCGCCCCTCTGTTTCTCGCCCTCTGTTGCAGCCCCTCTGTTTCAGCCCCTCTGTTTCAGCCCCTCTGTTTCAGCTCCTCTGTTTCAGACCCTCTGTTTCTCGCCCTCTGTTTCTCGCCCTCTGTTTCAGCCCCTCTGTTTCAGCCCCTCTGTTTTAGCCCCTCTGTTTCTCGCCCTCTGTTTCAGCCCCTCTGTTTCAGCCCCTCTGTTTCAGCCCCTCTGTTTCAGGCCCACTGTTTCAGACCCTCTGTTTCTCGCCATCTGTTTCAGCCCCTCTGTTTCAGCCCCTCTGTTTCTCGCCCTCTGTTTCAGCCCCTCTGTTTCAGCCCCTCTGTTTCAGCCCCTCTTTTTCAGACCCTCTGTTTCTCGCCCTCTGTTTCTCGCCGTCTGTTTCTCGCTCTCTGTTTCAGCCCCTCTGTTTCTCGCCCTCTGTTTCAGCCCCTCTGTTTCAGCCACTCTGTTTCAGCTCCTCTGTTTCTCGCCCTCTGTTTCTCGCCCACTGTTTCTCGCCCTCTGTTTCAGCCCCTCTGTTTCAGCCCCTCTGTTTCAGCCCCTCTGTTTCAGCCCCTCTGTTTCTCGCCCTCTGTTTCTCGCTCTCTCTTTCTCGACCTCTGTTTCTCGCCCTCTGTTTCAGCACCTCTGTTTCAGCCCCTCTGTTTCAGCCCCTCTGTTTCTCGCCCTCTGTTTCTCGCCCTCTGTTTCTCGCCCTCTGTTTCAGCCCCTCTGTTTCAGCCCCTTTGTTTCAGCGCCTCTGTTTCAGCCCCTCTGTATCTCGCCCTCTGTTTCAGCCCCTCTGTTTCAGCCCCTCTGTTTCAGCCCCTCTGTTTCAGCCCCTCTGTTTCTCGCCCTCTGTTTCTCGCCCTCTGTTTCTCGCCCTCTGTTTCTCGCCCTCTGTTTCAGCCCCTCTGTTTCAGCCCCTCTGTTTCAGCCCCTCTGTTTCTCGCCCTCTGTTTCTCGCCCTCTGTTTCTCGCTCTCTGTTTCTCGCCCTCTGTTTCTCGTCCTCTGTTTCAGCCCCTCTGTTTCAGCTCATCTGTTCCTCGCTCTCTGTTTCTCGCCCTCTGTTTCAGCCCCTCTGTTTCTCGCCCACTGTTTCAGCCCCTCTGTTTCAGCCCCTCTGGTTCTCGCCCTCTGTTTCAGCCACTCTGTTTCAGCACCTCTGTTTCTCGCCCTTTGTTTCTCGCCCTCTGTTTCAGCCCCTCTGTTTCTCGCCCTCTGTTACAGCCCCTCTGTTTCAGTCCCTCTGTTTCAGCCCCTCTGTTTCCGCCCTCTGTTTCAGCCCCTCTGTTTCAGCCCCTATGTTTCAACCCCTCTGTTTCTCGCCCTCTGTTTCAGCCCCTCTGTTTCAGCCCCTCTGTTTCAGCCACTCTGTTTCAGCCCCTCTGTTTCTCGCCCTCTGTTTCTCGCCCTCTGTTTCTCGCCCTCTGTTTAAGCCCCTCTGTTTCAGCCCCTCTGTTTCAGCCCCTCTGTTTCTCGCCCTCTGTTTCTCGCCCTCTGTTTCTCGCCCTCTGTTTCTCGCTCTTTGTTTCTCGCCCTCTGTTTCTCGCCCTCTGTTTCAGCCCCTCTGTTTCAGCCCCTCTGTTTCAGCCCCTCTGTTTCATCCCCTCTGTTTCAGCCCCTCTGTTTCAGCCCCTCTGTATCTCGCCCTCTGTTTCTCGCCCTCTGTTTCTCGCCCTCAGTTTCAGCCCCTCTGTTTCAGCCCCTTTGTTTCAGCCCCTCTCTTTCAGCCCCTCTGTTTCTCGCCAACTGTTTCTCGCCCACTGTTTCAGCCCCTCTGTTTCAGCCCCTCTGTTTCAGCCCCTCTGTTTCAGCCCCTCTGTTTCAGCACCTCTGTTTCAGCCCCTCTGTTTCTCGCCCTCTGTTTCTCGCCCTCTGTTTCTCGCCCTCTGTTTCTCGCCCTCTGTTTCAGCCCCTCTGTTTCAGCCCCTCTGTTTCAGCCCCTCTGTTTCTCGCCCTCTGTTTCTCGCCCTCTGTTTCAGCCCCTCTGTTTCTGCCCCTCAGTTCCAGCCCCTCTGTTTCTTGCCCTCTGTTTCAGCACCTCTGTTTCTCGCCCTCTCTTTCAGCCCCTCTCTTTCTCGCCCTCTGTTGCAGACCCTCTGTTTCAGCCCGTCTATTTCAGCCCCTCTGTTTCAGCCCCTCTGTTTCTCGCCCTCTGTTTCCGCCCCTCTGTTTCTCGCCCTCTGTTTCTCGCCCTCTGTTTCAGCCCCTCTGTTTCAGCCCCTCTGTTTCAGCCCCTCTGTTTCTCGCCCTCTGTTTGAGCCCCTCTGTTTCAGCCCCTCTGTTTCAGCCCCTCTGTTTCAGCCCATCTGTTTCAGGCCCACTGTTTCAGCCCCTCTGTTTCTCGCCATCTGTTTCAGCCCCTCTGTTTCAGCCCCTCTGTTTCTCGCCCTCTGTTTCAGCCCCTCTGTTTCAGCCCCTCTGTTTCAGCCCCTCTTTTTCAGCCCCTCTGTTTCTCGCCCTCTGTTTCTCGCCCTCTGTTTCTCGCTCTCTGTTTCTCGCCCTCTGTTTCTCGCCCTCTGTTTCGGCCCCTCTGTTTCAGCCACTCTGTTTCAGCTCCTCTGTTTCTCGCCCTCTGTTTCTCGCCCACTGTTTCTCGCCCTCTGTTTCAGCCCCTCTGTTTCAGCCCCTCTGTTTCAGCCCCTCTGTTTCAGCCCCTCTGTTTCTCACCCTCTGTTTCTCGCTCTCTCTTTCTCGCCCTCTGTTTCTCGCCCTCTGTTTCAGCACCTCTGTTTCAGCCCCTCTGTTTCAGCCCCTCTGTTTCTCGCCCTCTGTTTCTCGCCCTCTGTTTCTCGCCCTCTGTTTCAGCCCCTCTGTTTCAGCCCCTCTGTTTCAGCCCCTCTGTTTCAGCCCCTCTGTTTCTCGCCCTCTGTTTCAGCCCCTCTGTTTCAGCCCCTCTGTTTCAGCCCCTCTGTTTCAGATCCTCTGTTTCTCGCCCTCTGTTTCTCGCCCTCTGTTTCTCGCCCTCTGTTTCTCGCCCTCTGTTTCAGCCCTTCTGTTTCAGCCCCTCTGTTTCAGCCCCTCTGTTTCTCGCCCTCTGTTTCTCGCCCTCTGTTTCTCGCTCTCTGTTTCTGGCCCTCTGTTTCTCGCCCTCTGTTTCAGCCCCTCTGTTTCAGCTCCTCTGTTCCTCGCTCTCTGTTTCTCGCCCTCTGTTTCAGCCCCTCTGTTTCTAGCCCACTGTTTCAGCCCCTCTGTTTCTCGCCATCTCTTTCAGCCCCTCTGTTTCAGCCCCTCTGTTTCTCGCCCTCTGTTTCAGCCCCTCTGTTTCAGCCCCTCTGTTTCTCGCCCTCTGTTTCAGCCCCTCTGTTTCAGCACCTCTGTTTCTCGCCCTTTGTTTCTCGCCCTCTGTTTCAGCCCCTCTGTTTCAGTCCCTCTGTTTCAGCCCCTCTGTTTCCGCCCCTCTGTTTCAGCCCCTCTGTTTCAGCCCCTATGTTTCAGCCCCTCTGTTTCTCGCCCTCTGTTTCAGCCCCTCTGTTTCAGCCCCTCTGTTTCAGCCCCTCTGTTTCTCGCCCTCTGTTTCTCGCCCTCTGTTTCTCGCCCTCTGTTTCTCGCTCTCTGTTTCTCGCCCTCTGTTTCAGCCCCTCTGTTTCTCGCCCACTGTTTCAGCCCCTCTGTTTCTCGCCCTCTGTTTCAGCCCCTCTGTTTCAGCCCCTCTGTTTCAGCCACTCTGTTTCAGCCCCTCTGTTTCTCGCCCTCTGTTTCTCGCCCTCTGTTTCTCGCCCTCTGTTTAAGCCCCTCTGTTTCAGCCCCTCTGTTTCAGCCCCTCTGTTTCTCGCCCTCTGTTTCTCGCCCTCTGTTTCTCGCCCTCTGTTTCTCGCTCTTTGTTTCTCGCCCTCTGTTTCTCGCCCTCTGTTTCAGCCCCTCTGTTTCAGCCCCTCTGTTTCAGCCCCTCTGTTTCATCCCCTCTGTTTCAGCCCCTCTGTTTCAGCCCCTCTGTTTCTCGCCCTCTGTTTCTCGCCCTCTGTTTCTCGCCCTCAGTTTCAGCCCCTCTGTTTCATCCCCTCTGTTTCAGCCCCTCTGTTTCAGCACCTCTGTTACTCGCCCTTTGTTTCTCGCCCTCTGTTTCAGCCCCTCTGTTTCTCGCCCTCTGATTCAGCCCCTCTGTTTCTCGCACTCTGTTTTAGCCACTCTGTTTCAACCCCTCTGTTTCTCGCCCTCTGTTTCAGCCCCTCTGTTTCAGCCCCTCTGTATCAGCCCCTCTGTTTCAGCCCCTCTGTTTCTCGCCCTCTGTTTCTCGCCCTCTGTTTCAGCCCCTCTGTTTCAGCCCCTCTGTTTCAGCCCCTCTGTTTCAGCCCCTCTGATTCTCGCCCTCTGTTTCTCGCCCTCTGTTTCTCGCCCTCTGTTTCTCGCTCTCTGTTTGTCGCCCTCTGTTTCTCGCCCTCTGTTTCAGCCCCTCTGTTTCTGCCCCTCTGTTTCAGCCCCTCTGTTTCAGCCCCTCTGTTTCAGCCCCTCTGTTTCTCGCCCTCTGTTTCTCGCCCTCTGTTTCTTGCCCTCTGTTTCTCGCTCTCTGTTTCTCGCCCTCTGTTTCTCGCCCTCTGTTTCAGCACCTCTGTTTCAGCCCCTCTGTTTCAGCCCCTCTGTTTCTCGCCCTCTGTTTCTCGCCCTCTGTTTCTCGCCCTCAGTTTCAGCCCAACTGTTTCAGCCCCTTTGTTTCAGCCCCTCTGTTTCAGCCCCTCTGTTTCTCGCCCACTGTTTCTCGCCCTCTGTTTCAGTCCCTCTGTTTCAGCCCCTCTGTTTCAGCCCCTCTGTTTCAGCCCCTCTGTTTCAGCACCTCTGTTTCAGCCCCTCTGTTTCTCGCCCTCTGTTTCTCGACCTCTGTTTCTCGCCCTCTGTTTCTCGCCCTCTGTTTCAGCCCCTCTGTTTCAGCCCCTCTGTTTCAGCCCCTCTGTTTCTTGCCCTCTGTTTCTCGCCCTCTGTTTCAGCCCCTCTGTTTCTGCCCCTCAGTTCCAGCCCCTCTGTTTCTTGCCCTCTGTTTCAGCACCTCTGTTTCTCGCCCTCTCTTTCAGCCCCTCTCTTTCTCGCCCTCTGTTGCAGGCCCTCTGTTTCAGCCCGTCTGTTTCAGCCCCTCTGTTACAGCCCCTCTGTTTCTCGCCCTCTGTTTCAGCCCCTCTGTTTCTCGCCCTCTGTTTCCGCCCCTCTGTTTCTCGCCCTCTGTTGCAGCCCCTCTGTTTCAGCCCCTCTGTTTCAGCCCCTCTGTTTCAGCTCCTCTGTTTCAGACCCTCTGTTTCTCGCCCTCTGTTTCTCGCCCTCTGTTTCAGCCCCTCTGTTTCAGCCCCTCTGTTTTAGCCCCTCTGTTTCTCGCCCTCTGTTTCAGCCCCTCTGTTTCAGCCCCTCTGTTTCAGCCCCTCTGTTTCAGGCCCACTGTTTCAGACCCTCTGTTTCTCGCCATCTGTTTCAGCCCCTCTGTTTCAGCCCCTCTGTTTCTCGCCCTCTGTTTCAGCCCCTCTGTTTCAGCCCCTCTGTTTCAGCCCCTCTTTTTCAGACCCTCTGTTTCTCGCCCTCTGTTTCTCGCCGTCTGTTTCTCGCTCTCTGTTTCAGCCCCTCTGTTTCTCGCCCTCTGTTTCAGCCCCTCTGTTTCAGCCACTCTGTTTCAGCTCCTCTGTTTCTCGCCCTCTGTTTCTCGCCCACTGTTTCTCGCCCTCTGTTTCAGCCCCTCTGTTTCAGCCCCTCTGTTTCAGCCCCTCTGTTTCAGCCCCTCTGTTTCTCGCCCTCTGTTTCTCGCTCTCTCTTTCTCGACCTCTGTTTCTCGCCCTCTGTTTCAGCACCTCTGTTTCAGCCCCTCTGTTTCAGCCCCTCTGTTTCTCGCCCTCTGTTTCTCGCCCTCTGTTTCTCGCCCTCTGTTTCAGCCCCTCTGTTTCAGCCCCTTTGTTTCAGCGCCTCTGTTTCAGCCCCTCTGTATCTCGCCCTCTGTTTCAGCCCCTCTGTTTCAGCCCCTCTGTTTCAGCCCCTCTGTTTCTCGCCCTCTGTTTCTCGCCCTCTGTTTCTCGCCCTCTGTTTCTCGCCCTCTGTTTCAGCCCCTCTGTTTCAGCCCCTCTGTTTCAGCCCCTCTGTTTCTCGCCCTCTGTTTCTCGCCCTCTGTTTCTCGCTCTCTGTTTCTCGCCCTCTGTTTCTCGTCCTCTGTTTCAGCCCCTCTGTTTCAGCTCATCTGTTCCTCGCTCTCTGTTTCTCGCCCTCTGTTTCAGCCCCTCTGTTTCTCGCCCACTGTTTCAGCCCCTCTGTTTCAGCCCCTCTGGTTCTCGCCCTCTGTTTCAGCCACTCTGTTTCAGCACCTCTGTTTCTCGCCCTTTGTTTCTCGCCCTCTGTTTCAGCCCCTCTGTTTCTCGCCCTCTGTTACAGCCCCTCTGTTTCAGTCCCTCTGTTTCAGCCCCTCTGTTTCCGCCCTCTGTTTCAGCCCCTCTGTTTCAGCCCCTATGTTTCAGCCCCTCTGTTTCTCGCCCTCTGTTTCAGCCCCTCTGTTTCAGCCCCTCTGTTTCAGCCACTCTGTTTCAGCCCCTCTGTTTCTCGCCCTCTGTTTCTCGCCCTCTGTTTCTCGCCCTCTGTTTAAGCCCCTCTGTTTCAGCCCCTCTGTTTCAGCCCCTCTGTTTCTCGCCCTCTGTTTCTCGCCCTCTGTTTCTCGCCCTCTGTTTCTCGCTCTTTGTTTCTCGCCCTCTGTTTCTCGCCCTCTGTTTCAGCCCCTCTGTTTCAGCCCCTCTGTTTCAGCCCCTCTGTTTCATCCCCTCTGTTTCAGCCCCTCTGTTTCAGCCCCTCTGTTTCTCGCCCGCTGTTTCTCGCCCTCTGTTTCTCGCCCTCAGTTTCAGCCCCTCTGTTTCAGCCCCTTTGTTTCAGCCCCTCTCTTTCAGCCCCTCTGTTTCTCGCCAACTGTTTCTCGCCCACTGTTTCAGCCCCTCTGTTTCAGCCCCTCTGTTTCAGCCCCTCTGTTTCAGCCCCTCTGTTTCAGCACCTCTGTTTCAGCCCCTCTGTTTCTCGCCCTCTGTTTCTCGCCCTCTGTTTCTCGCCCTCTGTTTCTCGCCCTCTGTTTCAGCCCCTCTGTTTCAGCCCCTCTGTTTCAGCCCCTCTGTTTCTCGCCCTCTGTTTCTCGCCCTCTGTTTCAGCCCCTCTGTTTCTGCCCCTCAGTTCCAGCCCCTCTGTTTCTTGCCCTCTGTTTCAGCACCTCTGTTTCTCGCCCTCTCTTTCAGCCCCTCTCTTTCTCGCCCTCTGTTGCAGACCCTCTGTTTCAGCCCGTCTATTTCAGCCCCTCTGTTTCAGCCCCTCTGTTTCTCGCCCTCTGTTTCCGCCCCTCTGTTTCTCGCCCTCTGTTTCTCGCCCTCTGTTTCAGCCCCTCTGTTTCAGCCCCTCTGTTTCAGCCCCTCTGTTTCTCGCCCTCTGTTTGAGCCCCTCTGTTTCAGCCCCTCTGTTTCAGCCCCTCTGTTTCAGCCCATCTGTTTCAGGCCCACTGTTTCAGCCCCTCTGTTTCTCGCCATCTGTTTCAGCCCCTCTGTTTCAGCCCCTCTGTTTCTCGCCCTCTGTTTCAGCCGCTCTGTTTCAGCCCCTCTGTTTCAGCCCCTCTTTTTCAGCCCCTCTGTTTCTCGCCCTCTGTTTCTCGCCCTCTGTTTCTCGCTCTCTGTTTCTCGCCCTCTGTTTCTCGCCCTCTGTTTCGGCCCCTCTGTTTCAGCCACTCTGTTTCAGCTCCTCTGTTTCTCGCCCTCTGTTTCTCGCCCACTGTTTCTCGCCCTGTGTTTCAGCCCCTCTGTTTCAGCCCCTCTGTTTCAGCCCCTCTGTTTCAGCCCCTCTGTTTCTCACCCTCTGTTTCTCGCTCTCTCTTTCTCGCCCTCTGTTTCTCGCCCTCTGTTTCAGCACCTCTGTTTCAGCCCCTCTGTTTCAGCCCCTCTGTTTCTCGCCCTCTGTTTCTCGCCCTCTGTTTCTCGCCCTCTGTTTCAGCCCCTCTGTTTCAGCCCCTCTGTTTCAGCCCCTCTGTTTCAGCCCCTCTGTTTCTCGCCCTCTGTTTCAGCCCCTCTGTTTCAGCCCCTCTGTTTCAGCCCCTCTGTTTCAGATCCTCTGTTTCTCGCCCTCTGTTTCTCGCCCTCTGTTTCTCGCCCTCTGTTTCTCGCCCTCTGTTTCAGCCCTTCTGTTTCAGCCCCTCTGTTTCAGCCCCTCTGTTTCTCGCCCTCTGTTTCTCGCCCTCTGTTTCTCGCTCTCTGTTTCTGGCCCTCTGTTTCTCGCCCTCTGTTTCAGCCCCTCTGTTTCAGCTCCTCTGTTCCTCGCTCTCTGTTTCTCGCCCTCTGTTTCAGCCCCTCTGTTTCTCGCCCACTGTTTCAGCCCCTCTGTTTCTCGCCATCTCTTTCAGCCCCTCTGTTTCAGCCCCTCTGTTTCTCGCCCTCTGTTTCAGCCCCTCTGTTTCAGCCCCTCTGTTTCTCGCCCTCTGTTTCAGCCCCTCTGTTTCAGCACCTCTGTTTCTCGCCCTTTGTTTCTCGCCCTCTGTTTCAGCCCCTCTGTTTCAGTCCCTCTGTTTCAGCCCCTCTGTTTCCGCCCCTCTGTTTCAGCCCCTCTGTTTCAGCCCCTATGTTTCAGCCCCTCTGTTTCTCGCCCTCTGTTTCAGCCCCTCTGTTTCAGCCCCTCTGTTTCAGCCCCTCTGTTTCTCGCCCTCTGTTTCTCGCCCTCTGTTTCTCGCCCTCTGTTTCTCGCTCTTTGTTTCTCGCCCTCTGTTTCTCGCTCTCTGTTTCAGCCCCTCTGTTTCAGCCAAACTGTTTCAGCCCCTCTGTTTCATCCCCTCTGTTTCAGCCCCTCTGTTTCAGCCCCTCTGTTTCTCGCCCTCTGTTTCTCGCCCTCTGTTTCTCGCCCTCTGTTTCTCGCTCTCTGTTTCTCGCCATCTGTTTCTCGCCCTCTGTTTCAGCCCCTCTGTTTCAGCCCCTCTGTTTCAGCCCCTCTGTTTCTCGCCCTCTGTTTCTCGCCCACTGTTTCTCGCCCTCAGTTTCAGCCCCTCTGATTCAGCCCCTCTGTTTCAGCCCCTCTGTTTCAGCCCCTCTGTTTCAGCCCCTCTGTTTCAGAGCCTCTGTTTCAGCCCCTCTGTTTCAGCCCCTCTGTTTCAGCACCTCTGTTTCTCGCCCTTTGTTTCTCGCCCTCTGTTTCAGCCCCTCTGTTTCTCGCCCTCTGTTTCAGCCCCTCTGTTTCTCGCGCTCTGTTTCAGCCCCTCTGTTTCAACCCCTCTGTTTCTCGCCCTCTGTTTCAGCCCCTCTGTTTCAGCCCCTCTGTATCAGCCCCTCTGTTTCAGCCCCTCTGTTTCTCGCCCTCTGTTTCTCGCCCTCTGTTTCATCCCCTCTGTTTCAGCCCCTCTGTTTCAGCCCCTCTGTTTCAGCCCCTCTGATTCTCGCCCTCTGTTTCTCGCCCTTTGTTTCTCGCCCTCTGTTTGAGCCCCTCTGTTTCTCGACCTCTGTTTCAGCCCCTCTGTTTCTCGCACTCTGTTTCAGCCCCTCTGTTTCAGCCCCTCTGTTTCTCGCCCTCTGTTTCGGCCCCTCTGTTTCAGCCCCTCTGTATCAGCCCCTCTGTTTCAGCCCCTCTGTTTCTCGCCCTCTGTTTCTCGCCCTCTGTTTCAGCCCCTCTGTTTCAGCCCCTCTGTTTCAGCCCCTCTGTTTCAGCCCCTCTGATTCTCGCCCTCTGTTTCTCGCCCTCTGTTTCTCGCCCTCTGTTTCTCGCTCTCTGTTTCTCGCCCTCTGTTTCTCGCCCTCTGTTTCAGCCCCTCTGTTTCTGCCCCTTTGTTTCAGCCCCTCTGTTTCAGCCCCTCTGTTTCAGCCCCACTGTTTCTCGCCCTCTGTTTCTCGCCCTCTGTTTCTCGCCCTCTGTTTCTCGCCCTCTGTTTCTCGCCCTCTGTTTCAGCCCCTCTGTTTCAGCCCCTCTGTTTCAGCCCCTCTGTATCAGCCCCTCTGTTTCAGCCCCTCTGTTTCTCGCCCTCTGTTTCAGCCCCTCTGTTTCAGCCCCTCTGTTTCAGCCCCTCTGTTTCAGTCCCTCTGTTTCAGCACCTCTGTTTCAGCCCCTCTGTTTCTCGCCCTCTGTTTCTCGCCCTCTGTTTTTCGCCCTCTGTTTCTTACCCTCTGTTTCTCGCCCTCTGTTTCAGCCACTCTGTTTCAGTCCCTCTGTTTCAGCCCCTCTGTTTCTCGCCCTCTGTTTCTCTCCCTCTGTTTCAGCCCCTCTGTTTCAGCCCCTCTGTTTCAGCGCCTCTGTTTCTCGCCCTCTGTTTCAGCCCCTCTGTTTCATCCCCTCTGTTTCTCGCCCTCTGTTTCATCCCCTCTGTTTCAGCCCCTCTGTATCAGCCCCTCTGTTTCAGCCCCTCTGTTTCTCGCCCTCTGTTTCTCGCCCTCTGTTTCAGCCCCTCTGTTTCAGCCCCTCTGTTTCAGCCCCTCTGTTTCAGCCCCTCTGTTTCTCGCCCTCTGTTTCTCGCCCTGTTTCTCGCCCTCTGTTTCTCGCTCTCTGTTTCTCGCCCTCTGTTTCAGCCCCTCTGTTTCTCGCCCACTGTTTCAGCCCCTCTGTTTCTCGCCATCTGTTTCAGCCCCTCTGTTTCAGCCCCTCTGTTTCTCGCCCTCTGTTTCAGACCCTCTGTTTCAGCCCCTCTGTTTCAGCCCCTCTGTTTCAGCACCTCTGTTTCTCGCCCTTTGTTTCTCGCCCTCTGTTTCAGCCCCTCTGTTTCTCGCCCTCTGTTTCAGCCCCTCTGTTTCTCGCACTCTGTTTCAGCCCCTCTGTTTCAACCCCTCTGTTTCTCGCCCTCTGTTTCAGCCCCTCTGTTTCAGCCCCTCTGTATCAGCCCCTCTGTTTCAGCCCCTCTGTTTCTCGCCCTCTGTTTCTCGCCCTCTGTTTCAGCCCCTCTGTTTCAGCCCCTCTGTTTCAGCCCCTCTGTTTCAGCCCCTCTGTTTCAGCCCCTCTGATTCTCGCCCTCTGTTTCTCGCCCTCTGTTTCTGGCCCTCTGTTTCTCGCTCTCTGTTTGTCGCCCTCTGTTTCTCGCCCTCTGTTTCAGCCCCTCTGTTTCTGCCCCTCTGTTTCAGCCCCTCTGTTTCAGCCCCTCTGTTTCAGCCCCTCTGTTTCTCGCCCTCTGTTTCTCGCCCTCTGTTTCTTGCCCTCTGTTTCTCGCTCTCTGTTTCTCGCCCTCTGTTTCTCGCCCTCTGTTTCAGCACCTCTGTTTCAGCCCCTCTGTTTCAGCCCCTCTGTTTCTCGCCCTCTGTTTCTCGCCCTCTGTTTCAGCCCCTCTGTTTCAGCCCCTCTGTTTCAGCCCCTCTGTTTCAGCCCCTCTGTTTCAGCCCCTCTGTTTCAGCCCCTCTATTTATCGCCCTCTGTTTCTCGCCCACTGTTTCTCGCCCTCTGTTTCTGCCCCTCTGTTTCAGCCATCTGTTTCAGCCCCTCTGTTTCAGCCCCTCTGTTTCTCGCCCTCTGTTTCTCGCCCTCTGTTTCTTGCCCTCTGTTTCTCACTCTCTGTTTCTCGCCCTCTGTTTCTCGCCCTCTGTTTCAGCCCCTCTGTTTCAGCCCCTCTGTTTCAGCCCCTCTGTTTCTCGCCCTCTGTTTCTCGCCCTCTGTTTCTCGCCCTCAGTTTCAGCCCCTCTGTTTCAGCACCTTTGTTTCAGCCCCTCTGTTTCAGGCCCTCTGTTTCTCGCCCACTGTTTCTCGCCCTCTGTTTCAGCCCAAGTGTTTCAGCCACTCAGTTTCAGCCCCTCTGTTTCAGCCCCTCTGTTTCAGCCCCTCTGTTTCTCGCCCTCTGTTTCTCGCCCTCTGTTTCTCGCCCTCTGTTTCTCGCCCTCTGTTTCAGCCCCTCTGTTTCAGCCCCTCTGTTTCAGCCCTTCTGTTTCTTGCACTCTGTTTCTCGCCCTCTGTTTCATCCCCTCTGTTTCAGCCCCTCTGTTTCTCGCCCTCTGTTTCAGCACCTCTGTTTCACGCCCTCTCTTTCAGCCCCTCTCTTTCTCGCCCTCTGTTGAAGACCCTCTGTTTCAGTCCCTCTGTTTCTCGCCCTCTGTTTCTCGCCCTCTGTTTCAGCCCCTCTGTTTCAACCCCTCTGTTTCAGCTCCTCTGTTTCTCGCCCTCTGTTTGAGCCCCTCTGTTTCAGCCCCTCTGTTTCAGCCCCTCTGTTTCAGCCCCTCTGTTTCAGCCCCTCTGTTTCTCGCCCTCTGTTTCTCGCCTTCGGTTTCAGCCCCTCTGTTTCTCGCCCTCTGTTTCAGCCCCTCTGTTTCTCGCCCTCTGTTTCTCGCCCTCTGTTTCTCGCTCTCTGTTTCTCGCCCTCTGTTTCAGCCCCTCTGTTTCTCGCCCACTGTTTCAGCCCCTCTGTTTCTCGCCATCTGTTTCAGCCCCTCTGTTTCAGCCCCTCTGTTTCTCGCCCTCTGTTTCAGACCCTCTGTTTCAGCCCCTCTGTTTCAGCCCCTCTGTTTCAGCACCTCTGTTTCTCGCCCTTTGTTTCTCGCCCTCTGTTTCAGCCCCTCTGTTTCTCGCCCTCTGTTTCAGCCCCTCTGTTTCTCGCACTCTGTTTCAGCCCCTCTGTTTCAACCCCTCTGTTTCTCGCCCTCTGTTTCAGCCCCTCTGTTTCAGCCACTCTGTATCAGCCCCTCTGTTTCAGCCCCTCTGTTTCTCGCCCTCTGTTTCTCGCCCTCTGTTTCAGCCCCTCTGTTTCAGCCCCTCTGTTTCAGCCCCTCTGTTTCAGCCCCTCTGTTTCAGCCCCTCTGATTCTCGCCCTCTGTTTCTCGCCCTCTGTTTCTGGCCCTCTGTTTCTCGCTCTCTGTTTGTCGCCCTCTGTTTCTCGCCCTCTGTTTCAGCCCCTCTGTTTCTGCCCCTCTGTTTCAGCCCCTCTGTTTCAGCCCCTCTGTTTCAGCCCCTCTGTTTCTCGCCCTCTGTTTCTCGCCCTCTGTTTCTTGCCCTCTGTTTCTCGCTCTCTGTTTCTCGCCCTCTGTTTCTCGCTCTCTGTTTCAGCACCTGTGCTTCAGGCCCTCTGTTTCAGCCCCTCTGTTTCTCGCCCTCTGTTTCTCGCCCTCTGTTTCTCGCCCTCTGTTTCAGCCCCTCTGTTTCAGCCCCTCTGTTTCAGCCCCTCTGTTTCAGCCCCTCTGGATCTCGCCCTCTGTTTCAGCCACTCTGTTTCAGCACCTCTGTTTCTCGCCCTTTGTTTCTCGCCCTCTGTTTCAGCCCCTCTGTTTCTCGCCCTCTGTTACAGCCCCTCTGTTTCAGTCCCTCTGTTTCAGCCCCTCTGTTTCCGCCCTCTGTTTCAGCCCCTCTGTTTCAGCCCCTATGTTTCAGCCCCTCTGTTTCTCGCCCTCTGTTTCAGCCCCTCTGTTTCAGCCCCTCTGTTTCAGCCACTCTGTTTCAGCCCCTCTGTTTCTCGCCCTCTGTTTCTCGCCCTCTGTTTCTCGCCCTCTGTTTAAGCCCCTCTGTTTCAGCCCCTCTGTTTCAGCCCC
Organism: Stegostoma tigrinum; assembly: GCF_030684315.1. Classification (NCBI taxonomy): domain Eukaryota; kingdom Metazoa; phylum Chordata; class Chondrichthyes; order Orectolobiformes; family Stegostomatidae; genus Stegostoma; species Stegostoma tigrinum. The sequence continues at coordinate 3,227,376 of NW_026728408.1, forward strand.
TCTGTTTCTCGCCCTCTGTTTCTCGCCCTCTGTTTCTCGCCCTCTGTTTCTCGCTCTTTGTTTCTCGCCCTCTGTTTCTCGCCCTCTGTTTCAGCCCGTCTGTTTCAGCCCCTCTGTTTCAGCCCCTCTGTTTCATCCCCTCTGTTTCAGCCCCTCAGTTTCAGCCCCTCTGTTTCTCGCCCTCTGTTTCTCGCCCTCTGTTTCTCGCCCTCAGTTTCAGCCCCTCTGTTTCAGCCCCTTTGTTTCAGCCCCTCTCTTTCAGCCCCTCTGTTTCTCGCCAACTGTTTCTCGCCCACTGTTTCAGCCCCTCTATTTCAGCCCCTCTGTTTCAGCCCCTCTGTTTCAGCCCCTCTGTTTCAGCACCTCTGTTTCAGCCCCTCTGTTTCTCGCCCTCTGTTTCTCGCCCTCTGTTTCTCGCCCTCTGTTTCTCGCCCTCTGTTTCAGCCCCTCTGTTTCAGCCCCTCTGTTTCCGCCCCTCTGTTTCTCGCCCTCTGTTTCTCGCCCTCTGTTTCAGCCCCTCTGTTTCAGCCCCTCTGTTTCAGCCCCTCTGTTTCTCGCCCTCTGTTTGAGCCCCTCTGTTTCAGCCCCTCTGTTTCAGCCCCTCTGTTTCAGCCCATCTGTTTCAGGCCCACTGTTTCAGCCCCTCTGTTTCTCGCCATCTGTTTCAGACCCTCTGTTTCAGCCCCTCTGTTTCTCGCCCTCTGTTTCAGCCCCTCTGTTTCAGCCCCTCTGTTTCAGCCCCTCTTTTTCAGCCCCTCTGTTTCTCGCCCTCTGTTTCTCGCCCTCTGTTTCTCGCTCTCTGTTTCTCGCCCTCTGTTTCTCGCCCTCTGTTTCGGCCCCTCTGTTTCAGCCACTCTGTTTCAGCTCCTCTGTTTCTCGCCCTCTGTTTCTCGCCCACTGTTTCTCGCCCTCTGTTTCAGCCCCTCTGTTTCAGCCCCTCTGTTTCAGCCCCTCTGTTTCAGCCCCTCTGTTTCTCACCCTCTGTTTCTCGCTCTCTCTTTCTCGCCCTCTGTTTCTCGCCCTCTGTTTCAGCACCTCTGTTTCAGCCCCTCTGTTTCAGCCCCTCTGTTTCTCGCCCTCTGTTTCTCGCCCTCTGTTTCTCGCCCTCTGTTTCAGCCCCTCTGTTTCAGCCCCTCTGTTTCAGCCCCTCTGTTTCAGCCCCTCTGTTTCTCGCCCTCTGTTTCAGCCCCTCTGTTTCAGCCCCTCTGTTTCAGCCCCTCTGTTTCAGATCCTCTGTTTCTCGCCCTCTGTTTCTCGCCCTCTGTTTCTCGCCCTCTGTTTCTCGCCCTCTGTTTCAGCCCTTCTGTTTCAGCCCCTCTGTTTCAGCCCCTCTGTTTCTCGCCCTCTGTTTCTCGCCCTCTGTTTCTCGCTCTCTGTTTCTGGCCCTCTGTTTCTCGCCCTCTGTTTCAGCCCCTCTGTTTCAGCTCCTCTGTTCCTCGCTCTCTGTTTCTCCCCCTCTGTTTCAGCCCCTCTGTTTCTCGCCCACTGTTTCAGCCCCTCTGTTTCTCGCCATCTCTTTCAGCCCCTCTGTTTCAGCCCCTCTGTTTCTCGCCCTCTGTTTCAGCCCCTCTGTTTCAGCCCCTCTGTTTCTCGCCCTCTGTTTCAGCCCCTCTGTTTCAGCACCTCTGTTTCTCGCCCTTTGTTTCTCGCCCTCTGTTTCAGCCCCTCTGTTTCAGTCCCTCTGTTTCAGCCCCTCTGTTTCCGCCCCTCTGTTTCAGCCCCTCTGTTTCAGCCCCTATGTTTCAGCCCCTCTGTTTCTCGCCCTCTGTTTCAGCCCCTCTGTTTCAGCCCCTCTGTTTCAGCCCCTCTGTTTCTCGCCCTCTGTTTCTCGCCCTCTGTTTCTCGCCCTCTGTTTCTCGCTCTCTGTTTCTCGCCCTCTGTTTCAGCCCCTCTGTTTCTCGCCCACTGTTTCAGCCCCTCTGTTTCTCGCCCTCTGTTTCAGCCCCTCTGTTTCAGCCCCTCTGTTTCAGCCACTCTGTTTCAGCCCCTCTGTTTCTCGCCCTCTGTTTCTCGCCCTCTGTTTCTCGCCCTCTGTTTAAGCCCCTCTGTTTCAGCCCCTCTGTTTCAGCCCCTCTGTTTCTCGCCCTCTGTTTCTCGCCCTCTGTTTCTCGCCCTCTGTTTCTCGCTCTTTGTTTCTCGCCCTCTGTTTCTCGCCCTCTGTTTCAGCCCCTCTGTTTCAGCCCCTCTGTTTCAGCCCCTCTGTTTCATCCCCTCTGTTTCAGCCCCTCTGTTTCAGCCCCTCTGTTTCTCGCCCTCTGTTTCTCGCCCTCTGTTTCTCGCCCTCAGTTTCAGCCCCTCTGTTTCATCCCCTCTGTTTCAGCCCCTCTGTTTCAGCACCTCTGTTACTCGCCCTTTGTTTCTCGCCCTCTGTTTCAGCCCCTCTGTTTCTCGCCCTCTGATTCAGCCCCTCTGTTTCTCGCACTCTGTTTTAGCCCCTCTGTTTCAACCCCTCTGTTTCTCGCCCTCTGTTTCAGCCCCTCTGTTTCAGCCCCTCTGTATCAGCCCCTCTGTTTCAGCCCCTCTGTTTCTCGCCCTCTGTTTCTCGCCCTCTGTTTCAGCCCCTCTGTTTCAGCCCCTCTGTTTCAGCCCCTCTGTTTCAGCCCCTCTGATTCTCGCCCTCTGTTTCTCGCCCTCTTTTTCTCGCCCTCTGTTTCTCGCTCTCTGTTTGTCGCCCTCTGTTTCTCGCCCTCTGTTTCAGCCCCTCTGTTTCTGCCCCTCTGTTTCAGCCCCTCTGTTTCAGCCCCTCTGTTTCAGCCCCTCTGTTTCTCGCCCTCTGTTTCTCGCCCTCTGTTTCTTGCCCTCTGTTTCTCGCTCTCTGTTTCTCGCCCTCTGTTTCTCGCCCTCTGTTTCAGCACCTCTGTTTCAGCCCCTCTGTTTCAGCCCCTCTGTTTCTCGCCCTCTGTTTCTCGCCCTCTGTTTCTCGCCCTCAGTTTCAGCCCAACTGTTTCAGCCCCTTTGTTTCAGCCCCTCTGTTTCAGCCCCTCTGTTTCTCGCCCACTGTTTCTCGCCCTCTGTTTCAGTCCCTCTGTTTCAGCCCCTCTGTTTCAGCCCCTCTGTTTCAGCCCCTCTGTTTCAGCACCTCTGTTTCAGCCCCTCTGTTTCTCGCCCTCTGTTTCTCGACCTCTGTTTCTCGCCCTCTGTTTCTCGCCCTCTGTTTCAGCCCCTCTGTTTCAGCCCCTCTGTTTCAGCCCCTCTGTTTCTTGCCCTCTGTTTCTCGCCCTCTGTTTCAGCCCCTCTGTTTCTGCCCCTCAGTTCCAGCCCCTCTGTTTCTTGCCCTCTGTTTCAGCACCTCTGTTTCTCGCCCTCTCTTTCAGCCCCTCTCTTTCTCGCCCTCTGTTGCAGGCCCTCTGTTTCAGCCCGTCTGTTTCAGCCCCTCTGTTACAGCCCCTCTGTTTCTCGCCCTCTGTTTCAGCCCCTCTGTTTCTCGCCCTCTGTTTCCGCCCCTCTGTTTCTCGCCCTCTGTTGCAGCCCCTCTGTTTCAGCCCCTCTGTTTCAGCCCCTCTGTTTCAGCTCCTCTGTTTCAGACCCTCTGTTTCTCGCCCTCTGTTTCTCGCCCTCTGTTTCAGCCCCTCTGTTTCAGCCCCTCTGTTTTAGCCCCTCTGTTTCTCGCCCTCTGTTTCAGCCCCTCTGTTTCAGCCCCTCTGTTTCAGCCCCTCTGTTTCAGGCCCACTGTTTCAGACCCTCTGTTTCTCGCCATCTGTTTCAGCCCCTCTGTTTCAGCCCCTCTGTTTCTCGCCCTCTGTTTCAGCCCCTCTGTTTCAGCCCCTCTGTTTCAGCCCCTCTTTTTCAGACCCTCAGTTTCTCGCCCTCTGTTTATCGCCGTCTGTTTCTCGCTCTCTGTTTCAGCCCCTCTGTTTCTCGCCCTCTGTTTCAGCCCCTCTGTTTCAGCCACTCTGTTTCAGCTCCTCTGTTTCTCGCCCTCTGTTTCTCGCCCACTGTTTCTCGCCCTCTGTTTCAGCCCCTCTGTTTCAGCCCCTCTGTTTCAGCCCCTCTGTTTCAGCCCCTCTGTTTCTCGCCCTCTGTTTCTCGCTCTCTCTTTCTCGACCTCTGTTTCTCGCCCTCTGTTTCAGCACCTCTGTTTCAGCCCCTCTGTTTCAGCCCCTCTGTTTCTCGCCCTCTGTTTCTCGCCCTCTGTTTCTCGCCCTCTGTTTCAGCCCCTCTGTTTCAGCCCCTTTGTTTCAGCGCCTCTGTTTCAGCCCCTCTGTATCTCGCCCTCTGTTTCAGCCCCTCTGTTTCAGCCCCTCTGTTTCAGCCCCTCTGTTTCTCGCCCTCTGTTTCTCGCCCTCTGTTTCTCGCCCTCTGTTTCTCGCCCTCTGTTTCAGCCCCTCTGTTTCAGCCCCTCTGTTTCAGCCCCTCTGTTTCTCGCCCTCTGTTTCTCGCCCTCTGTTTCTCGCTCTCTGTTTCTCGCCCTCTGTTTCTCGTCCTCTGTTTCAGCCCCTCTGTTTCAGCTCATCTGTTCCTCGCTCTCTGTTTCTCGCCCTCTGTTTCAGCCCCTCTCTTTCTCGCCCACTGTTTCAGCCCCTCTGTTTCAGCCCCTCTGGTTCTCGCCCTCTGTTTCAGCCACTCTGTTTCAGCACCTCTGTTTCTCGCCCTTTGTTTCTCGCCCTCTGTTTCAGCCCCTCTGTTTCTCGCCCTCTGTTACAGCCCCTCTGTTTCAGTCCCTCTGTTTCAGCCCCTCTGTTTCCGCCCTCTGTTTCAGCCCCTCTGTTTCAGCCCCTATGTTTCAGCCCCTCTGTTTCTCGCCCTCTGTTTCAGCCCCTCTGTTTCAGCCCCTCTGTTTCAGCCACTCTGTTTCAGCCCCTCTGTTTCTCGCCCTCTGTTTCTCGCCCTCTGTTTCTCGCCCTCTGTTTAAGCCCCTCTGTTTCAGCCCCTCTGTTTCAGCCCCTCTGTTTCTCGCCCTCTGTTTCTCGCCCTCTGTTTCTCGCCCTCTGTTTCTCGCTCTTTGTTTCTCGCCCTCTGTTTCTCGCCCTCTGTTTCAGCCCCTCTGTTTCAGCCCCTCTGTTTCAGCCCCTCTGTTTCATCCCCTCTGTTTCAGCCCCTCTGTTTCAGCCCCTCTGTTTCTCGCCCTCTGTTTCTCGCCCTCTGTTTCTCGCCCTCAGTTTCAGCCCCTCTGTTTCAGCCCCTTTGTTTCAGCCCCTCTCTTTCAGCCCCTCTGTTTCTCGCCAACTGTTTCTCGCCCACTGTTTCAGCCCCTCTGTTTCAGCCCCTCTGTTTCAGCCCCTCTGTTTCAGCCCCTCTGTTTCAGCACCTCTGTTTCAGCCCCTCTGTTTCTCGCCCTCTGTTTCTCGCCCTCTGTTTCTCGCCCTCTGTTTCTCGCCCTCTGTTTCAGCCCCTCTGTTTCAGCCCCTCTGTTTCAGCCCCTCTGTTTCTCGCCCTCTGTTTCTCGCCCTCTGTTTCAGCCCCTCTGTTTCTGCCCCTCAGTTCCAGCCCCTCTGTTTCTTGCCCTCTGTTTCAGCACCTCTGTTTCTCGCCCTCTCTTTCAGCCCCTCTCTTTCTCGCCCTCTGTTGCAGACCCTCTGTTTCAGCCCGTCTATTTCAGCCCCTCTGTTTCAGCCCCTCTGTTTCTCGCCCTCTGTTTCCGCCCCTCTGTTTCTCGCCCTCTGTTTCTCGCCCTCTGTTTCAGCCCCTCTGTTTCAGCCCCTCTGTTTCAGCCCCTCTGTTTCTCGCCCTCTGTTTGAGCCCCTCTGTTTCAGCCCCTCTGTTTCAGCCCCTCTGTTTCAGCCCATCTGTTTCAGGCCCACTGTTTCAGCCCCTCTGTTTCTCGCCATCTGTTTCAGCCCCTCTGTTTCAGCCCCTCTGTTTCTCGCCCTCTGTTTCAGCCGCTCTGTTTCAGCCCCTCTGTTTCAGCCCCTCTTTTTCAGCCCCTCTGTTTCTCGCCCTCTGTTTCTCGCCCTCTGTTTCTCGCTCTCTGTTTCTCGCCCTCTGTTTCTCGCCCTCTGTTTCGGCCCCTCTGTTTCAGCCACTCTGTTTCAGCTCCTCTGTTTCTCGCCCTCTGTTTCTCGCCCACTGTTTCTCGACCTCTGTTTCAGCCCCTCTGTTTCAGCCCCTCTGTTTCAGCCCCTCTGTTTCAGCCCCTCTGTTTCTCACCCTCTGTTTCTCGCTCTCTCTTTCTCGCCCTCTGTTTCTCGCCCTCTGTTTCAGCACCTCTGTTTCAGCCCCTCTGTTTCAGCCCCTCTGTTTCTCGCCCTCTGTTTCTCGCCCTCTGTTTCTCGCCCTCTGTTTCAGCCCCTCTGTTTCAGCCCCTCTGTTTCAGCCCCTCTGTTTCAGCCCCTCTGTTTCTCGCCCTCTGTTTCAGCCCCTCTGTTTCAGCCCCTCTGTTTCAGCCCCTCTGTTTCAGATCCTCTGTTTCTCGCCCTCTGTTTCTCGCCCTCTGTTTCTCGCCCTCTGTTTCTCGCCCTCTGTTTCAGCCCTTCTGTTTCAGCCCCTCTGTTTCAGCCCCTCTGTTTCTCGCCCTCTGTTTCTCGCCCTCTGTTTCTCGCTCTCTGTTTCTGGCCCTCTGTTTCTCGCCCTCTGTTTCAGCCCCTCTGTTTCAGCTCCTCTGTTCCTCGCTCTCTGTTTCTCGCCCTCTGTTTCAGCCCCTCTGTTTCTCGCCCACTGTTTCAGCCCCTCTGTTTCTCGCCATCTCTTTCAGCCCCTCTGTTTCAGCCCCTCTGTTTCTCGCCCTCTGTTTCAGCCCCTCTGTTTCAGCCCCTCTGTTTCTCGCCCTCTGTTTCAGCCCCTCTGTTTCAGCACCTCTGTTTCTCGCCCTTTGTTTCTCGCCCTCTGTTTCAGCCCCTCTGTTTCAGTCCCTCTGTTTCAGCCCCTCTGTTTCCGCCCCTCTGTTTCAGCCCCTCTGTTTCAGCCCCTATGTTTCAGCCCCTCTGTTTCTCGCCCTCTGTTTCAGCCCCTCTGTTTCAGCCCCTCTGTTTCAGCCCCTCTGTTTCTCGCCCTCTGTTTCTCGCCCTCTGTTTCTCGCCCTCTGTTTCTCGCTCTTTGTTTCTCGCCCTCTGTTTCTCGCTCTCTGTTTCAGCCCCTCTGTTTCAGCCAAACTGTTTCAGCCCCTCTGTTTCATCCCCTCTGTTTCAGCCCCTCTGTTTCAGCCCCTCTGTTTCTCCCCCTCTGTTTCTCGCCCTCTGTTTCTCGCCCTCTGTTTCTCGCTCTCTGTTTCTCGCCATCTGTTTCTCGCCCTCTGTTTCAGCCCCTCTGTTTCAGCCCCTCTGTTTCAGCCCCTCTGTTTCTCGCCCTCTGTTTCTCGCCCACTGTTTCTCGCCCTCAGTTTCAGCCCCTCTGATTCAGCCCCTCTGTTTCAGCCCCTCTGTTTCAGCCCCTCTGTTTCAGCCCCTCTGTTTCAGACCCTCTGTTTCAGCCCCTCTGTTTCAGCCCCTCTGTTTCAGCACCTCTGTTTCTCGCCCTTTGTTTCTCGCCCTCTGTTTCAGCCCCTCTGTTTCTCGCCCTCTGTTTCAGCCCCTCTGTTTCTCGCGCTCTGTTTCAGCCCCTCTGTTTCAACCCCTCTGTTTCTCGCCCTCTGTTTCAGCCCCTCTGTTTCAGCCCTTCTGTATCAGCCCCTCTGTTTCAGCCCCTCTGTTTCTCGCCCTCTGTTTCTCGCCCTCTGTTTCATCCCCTCTGTTTCAGCCCCTCTGTTTCAGCCCCTCTGTTTCAGCCCCTCTGATTCTCGCCCTCTGTTTCTCGCCCTTTGTTTCTCGCCCTCTGTTTGAGCCCCTCTGTTTCTCGACCTCTGTTTCAGCCCCTCTGTTTCTCGCACTCTGTTTCAGCCCCTCTGTTTCAGCCCCTCTGTTTCTCGCCCTCTGTTTCGGCCCCTCTGTTTCAGCCCCTCTGTATCAGCCCCTCTGTTTCAGCCCCTCTGTTTCTCGCCCTCTGTTTCTCGCCCTCTGTTTCAGCCCCTCTGTTTCAGCCCCTCTGTTTCAGCCCCTCTGTTTCAGCCCCTCTGATTCTCGCCCTCTGTTTCTCGCCCTCTGTTTCTCGCCCTCTGTTTCTCGCTCTCTGTTTCTCGCCCTCTGTTTCTCGCCCTCTGTTTCAGCCCCTCTGTTTCTGCCCCTTTGTTTCAGCCCCTCTGTTTCAGCCCCTCTGTTTCAGCCCCACTGTTTCTCGCCCTCTGTTTCTCGCCCTCTGTTTCTCGCCCTCTGTTTCTCGCCCTCTGTTTCTCGCCCTCTGTTTCAGCCCCTCTGTTTCAGCCCCTCTGTTTCAGCCCCTCTGTATCAGCCCCTCTGTTTCAGCCCCTCTGTTTCTCGCCCTCTGTTTTAGCCCCTCTGTTTCAGCCCCTCTGTTTCAGCCCCTCTGTTTCAGTCCCTCTGTTTCAGCACCTCTGTTTCAGCCCCTCTGTTTCTCGCCCTCTGTTTCTCGCCCTCTGTTTTTCGCCCTCTGTTTCTTACCCTCTGTTTCTCGCCCTCTGTTTCAGCCACTCTGTTTCAGTCCCTCTGTTTCAGCCCCTCTGTTTCTCGCCCTCTGTTTCTCTCCCTCTGTTTCAGCCCCTCTGTTTCAGCCCCTCTGTTTCAGCGCCTCTGTTTCTCGCCCTCTGTTTCAGCCCCTCTGTTTCATCCCCTCTGTTTCTCGCCCTCTGTTTCATCCCCTCTGTTTCAGCCCCTCTGTATCAGCCCCTCTGTTTCAGCCCCTCTGTTTCTCGCCCTCTGTTTCTCGCCCTCTGTTTCAGCCCGTCTGTTTCAGCCCCTCTGTTTCAGCCCCTCTGTTTCAGCCCCTCTGTTTCTCGCCCTCTGTTTCTCGCCCTCTGTTTCTCGCCCTCTGTTTCTCGCTCTCTGTTTCTCGCCCTCTGTTTCAGCCCCTCTGTTTCTCGCCCACTGTTTCAGCCCCTCTGTTTCTCGCCATCTGTTTCAGCCCCTCTGTTTCAGCCCCTCTGTTTCTCGCCCTCTGTTTCAGACCCTCTGTTTCAGCCCCTCTGTTTCAGCCGCTCTGTTTCAGCACCTCTGTTTCTCGCCCTTTGTTTCTCGCCCTCTGTTTCAGCCCCTCTGTTTCTCGCCCTCTGTTTCAGCCCCTCTGTTTCTCGCACTCTGTTTCAGCCCCTCTGTTTCAACCCCTCTGTTTCTCGCCCTCTGTTTCAGCCCCTCTGTTTCAGCCCCTCTGTATCAGCCCCTCTGTTTCAGCCCCTCTGTTTCTCGCCCTCTGTTTCTCGCCCTCTGTTTCAGCCCCTCTGTTTCAGCCCCTCTGTTTCAGCCCCTCTGTTTCAGCCCCTCTGTTTCAGCCCCTCTGATTCTCGCCCTCTGTTTCTCGCCCTCTGTTTCTCGCCCTCTGTTTCTCGCTCTCTGTTTGTCGCCCTCTGTTTCTCGCCCTCTGTTTCAGCCCCTCTGTTTCTGCCCCTCTGTTTCAGCCCCTCTGTTTCAGCCCCTCTGTTTCAGCCCCTCTGTTTCTCGCCCTCTGTTTCTCGCCCTCTGTTTCTTGCCCTCTGTTTCTCGCTCTCTGTTTCTCGCCCTCTGTTTCTCGCCCTCTGTTTCAGCACCTCTGTTTCAGCCCCTCTGTTTCAGCCCCTCTGTTTCTCGCCCTCTGTTTCTCGCCCTCTGTTTCAGCCCCTCTGTTTCAGCCCCTCTGTTTCAGCCCCTCTGTTTCAGCCCCTCTGTTTCACGCCCTCTGTTTCTCGCCCTCTGTTTCTCGCCCTCTGTTTCTCGCTCTCTGTTTCTCGCCCTCTGTTTCAGCCCCTCTGTTTCTCGCCCACTGTTTCAGCCCCTCTGTTTCTCGCCATCTGTATCAGCCCCTCTGTTTCAGCCCCTCTGTTTCTCGCCCTCTGTTTCAGACCCTCTGTTTCAGCCCCTCTGTTTCAGCCCCTCTGTTTCAGCACCTCTGTTTCTCGCCCTTTGTTTCTCGCCCTCTGTTTCAGCCCCTCTGTTTCTCGCCCTCTGTTTCAGCCCCTCTGTTTCTCGCACTCTGTTTTAGCCCCTCTGTTTCAACCCCTCTGTTTCTCGCCCTCTGTTTCAGCCCCTCTGTTTCAGCCCCTCTGTATCAGCCCCTCTGTTTCAGCCCCTCTGTTTCTCGCCCTCTGTTTCTCGCCCTCTGTTTCAGCCCCTCTGTTTCAGCCCCTCTGTTTCAGCCCCTCTGTTTCAGCCCCTCTGTTTCAGCCCCTCTGATTCTCGCCCTCTGTTTCTCGCCCTCTGTTTCTCGCCCTCTGTTTCTCGCTCTCTGTTTGTCGCCCTCTGTTTCTCGCCCTCTGTTTCAGCCCCTCTGTTTCAGCCCCTCTGTTTCAGCCCCTCTGTTTCAGCCCCTCTGTTTCAGCCCCTCTGTTTCTCGCCCTCTGTTTCTCGCCCTCTGTTTCTTGCCCTCTGTTTCTCGCTCTCTGTTTCTCGCCCTCTGTTTCTCGCCCTCTGTTTCAGCACCTCTGTTTCAGCCCCTCTGTTTCAGCCCCTCTGTTTCTCGCCCTCTGTTTCTCGCCCTCTGTTTCTCGCCCTCAGTTTCAGCCCAACTGTTTCAGCCCCTTTGTTTCAGCCCCTCTGTTTCAGCCCCTCTGTTTCTCGCCCACTGTTTCTCGCCCTCTGTTTCAGTCCCTCTGTTTCAGCCCCTCTGTTTCTCGCCCTCTGTTTCTCGACCTCTGTTTCTCGCCCTCTGTTTCTCGCCCTCTGTTTCAGCCCCTCTGTTTCAGCCCCTCTGTTTCAGCACCTCTGTTTCAGCCCCTCTGTTTCAGCCCCTCTGTTTCAGCCCCTCTGTTTCAGCCCCTCTGTTTCTCGCCCTCTGTTTCTCGCCCTCTGTTTCTCGCCCTATGTTTCTCGCTCTCTGTTTCTCGCCCTCTGTTTCTCGCCCTCTGTTTCAGCCCCTCTGTTTCAGCCCCTCTGTTTCAGCCCCTCTGTTTCTCGCCCGCTGTTTCTCGCCCACTGTTTCTCGCCCTCTGTTTCAGCCCCTCTGTTTCAGCCCCTCTGTTTCAGCCCCTCTGTTTCAGCCCCTCTGTTTCTCGCCCTCTGTTTCTCGCCCTCTGTTTCTTGCCCTCTGTTTCTCGCTCTCTGTTTCTCGCCCTCTGTTTCTCGCCCTCTGTTTCAGCCCCTCTGTTTCAGCCCCTCTGTTTCAGCCCCTCTGTTTCTCGCCCTCTGTTTCAGACCCTCTGTTTCTCGCCCACTGTTTCTCGCCCACTGTTTCTCGCCCTCTGTTTCAGCCCCTCTGTTTCAGCCCCTCTGTTTCAGCCCCTCTGTTTCTCGCCAACTGTTTCTCGCCAACTGTTTCTCGCCCTCTGTTTCAGCCCCTCTGTTTCAGCCCCTTTGTTTCAGCCCCTCTGTTTCAGACCCTCTGTTTCTCGCCCTCTGTTTCTCGCCCTCTGTTTCTTGCCCTCTGTTTCTCGCTCTCTGTTTCTCGCCCTCTGTTTCTCGCCCTCTGTTTCAGCCCCTCTGTTTCAGCCCCTCTGTTTCAGCCCCTCTGTTTCTCGCCCTCTGTTTCTCGCCCTCTGTTTCTCGCCCTCAGTTTCAGCCCCTCTGTTTCAGCCCCTTTGTTTCAGCCCCTCTGTTTCAGCCCCTCTGTTTCTCGCCGACTGTTTCTCGCCCTCTGTTTCAGCCCCTCTGTTTCAGCCCCTCTGTTTCAGCCCCTCTGTTTCAGCCCCACTGTTTCAGCCCCTCTGTTTCTCGCCCTCTGTTTCTCGCGCTCTGTTTCTCGCCCTCTGTTTCTCGCCCTCTGTTTCAGCCCCTCTGTTTAAGCCCCTCTGTTTCTCGCCCTCTGTTTCTCGCCCTCTGTTTCAGCCCCTCTGTTTCAGCCCCTCAGTTTTAGCCCCTGTGTTTCTCCCCCTCTGTTTCAGCACCTCTGTTTCTCGCCCTCTGTTTCAGCCCCTCTGTTTCAGCCCCTCTGTTTCAGCCCCTCTGTTTCAGCACCTCTGTTTCTCGCCCTTTGTTTCTCGCCCTCTGTTTCAGCCCCTCTGTTTCTCGCCCTCTGTTTCAGCCCCTCTGTTTCAGCCCCTCTGTTTCAGCCCCTCTGTTTCAGCCCCTCTGTTTCTCGCCATCTGTTTCTGCCCGTCTGTTTCAGCCCCAATGTATCTCGCCCTCTGTTTCAGCCCCTCTGTTTCAGCACCTCTGTTTCAGCCCCTCTGTTTCAGAACCTCTGTTTCTCGCCCTTTGTTTCTCGCCCTCTTTTTCAGCCCCTCTGTTTCTCGCCCTCTGTTTCAGCCCCTCTGTTTCTCGCCCTCTGTTTCAGCCCCTCTGTTTCAGTCCCTCTGTTTCAGCCCCTCTGTTTCAGCCCCTCTGTTTCAGCCCCTCTGTTTCACGCCCTCTGTTTCAGCCCCTCTGTTTCAGCCCCTCTGTTTCTCGCCCTCTGTTTCAGCCCCTCAGGTTCAGCCCCTCTGTATCAGCCCCTCTGTTTCAGCCCCTCTGTTTCTCGCCCTCTGTTTCTCGCCCTCTGTTTCAGCCCCTCTGTTTCAGCCCCTCTGTTTCAGCCCCTCTGTTTCAGCCCCTCTGTTTCTCGCCCTCTGTTTCTCGCCCTCTGTTTCTCGCCCTCTGTTTCTCGCCCTCTGTTTCAGCCCCTCTGTTTCAGCCCCTCTGTTTCAGCCCCTCTGTTTCAGCCCCTCTGTTTCTCGCCCTCTGTTTCTTTCCCTCTGTTTCTCGCCCTCTGTTTCAGCCCCTCTGTTTCAGTCCCTCTGTTTCAGCCCCTCTGTTTCAGCCCCTCTGTTTCAGCCCCTCTGTTTCATCCCCTCTGTTTCAGCCCCTCTGTTTCAGCCCCTCTGTTTCTCGCCCTCTGTTTCTCGCCCTCTGTTTCTCACCCTCTGTTTCTCGCTCTCTGTTTCTCGCCCACTGTTTCTCGCCCTCTGTTTCAGCCCTTCTGTTTCAGCCCCTCTGATTCAGCCCCTCTGTTTCTCGCCCTCTGTTTCAGCCCCTCTGTTTCAGCCCCTCTGTTTCTCGCCCTCAGTTTCAGCCCCTCTGTTTCAGCCCCTCTGTTTCAGCCACTCTGTTTCAGCTCCTCTGTTTCTCGCCCTCTGTTTCTCGCCCTCTGTTTCAGCCCCTCTGTTTCAGCCCCTCTGTTTCAGCCACTCTGTTTCTCGCCCTCTGTTTCTCGCCCTCTGTTTCTCGCCCTCTGTTTCTCGCTCTCTGTTTCTCGACCTCTGTTTCTCGCCCTCTGTTTCAGCCCCTCTGTTTCAGCCCCTCTGTTTCAGCCCCTCTGTTTCAGCCCCTCTGTTTCAGCCCCTCTGTTTATCGCCCTCTGTTTCTCGCCCACTGTTTCTCGCCCTCTGTTTCTGCCCCTCTGTTTCAGCCATCTGTTTCAGCCCCTCTGTTTCAGCCCCTCTGTTTCTCGCCCTCTGTTTCTCGCCCTCTGTTTCTTGCCCTCTGTTTCTCGCTCTCTGTTTCTCGCCCTCTGTTTCTTGCCCTCTGTTTCAGCCCCTCTGTTTCAGCCCCTCTGTTTCAGCCCCTCTGTTTCTCGCCCTCTGTTTCTCGCCCTCTGTTTCTCGCCCTCAGTTTCAGCCCCTCTGTTTCAGCCCCTTTGTTTCAGCCCCTCTGTTTCAGCCCCTCTGTTTCTCGCCCACTGTTTCTCGCCCTCTGTTTCAGCCCAAGTGTTTCAGCCACTCAGTTTCAGCCCCTCTGTTTCAGCCCCTCTGTTTCAGCCCCTCTGTTTCTCGCCCTCTGTTTCTCGCCCTCTGTTTCTCGCCCTCTGTTTCTCGCCCTCTGTTTCAGCCCCTCTGTTTCAGCCCCTCTGTTTCAGCCCTTCTGTTTCTCGCACTCTGTTTCTCGCCCTCTGTTTCATCCCCTCTGTTTCAGCCCCTCAGTTCCAGCCCCTCTGTTTCTCGCCCTCTGTTTCAGCACCTCTGTTTCACGCCCTCTGTTTCTCGCCCTCTGTTTCTCACCCTCTGTTTCTCGCTCTCTGTTTCTCGCCCACTGTTTCTCGCCCTCTGTTTCAGCCCCTCTGTTTCAGCCCCTCTGATTCAGCCCCTCTGTTTCTCGCCCTCTGTTTCTGCCCCTCTGTTTCAGCCCCTCTGTTTCTCGCCCTCAGTTTCAGCCCCTCTGTTTCAGCCCCTCTGTTTCAGCCACTCTGTTTCAGCTCCTCTGTTTCTCGCCCTCTGTTTCTCGCCCTCTGTTTCAGCCCCTCTGTTTCAGCCCCTCTGTTTCAGCCACTCTGTTTCTCGCCCTCTGTTTCTCGCCCTCTGTTTCTCGCCCTCTGTTTCTCGCTCTCTGTTTCTCGCCCTCTGTTTCTCGCCCTCTGTTTCAGCCCCTCTGTTTCAGCCCCTCTGTTTCAGCCCCTCTGTTTCAGCCCCTCTGTTTCAGCCCCTCTATTTATCGCCCTCTGTTTCTCGCCCACTGTTTCTCGCCCTCTGTTTCTGCCCCTCTGTTTCAGCCATCTGTTTCAGCCCCTCTGTTTCAGCCCCTCTGTTTCTCGCCCTCTGTTTCTCGCCCTCTGTTTCTTGCCCTCTGTTTCTCGCTCTCTGTTTCTCGCCCTCTGTTTCTCGCCCTCTGTTTCAGCCCCTCTGTTTCAGCCCCTCTGTTTCAGCCCCTCTGTTTCTCGCCCTCTGTTTCTCGCCCTCTGTTTCTCGCCCTCAGTTTCAGCCCCTCTGTTTCAGCACCTTTGTTTCAGCCTCTCTGTTTCAGGCCCTCTGTTTCTCGCCCACTGTTTCTCGCCCTCTGTTTCAGCCCAAGTGTTTCAGCCACTCAGTTTCAGCCCCTCTGTTTCAGCCCCTCTGTTTCAGCCCCTCTGTTTCTCGCCCTCTGTTTCTCGCCCTCTGTTTCTCGCCCTCTGTTTCTCGCCCTCTGTTTCAGCCCCTCTGTTTCAGCCCCTCTGTTTCAGCCCTTCTGTTTCTTGCACTCTGTTTCTCGCCCTCTGTTTCATCCCCTCTGTTTCAGCCCCTCAGTTCCAGCCCCTCTGTTTCTCGCCCTCTGTTTCAGCACCTCTGTTTCACGCCCTCTCTTTCAGCCCCTCTCTTTCTCGCCCTCTGTTGAAGACCCTCTGTTTCAGTCCCTCTGTTTCTCGCCCTCTGTTTCTCGCCCTCTGTTTCAGCCCCTCTGTTTCAACCCCTCTGTTTCAGCTCCTCTGTTTCTCGCCCTCTGTTTGAGCCCCTCTGTTTCAGCCCCTCTGTTTCAGCCCCTCTGTTTCAGCCCCTCTGTTTCAGCCCCTCTGTTTCTCGCCCTCTGTTTCTCGCCTTCGGTTTCAGCCCCTCTGTTTCTCGCCCTCTGTTTCAGCCCCTCTGTTTCTCGCCCTCTGTTTCTCGCCCTCTGTTTCTCGCTCTCTGTTTCTCGCCCTCTGTTTCAGCCCCTCTGTTTCTCGCCCACTGTTTCAGCCCCTCTGTTTCTCGCCATCTGTTTCAGCCCCTCTGTTTCAGCCCCTCTGTTTCTCGCCCTCTGTTTCAGACCCTCTGTTTCAGCCCCTCTGTTTCAGCCCCTCTGTTTCAGCACCTCTGTTTCTCGCCCTTTGTTTCTCGCCCTCTGTTTCAGCCCCTCTGTTTCTCGCCCTCTGTTTCAGCCCCTCTGTTTCTCGCACTCTGTTTCAGCCCCTCTGTTTCAGCCCCTCTGTATCAGCCCCTCTGTTTCAGCCCCTCTGTTTCTCGCCCTCTGTTTCTCGCCCTCTGTTTCAGCCCCTCTGTTTCAGCCCCTCTGTTTCAGCCCCTCTGTTTCAGCCCCTCTGTTTCAGCCCCTCTGATTCTCGCCCTCTGTTTCTCGCCCTCTGTTTCTGGCCCTCTGTTTCTCGCTCTCTGTTTGTCGCCCTCTGTTTCTCGCCCTCTGTTTCAGCCCCTCTGTTTCTGCCCCTCTGTTTCAGCCCCTCTGTTTCAGCCCCTCTGTTTCAGCCCCTCTGTTTCTCGCCCTCTGTTTCTCGCCCTCTGTTTCTTGCCCTCTGTTTCTCGCTCTCTGTTTCTCGCCCTCTGTTTCTCGCCCTCTGTTTCAGCACCTGTGCTTCAGCCCCTCTGTTTCAGCCCCTCTGTTTCTCGCCCTCTGTTTCTCGCCCTCTGTTTCTCGCCCTCTGTTTCAGCCCCTCTGTTTCAGCCCCTCTGTTTCAGCCCCTCTGTTTCAGCCCCTCTGTTTCACGCCCTCTGTTTCTCGCCCTCTGTTTCTCGCCCTCTGTTTCTCGCTCTCTGTTTCTCGCCCTCTGTTTCAGCCCCTCTGTTTCTCGCCCACTGTTTCAGCCCCTCTGTTTTTCGCCATCTGTATCAGCCCCTCTGTTTCAGCCCCTCTGTTTCTCGCCCTCTGTTTCAGACCCTCTGTTTCAGCCCCTCTGTTTCAGCCCCTCTGTTTCAGCACCTCTGTTTCTCGCCCTTTGTTTCTCGCCCTCTGTTTCAGCCCCTCTGTTTCTCGCCCTCTGTTTCAGCCCCTCTGTTTCTCGCACTCTGTTTTAGCCCCTCTGTTTCAACCCCTCTGTTTCTCGCCCTCTGTTTCAGCCCCTCTGTTTCAGCCCCTCTGTATCAGCCCCTCTGTTTCAGCCCCTCTGTTTCTCGCCCTCTGTTTCTCGCCCTCTGTTTCAGCCCCTCTGTTTCAGCCCCTCTGTTTCAGCCCCTCTGTTTCAGCCCCTCTGTTTCAGCCCCTCTGATTCTCGCCCTCTGTTTCTCGCCCTCTGTTTCTCGCCCTCTGTTTCTCGCTCTCTGTTTGTCGCCCTCTGTTTCTCGCCCTCTGTTTCAGCCCCTCTGTTTCTGCCCCTCTGTTTCAGCCCCTCTGTTTCAGCCCCTCTGTTTCAGCCCCTCTGTTTCTCGCCCTCTGTTTCTCGCCCTCTGTTTCTTGCCCTCTGTTTCTCGCTCTCTGTTTCTCGCCCTCTGTTTCTCGCCCTCTGTTTCAGCCCATTTGTTTCAGCCCCTCTGTTTCAGCCCCTCTGTTTCTCGCCCACTGTTTCTCGCCCTCTGTTTCAGTCCCTCTGTTTCAGCCCCTCTGTTTCTCGCCCTCTGTTTCTCGACCTCTGTTTCTCGCCCTCTGTTTCTCGCCCACTGTTTCAGCCCCTCTGTTTCAGCCCCTCTGTTTCAGCACCTCTGTTTCAGCCACTCTGTTTCAGCCCCTCTGTTTCAGCCCCTCTGTTTCAGCCCCTCTGTTTCTCGCCCTCTGTTTCTCGCCCTCTGTTTCTCGCCCTATGTTTCTCGCTCTCTGTTTCTCGCCCTCTGTTTCTCGCCCTCTGTTTCAGCCCCTCTGTTTCAGCCCCTCTGTTTCAGCCCCTCTGTTTCTCGCCCTCTGTTTCTCGCCCACTGTTTCTCGCCCTCTGTTTCAGCCCCTCTGTTTCAGCCCCTCTGTTTCAGCCCCTCTGTTTCAGCCCCTCTGTTTCTCGCCCTCTGTTTCTCGCCCTCTGTTTCTTGCCCTCTGTTTCTCGATCTCTGTTTCTCGCCCTCTGTTTCTCGCCCTCTGTTTCAGCCCCTCTGTTTCAGCCCCTCTGTTTCAGCCCCTCTGTTTCTCGCCCTCTGTTTCAGCCCCTCTGTTTCTCGCCCACTGTTTCTCGCCCACTGTTTCTCGCCCTCTGTTTCAGCCCCTCTGTTTCAGCCCCTCTGTTTCAGCCCCTCTGTTTCTCGCCCTCTGTTTCTCGCCAACTGTTTCTCGCCCTCTGTTTCAGCCCCTCTGTTTCAGCCCCTCTGTTTCAGCCCCTCTGTTTCAGACCCTCTGTTTCTCGCCCTCTGTTTCTCGCCCTCTGCTTCTTGCCCTCTGTTTCTCGCTCTCTGTTTCTCGCCCTCTGTTTCTCGCCCTCTGTTTCAGCCCCTCTGTTTCAGCCCCTCTGTTTCAGCCCCTCTGTTTCTCGCCCTCTGTTTCTCGCCCTCTGTTTCTCGCCCTCAGTTTCAGCCCCTCTGTTTCAGCCCCTTTGTTTCAGCCCCTCTGTTTCAGCCCCTCTGTTTCTCGCAGACTGTTTCTCGCCCTCTGTTTCAGCCCCTCTGTTTCAGCCCCTCTGTTTCAGCCCCTCTGTTTCAGCCCCACTGTTTCAGCCCCTCTGTTTCTCGCCCTCTGTTTCTCGCGGTCTGTTTCTCGCCCTCTGTTTCTCGCCCTCTGTTTCAGCCCCTCTGTTTAAGCCCCTCTGTTTCTCGCCCTCTGTTTCTCGCCCTCTGTTTCAGCCCCTCTGATTCAGCCCCTGAGTTTTAGCCCCTGTGTTTCTCCCCCTCTGTTTCAGCACCTCTGTTTCTCGCCCTCTGTTTCAGCCCTTCTGTTTCAGCCCCTCTGTTTCAGCCCCTCTGTTTCAGCACCTCTGTTTCTCGCCCTTTGTTTCTCGCCCTCTGTTTCAGCCCCTCTGTTTCTCGCCCTCTGTTTCAGCCCCTCTGTTTCAGCCCCTCTGTTTCAGCCCCTCTGTTTCAGCCCCTCTGTTTCTCGCCATCTGTTTCAGCCCCTCTGTTTCAGCCCCAATGTTTCTCGCCCTCTGTTTCAGCCCCTCTGTTTCAGCCCCTCTGTTTCAGCCCCTCTGTTTCAGAACCTCTGTTTCTCGCCCTTTGTTTCTCGCCCTCTTTTTCAGCCCCTCTGTTTCTCGCCCTCTGTTTCAGCCCCTCTGTTTCTCGCCCTCTGTTTCAGCCCCTCTGTTTCAGTCCCTCTGTTTCAGCCCCTCTGTTTCAGCCCCTCTGTTTCAGCCCCTCTGTTTCACGCCCTCTGTTTCAGCCCCTCAGTTTCAGCCCCTCTGTTTCTCGCCCTCTGTTTCAGCCCCTCTGTTTCAGCCCCTCTGTATCAGCCCCTCTGTTTCAGCCCCTCTGTTTCTCGCCCTCTGTTTCTCGCCCACTGTTTCAGCCCCTCTGTTTCAGCCCCTCTGTTTCAGCCCCTCTGTTTCAGCCCCTCTGTTTCTCGCCCTCTGTTTCTCGCTCTCTGTTTCTCGCCCTCTGTTTCTCGCCCTCTGTTTCAGCCCCTCTGTTTCAGCCCCTCTGTTTCAGCCCCTCTGTTTCAGCCCCTCTGTTTCTCGCCCTCTGTTTCTTTCCCTCTGTTTCTCGCCCTCTGTTTCAGCCCCTCTGTTTCAGTCCCTCTGTTTCAGCCCCTCTGTTTCAGCCCCTCTGTTTCAGCCCCTCTGTTTCATCCCCTCTGTTTCAGCCCCTCTGTTTCAGCCCCTCTGTTTCTCGCCCTCTGTTTCTCGCCCTCTGTTTCTCACCCTCTGTTTCTCGCTCTCTGTTTCTCGCCCACTGTTTCTCGCCCTCTGTTTCACCCCTCTGTTTCAGCCCCTCTGATTCAGCCCCTCTGTTTCTCGCCCTCTGTTTCAGCCCCTCTGTTTCAGCCCCTCTGTTTCTCGCCCTCAGTTTCAGCCCCTCTGTTTCAGCCCCTCTGTTTCAGCCACTCTGTTTCAGCTCCTCTGTTTCTCGCCCTCTGTTTCTCGCCCTCTGTTTCAGCCCCTCTGTTTCAGCCCCTCTGTTTCAGCCACTCTGTTTCTCGCCCTCTGTTTCTCGCCCTCTGTTTCTCGCCCTCTGTTTCTCGCTCTCTGTTTCTCGCCCTCTGTTTCTCGCCCTCTGTTTCAGCCCCTCTGTTTCAGCCCCTCTGTTTCAGCCCCTCTGTTTCAGACCCTCTGTTTCAGCCCCTCTGTTTATCGCCCTCTGTTTCTCGCCCACTGTTTCTCGCCCTCTGTTTCTGCCCCTCTGTTTCAGCCATCTGTTTCAGCCCCTCTGTTTCAGCCCCTCTGTTTCTCGCCCTCTGTTTCTTGCCCTCTGTTTCTTGCCCTCTGTTTCTCGCTCTCTGTTTCTCGCCCTCTGTTTCTCGCCCTCTGTTTCAGCCCCTCTGTTTCAGCCCCTCTGTTTCAGCCCCTCTGTTTCTCGCCCTCTGTTTCTCGCCCTCTGTTTCTCGCCCTCAGTTTCAGCCCCTCTGTTTCAGCCCCTCTGTTTCAGCCACTCTGTTTCAGCTCCTCTGTTTCTCGCCCTCTGTTTCTCGCCCTCTGTTTCAGCCCCTCTGTTTCAGCCCCTCTGTTTCAGCCACTCTGTTTCTCGCCCTCTGTTTCTCGCCCTCTGTTTCTCGCCCTCTGTTTCTCGCTCTCTGTTTCTCGCCCTCTGTTTCTCGTCCTCTGTTTCAGCCCCTCTGTTTCAGCCCCTCTGTTTCAGCCCCTCTGTTTCAGCCCCTCTGTTTATCGCCCTCTGTTTCTCGCCCACTGTTTCTCGCCCTCTGTTTCTGCCCCTCTGTTTCAGCCCCTCTGTTTCAGGCCCTCTGTTTCTCGCCCACTGTTTCTCGCCCTCTGTTTCAGCCCAAGTGTTTCAGCCACTCAGTTTCAGCCCCTCTGTTTCAGCCCCTCTGTTTCAGCCCCTCTGTTTCTCGCCTCTGTTTCTCGCCCTCTGTTTCTCGCCCTCTGTTTCAGCCCCTCTGTTTCAGCCCCTCTGTTTCAGCCCTTCTGTTTCTCGCACTCTGTTTCTCGCCCTCTGTTTCATCCCCTCTGTTTCAGCCCCTCAGTTCCAGCCCCTCTGTTTCTCGCCCTCTGTTTCAGCACCTCTGTTTCACGCCCTCTCTTTCAGCCCCTCTCTTTCTCGCCCTCTGTTGAAGACCCTCTGTTTCAGTCCCTCTGTTTCTCGCCCTCTGTTTCTCGCCCTCTGTTTCAGCCCCTCTGTTTCAACCCCTCTGTTTCAGCTCCTCTGTTTCTCGCCCTCTGTTTGAGCCCCTCTGTTTCAGCCCCTCTGTTTCAGCCCCTCTGTTTCAGCCCCTCTGTTTCAGCCCCTCTGTTTCTCGCCCTCTGTTTCTCGCCTTCGGTTTCAGCCCCTCTGTTTCTCGCCCTCTGTTTCAGCCCCTCTGATTCTCGCCCTCTGTTTCAGCCCCTCTGTTTCAGCCCCTCTGTTTCAGCCCCTCTGTTTCAGCCCTTCTGTTTCAGCCCCTCTGTTTCAGCCCCTCTGTTTCTCGCCCTCTGTTTCAGACCCTCTGTTTCAGCCCCTCAGTATCAGCCCCTCTGTATCAGCCCCTCTGTTTCTCGCCCTCTGTTTCTCGCCCTCTGTTTCTCGCCCACTGTTTCACCCCCTCTGTTTCAGACCCTCTGTTTCAGCCCATCTGTTTCAGCCCCACTGTTTCAGCCCCTCTGTTTCAGCCCCTGTGTTTCAGCCACTCTGTTTCTCGCCCTCTGTTTCTCGCTCTCTGTTTCTCGCCCTCTGTTTCAGCCCCTCTGTTTCAGCCCCTCTGTATCAGCACCTCTGTTTCAGCCCATCTGTTTCTCGCCCTCTGTTTCTCGCCCTCAGTTTCAGCCCGTCTGTTTCAGCCCCTCTGTTTCAGCCCCTCTGTTTCAGCCCCTCTGTTTCTCGCCCTCTGTTTCTCGCTCTCTGTTTCTCGCCCTCTGTTTCTCGCCCTCTGTTTCAGCCCCTCTGTTTCAGCCCCTCTGTTTCAGCCCCTCTGTTTCAGCCCCTCTGTTTCTCGCCCTCTGTTTCAGCCCCTCTGTTTCAGTCCCTTTGTTTCAGCCCCTCTGTTTCAGCCCCTCAGTTTCAGCCCCTCTGTTTCTCGCCCTCTGTTTCAGCCCCTCTGTTTCAGCCCCTCTGTTTCTCGCCCTCAGTTTCAGCCCCTCTGTTTCAGCCCCTCTGTTTCAGCCACTCTGTTTCAGCCCCTCTCTTTCTCGCCCTCTCTTTCTCGCCCTCTGTTTCAGCCCCTCTGTTTCAGCCCCTCTGTTTCTCGCCCTCTGTTTCTCGCCCTCTGTTTCTCGCCCTCTGTTTCTCGCTCTCTGTTTCTTGCCCTCTTTTTCTCGCCCTCTGTTTCAGCCCCTCTGTTTCAGCCCCTCTGTTTCAGCCCCTCTGTTTCAGCCCCTCTGTTTATCGCCCTCTGTTTCTCGCCCTCTGTTTCTCGCCCTCTGTTTCTCGCTCTCTGTTTCTCGCCCTCTGTTTCTCGCCCTCTGTTTCAGCCCCCCTGTTTCAGCCCCTCTGTTTCAGCCCCTCTGTTTCTCGCCCTCTGTTTCTCGCCCACTGTTTCTCGCCCTCTGTTTCTGCCCCTCTGTTTCAGCCCCTCTGTTTCAGCCCCTCTGTTTCAGACCCTCTATTTCTCGCCCTCTGTTTCTCGCCCTCTGTTTCTTGCCCTCTGTTTCTCGCTCTCTGTTTCTCGCCCTCTGTTTCTCGCCCTCTGTTTCTGCCCCTCTGTTTCAGCCCCTCTGTTTCAGCCCGTCTGTTTCTCGCCCTCTGTTTCTCGCCCTGTGTTTCTCGCCCTCAGTTTCAGCCCCTCTGTTTCAGCCCCTTTGTTTCAGCCCCTCTGTTTCAGGCCCTCTGTTTCTCGCCCACTGTTTCTCGCCCTCTGTTTCAGCCCCTCTGTTTCAGCCCCTCTGTTTCAGCCCCTCTGCTTCAGCCACTCTGTTTCAGCCCCTCTGTTTCAGCCCCTCTGTTTCTCGCCCTCTGTTTCTCGCCCTCTGTTTCTCGCCCTCTGTTTCAGCCCCTCTGTTTCAGCCCCTCTGTTTCAGCCCCTCTGTTTCTCGCCCTCTGTTTCTCGCCCTCTGTTTCAGCCCCTCTGTTTCAGCCCCTCAGTTCCAGGCCCTCTGTTTCTCGTCCTCTGTTTCGGCACCTCTGTTTCTCGCCCTCTCTTTCAGCCCCTCTCTTTCTCGCCCTCTGTTGCAGACCCTGTGTTTCAGCCCATCTGTTTCAGCCCCTCTGTTTCAGCCCCTCTGTTTCTCGCCCTCTGTTTCAGCCCCTCTGTTTCTCGCCCTCTGTTTCCGCCCCTCTGTTTCTCGCCCTCTGTTGCAGCTCCTCTGTTTCAGCCCCTCTGTTTCAGCCCCTCTGTTTCAGCCCTTCTCTTTCAGCCCCTCTGTTTCAGCCCCTCTGTTTCTCGCCCTCTGTTTCAGACCCTCTGTTTCAGCCCATCTGTTACAGCCCCTCTGTTTCAGCCCCTCTGTTTCTCGCCCTCTGTTTCAGCCCCTCTGTTTCTCGCCCTCTGTTTCCGCCCCTCTGTTTCTCGCCCTCTGTTGCAGCCCCTCTGTTTCAGCCCCTCTGTTTCAGCCCCTCTGTTTCAGCCCTTCTGTTTCAGCCCCTCTGTTTCAGCCCCTCTGTTTCTCGCCGTCTGTTTCAGCCCCTCTGTTTCAGCCCCTCTGTTTCAGCCCCTCTGTTTCTCGCCCTTTGTTTCTCGCCCTCTGTTTCAGCCCCTCTGTTTCTCGCCCTCTGTTTCAGCCCCTCTGTTTCAGCCCCTCTGTTTCAGCCCCTCTGTTTCAGCCCCTCTGTTTCTCGCCATCTGTTTCAGCCCCTCTGTTTCAGCCCCAATGTTTCTCGCCCTCTGTTTCAGCCCCTCTGTTTCAGTCCCTCTGTTTCAGCCCCTCTGTTTCTCGCTCTCTGTTTCAGCCCCTCTGTTTCAGCCCCTCAGTATCAGCCCCTCTGTTTCAGCCCCTCTGTTTCAGCCCCTCTGTTTCAGCCACTCTGTTTCAGCTCCTCTGTTTCTCGCCCTCTGTTTCTCGCCCTCTGTTTCAGCCCCTCTGTTTCAGCCCCTCTGTTTCAGCCACTCTGTTTCTCGCCCTCTGTTTCTCGCCCTCTGTTTCTCGCCCTCTGTTTCTCGCTCTCTGTTTCTCGCCCTCTGTTTCTCGCCCTCTGTTTCAGCCCCTCTGTTTCAGCCCCTCTGTTTCAGCCCCTCTGTTTCAGACCCTCTGTTTCAGCCCCTCTGTTTATCGCCCTCTGTTTCTCGCCCACTGTTTCTCGCCCTCTGTTTCTGCCCCTCTGTTTCAGCCATCTGTTTCAGCCCCTCTGTTTCAGCCCCTCTGTTTCTCGCCCTCTGTTTCTTGCCCTCTGTTTCTTGCCCTCTGTTTCTCGCTCTCTGTTTCTCGCCCTCTGTTTCTCGCCCTCTGTTTCAGCCCCTCTGTTTCAGCCCCTCTGTTTCAGCCCCTCTGTTTCTCGCCCTCTGTTTCTCGCCCTCTGTTTCTCGCCCTCAGTTTCAGCCCCTCTGTTTCAGCCCCTCTGTTTCAGCCACTCTGTTTCAGCTCCTCTGTTTCTCGCCCTCTGTTTCTCGCCCTCTGTTTCAGCCCCTCTGTTTCAGCCCCTCTGTTTCAGCCACTCTGTTTCTCGCCCTCTGTTTCTCGCCCTCTGTTTCTCGCCCTCTGTTTCTCGCTCTCTGTTTCTCGCCCTCTGTTTCTCGTCCTCTGTTTCAGCCCCTCTGTTTCAGCCCCTCTGTTTCAGCCCCTCTGTTTCAGCCCCTCTGTTTATCGCCCTCTGTTTCTCGCCCACTGTTTCTCGCCCTCTGTTTCTGCCCCTCTGTTTCAGCCCCTCTGTTTCAGGCCCTCTGTTTCTCGCCCACTGTTTCTCGCCCTCTGTTTCAGCCCAAGTGTTTCAGCCACTCAGTTTCAGCCCCTCTGTTTCAGCCCCTCTGTTTCAGCCCCTCTGTTTCTCGCCTCTGTTTCTCGCCCTCTGTTTCTCGCCCTCTGTTTCAGCCCCTCTGTTTCAGCCCCTCTGTTTCAGCCCTTCTGTTTCTCGCACTCTGTTTCTCGCCCTCTGTTTCATCCCCTCTGTTTCAGCCCCTCAGTTCCAGCCCCTCTGTTTCTCGCCCTCTGTTTCAGCACCTCTGTTTCACGCCCTCTCTTTCAGCCCCTCTCTTTCTCGCCCTCTGTTGAAGACCCTCTGTTTCAGTCCCTCTGTTTCTCGCCCTCTGTTTCTCGCCCTCTGTTTCAGCCCCTCTGTTTCAACCCCTCTGTTTCAGCTCCTCTGTTTCTCGCCCTCTGTTTGAGCCCCTCTGTTTCAGCCCCTCTGTTTCAGCCCCTCTGTTTCAGCCCCTCTGTTTCAGCCCCTCTGTTTCTCGCCCTCTGTTTCTCGCCTTCGGTTTCAGCCCCTCTGTTTCTCGCCCTCTGTTTCAGCCCCTCTGATTCTCGCCCTCTGTTTCAGCCCCTCTGTTTCAGCCCCTCTGTTTCAGCCCCTCTGTTTCAGCCCTTCTGTTTCAGCCCCTCTGTTTCAGCCCCTCTGTTTCTCGCCCTCTGTTTCAGACCCTCTGTTTCAGCCCCTCAGTATCAGCCCCTCTGTATCAGCCCCTCTGTTTCTCGCCCTCTGTTTCTCGCCCTCTGTTTCTCGCCCACTGTTTCACCCCCTCTGTTTCAGACCCTCTGTTTCAGCCCATCTGTTTCAGCCCCACTGTTTCAGCCCCTCTGTTTCAGCCCCTGTGTTTCAGCCACTCTGTTTCTCGCCCTCTGTTTCTCGCTCTCTGTTTCTCGCCCTCTGTTTCAGCCCCTCTGTTTCAGCCCCTCTGTATCAGCACCTCTGTTTCAGCCCATCTGTTTCTCGCCCTCTGTTTCTCGCCCTCAGTTTCAGCCCGTCTGTTTCAGCCCCTCTGTTTCAGCCCCTCTGTTTCAGCCCCTCTGTTTCTCGCCCTCTGTTTCTCGCTCTCTGTTTCTCGCCCTCTGTTTCTCGCCCTCTGTTTCAGCCCCTCTGTTTCAGCCCCTCTGTTTCAGCCCCTCTGTTTCAGCCCCTCTGTTTCTCGCCCTCTGTTTCAGCCCCTCTGTTTCAGTCCCTTTGTTTCAGCCCCTCTGTTTCAGCCCCTCAGTTTCAGCCCCTCTGTTTCTCGCCCTCTGTTTCAGCCCCTCTGTTTCAGCCCCTCTGTTTCTCGCCCTCAGTTTCAGCCCCTCTGTTTCAGCCCCTCTGTTTCAGCCACTCTGTTTCAGCCCCTCTCTTTCTCGCCCTCTCTTTCTCGCCCTCTGTTTCAGCCCCTCTGTTTCAGCCCCTCTGTTTCTCGCCCTCTGTTTCTCGCCCTCTGTTTCTCGCCCTCTGTTTATCGCTCTCTGTTTCTTGCCCTCTTTTTCTCGCCCTCTGTTTCAGCCCCTCTGTTTCAGCCCCTCTGTTTCAGCCCCTCTGTTTCAGCCCCTCTGTTTATCGCCCTCTGTTTCTCGCCCTCTGTTTCTCGCCCTCTGTTTCTCGCTCTCTGTTTCTCGCCCTCTGTTTCTCGCCCTCTGTTTCAGCCCCTCTGTTTCAGCCCCTCTGTTTCAGCCCCTCTGTTTCTCGCCCTCTGTTTCTCGCCCACTGTTTCTCGCCCTCTGTTTCTGCCCCTCTGTTTCAGCCCCTCTGTTTCAGCCCCTCTGTTTCAGACCCTCTATTTCTCGCCCTCTGTTTCTCGCCCTCTGTTTCTTGCCCTCTGTTTCTCGCTCTCTGTTTCTCGCCCTCTGTTTCTCGCCCTCTGTTTCTGCCCCTCTGTTTCAGCCCCTCTGTTTCAGCCCGTCTGTTTCTCGCCCTCTGTTTCTCGCCCTGTGTTTCTCGCCCTCAGTTTCAGCCCCTCTGTTTCAGCCCCTTTGTTTCAGCCCCTCTGTTTCAGGCCCTCTGTTTCTCGCCCACTGTTTCTCGCCCTCTGTTTCAGCCCCTCTGTTTCAGCCCCTCTGTTTCAGCCCCTCTGCTTCAGCCACTCTGTTTCAGCCCCTCTGCTTCAGCCCCTCTGTTTCTCGCCCTCTGTTTCTCGCCCTCTGTTTCTCGCCCTCTGTTTCAGCCCCTCTGTTTCAGCCCCTCTGTTTCAGCCCCTCTGTTTCTCGCCCTCTGTTTCTCGCCCTCTGTTTCAGCCCCTCTGTTTCAGCCCCTCAGTTCCAGGCCCTCTGTTTCTCGTCCTCTGTTTCGGCACCTCTGTTTCTCGCCCTCTCTTTCAGCCCCTCTCTTTCTCGCCCTCTGTTGCAGACCCTGTGTTTCAGCCCATCTGTTTCAGCCCCTCTGTTTCAGCCCCTCTGTTTCTCGCCCTCTGTTTCAGCCCCTCTGTTTCTCGCCCTCTGTTTCCGCCCCTCTGTTTCTCGCCCTCTGTTGCAGCTCCTCTGTTTCAGCCCCTCTGTTTCAGCCCCTCTGTTTCAGCCCTTCTCTTTCAGCCCCTCTGTTTCAGCCCCTCTGTTTCTCGCCCTCTGTTTCAGACCCTCTGTTTCAGCCCATCTGTTACAGCCCCTCTGTTTCAGCCCCTCTGTTTCTCGCCCTCTGTTTCAGCCCCTCTGTTTCTCGCCCTCTGTTTCCGCCCCTCTGTTTCTCGCCCTCTGTTGCAGCCCCTCTGTTTCAGCCCCTCTGTTTCAGCCCCTCTGTTTCAGCCCTTCTGTTTCAGCCCCTCTGTTTCAGCCCCTCTGTTTCTCGCCGTCTGTTTCAGCCCCTCTGTTTCAGCCCCTCTGTTTCAGCCCCTCTGTTTCTCGCCCTTTGTTTCTCGCCCTCTGTTTCAGCCCCTCTGTTTCTCGCCCTCTGTTTCAGCCCCTCTGTTTCAGCCCCTCTGTTTCAGCCCCTCTGTTTCAGCCCCTCTGTTTCTCGCCATCTGTTTCAGCCCCTCTGTTTCAGCCCCAATGTTTCTCGCCCTCTGTTTCAGCCCCTCTGTTTCAGTCCCTCTGTTTCAGCCCCTCTGTTTCTCGCCCTCTGTTTCAGCCCCTCTGTTTCAGCCCCTCAGTATCAGCCCCTCTGTTTCAGCCCCTCTGTTTCTCGCCCTCTGTTTCTCGCCCTCTGTTTCAGCCCCTCTGTTTCAGCCCCTCTGTTTCAGCCCCTCTGTTTCAGCCCTTCTGTTTCAGCCCCTCTGTTTCAGCCCCTCTGTTTCTCGCCGTCTGTTTCAGCCCCTCTGTTTCAGCCCCTCTGTTTCAGCCCCTCTGTATCAGCCCCTCTGTTTCTCGCCATCTGTTTCTCGCCCTCTGTTTCTCGCCCACTGTTTCACCCCCTCTGTTTCAGCCCCTCTGTTTCAGCCCATCTGTTTCAGCCCCACTGATTCAGCCCCTCTGATTCAGCCCCTGTGTTTCAGCCCCTCTGTTTCTCGCCCTCTGTTTCTCGCTCTCTGTTTCTTGCCCTCTGTTTCAGCCCCTCTGTTTCAGTCCCTCTGTATCAGCACCTCTGTTTCAGCCCATCTGTTTCTCGCCCTCTGTTTCTCGCCCTCAGTTTCAGCCCCTCTGTTTCAGCCCCTCTGTTTCAGCCCCTCTGTTTCAGCCCCTCTGTTTCTCGCCCTCTGTTTCTCGCTCTCTGTTTCTCGCCCTCTGTTTCTCGCCCTCTGTTTCAGCCCCTCTGTTTCAGCCCCTCTGTTTCAGCCCCTCTGTTTCAGCCCCTCTGTTTCTCGCCCTCAGTTTCAGCCCCTCTGTTTCAGTCCCTTTGTTTCAGCCCCTCTGTTTCAGCCCCTCAGTTTCAGCCCCTCTGTTTCTCTCCCTCTGTTTCAGCCCCTCTGTTTCAGCCCCTCAGTTTTAGCCCCTGTGTTTCTCCCCCTCTGTTTCAGCACCTCTGTTTCAGCCCCTCTGTTTCAGCCCCTCTTTTTCAGCACCTCTGTTTCTCGCCCTTTGTTTCTCGCCCTCTGTTTCAGCCCCTCTGTTTCTCGCCCTCTGTTTCAGCCCCTCTGTTTCAGCCCCTCTGTTTCAGCCCCTCTGTTTCAGCCCCTCTGTTTCTCGCCATCTGTTTCAGCCCCTCTGTTTCAGCCCCAATGTTTCTCGCCCTCTGTTTCAGCCCCACTGTTTCAGTCCCTCTGTTTCAGCCCCTCTGTTTCTCGCCCTCTGTTTCAGCCCCTCTGTTTCAGCCCCTCTGTATCAGCCCCTCTGTTTCAGCCCCTCTGTTTCTCGCCCTCTGTTTCTCGCCCTCTGTTTCAGCCCCTCTGTTTCAGCCCCTCTGTTTCAGCCCCTCTGTTTCAGCCCCTCTGTTTCTCGCCCTCTGTTTCTCGCTCTCTGTTTCTCGCCCTCTGTTTCTCGCCCTCTGTTTCAGCCCCTCTGTTTCAGCCCCTCTGTTTCAGCCCCTCTGTTTCAGCCCCTCTGTTTCTCGCCCTCTGTTTCTTTCCCTCTGTTTCTCGCCCTCTGTTTCAGCCCCTCTGTTTCAGTCCCTCTGTTTCAGCCCCTCTGTTTCAGCCCCTCTGTTTCAGCCCCTCTGTTTCATCCCCTCTGTTTCAGCCCCTCTGTTTCAGCCCCTCTGTTTCTCGCCCTCTGTTTCTCGCCCTCTGTTTCTCACCCTCTGTTTCTCGCTCTCTGTTTCTCGCCCACTGTTTCTCGCCCTCTGTTTCAGCCCCTCTGTTTCAGCCCCTCTGATTCAGCCCCTCTGTTTCTCGCCCTCTGTTTCAGCCCCTCTGTTTGTCGCCCTCAGTTTCAGCCCCTCTGTTTCAGCCCCTCTGTTTCAGCCACTCTGTTTCAGCTCCTCTGTTTCTCGCCCTCTGTTTCTCGCCCTCTGTTTCAGCCCCTCTGTTTCAGCCCCTCTGTTTCAGCCACTCTGTTTCTCGCCCTCTGTTTCTCGCCCTCTGTTTCTCGCCCTCTGTTTCTCGCTCTCTGTTTCTCGCCCTCTGTTTCTCGCCCTCTGTTTCAGCCCCTCTGTTTCAGCCCCTCTGTTTCAGCCCCTCTGTTTCAGCCCCTCTGTTTCAGCCCCTCTGTTTATCGCCCTCTGTTTCTCGCCCACTGTTTCTCGCCCTCTGTTTCTGCCCCTCTGTTTCAGCCATCTGTTTCAGCCCCTCTGTTTCAGCCCCTCTGTTTCTCGCCCTCTGTTTCTTGCCCTCTGTTTCTTGCCCTCTGTTTCTCGCTCTCTGTTTCTCGCCCTCTGTTTCTCGCCCTCTGTTTCAGCCCCTCTGTTTCAGCCCCTCTGTTTCAGCCCCTCTGTTTCTCGCCCTCTGTTTCTCGCCCTCTGTTTCTCGCCCTCAGTTTCAGCCCCTCTGTTTCAGCCCCTTTGTTTCAGCCCCTCTGTTTCAGCCCCTCTGTTTCTCGCCCACTGTTTCTCGCCCTCTGTTTCAGCCCAAGTGTTTCAGCCACTCAGTTTCAGCCCCTCTGTTTCAGCCCCTCTGTTTCAGCCCCTCTGTTTCTCGCCCTCTGTTTCTCGCCCTCTGTTTCTCGCCCTCTGTTTCTCGCCCTCTGTTTCAGCCCCTCTGTTTCAGCCCCTCTGTTTCAGCCCTTCTGTTTCTCGCACTCTGTTTCACGCCCTCTGTTTCATCCCCTCTGTTTCAGCCCCTCAGTTCCAGCCCCTCTGTTTCTCGCCCTCTGTTTCAGCACCTCTGTTTCACGCCCTCTGTTTCTCGCCCTCTGTTTCTCACCCTCTGTTTCTCGCTCTCTGTTTCTCGCCCACTGTTTCTCGCCCTCTGTTTCAGCCCCTCTGTTTCAGCCCCTCTGATTCAGCCCCTCTGTTTCTCGCCCTCTGTTTCAGCCCCTCTGTTTCAGCCCCTCTGTTTCTCGCCTTCAGTTTCAGCCCCTCTGTTTCAGCCCCTCTGTTTCAGCCACTCTGTTTCAGCTCCTCTGTTTCTCGCCCTCTGTTTCTCGCCCTCTGTTTCAGCCCCTCTGTTTCAGCCCCTCTGTTTCAGCCACTCTGTTTCTCGCCCTCTGTTTCTCGCCCTCTGTTTCTCGCCCTCTGTTTCTCGCTCTCTGTTTCTCGCCCTCTGTTTCTCGCCCTCTGTTTCAGCCCCTCTGTTTCAGCCCCTCTGTTTCAGCCCCTCTGTTTCAGCCCCTCTGTTTCAGCCCCTCTGTTTATCGCCCTCTGTTTCTCGCCCACTGTTTCTCGCCCTCTGTTTCTGCCCCTCTGTTTCAGCCATCTGTTTCAGCCCCTCTGTTTCAGCCCCTCTGTTTCTCGCCCTCTGTTTCTCGCCCTCTGTTTCTTGCCCTCTGTTTCTCGCTCTCTGTTTCTCGCCCTCTGTTTCTCGCCCTCTGTTTCAGCCCCTCTGTTTCAGCCCCTCTGTTTCAGCCCCTCTGTTTCTCGCCCTCTGTTTCTCGCCCTCTGTTTCTCGCCCTCAGTTTCAGCCCCTCTGTTTCAGCACCTTTGTTTCAGCCCCTCTGTTTCAGGCCCTCTGTTTCTCGCCCACTGTTTCTCGCCCTCTGTTTCAGCCCAAGTGTTTCAGCCACTCAGTTTCAGCCCCTCTGTTTCAGCCCCTCTGTTTCACCCCCTCTGTTTCTCGCCCTCTGTTTCTCGCCCTCTGTTTCTCGCCCTCTGTTTCTCGCCCTCTGTTTCAGCCCCTCTGTTTCAGCCCCTCTGTTTCAGCCCTTCTGTTTCTCGCACTCTGTTTCTCGCCCTCTGTTTCATCCCCTCTGTTTCAGCCCCTCAGTTCCAGCCCCTCTGTTTCTCGCCCTCTGTTTCAGCACCTCTGTTTCACGCCCTCTCTTTCAGCCCCTCTCTTTCTCGCCCTCTGTTGAAGACCCTCTGTTTCTGTCCCTCTGTTTCTCGCCCTCTGTTTCTCGCCCTCTGTTTCAGCCCCTCTGTTTCAACCCCTCTGTTTCAGCTCCTCTGTTTCTCGCCCTCTGTTTCAGCCCCTCTGTTTCAGCCCCTCTGTTTCAGCCCCTCTGTTTCAGCCCCTCTGTTTCAGCCCCTCTGTTTCTCGCCCTCTGTTTCTCGCCTTCGGTTTCAGCCCCTCTGTTTCTCGCCCTCTGTTTCAGCCCCTCTGTTTCTCGCCCTCTGTTTCAGCCCCTCTGTTTCAGCCCCTCTGTTTCAGCCCCTCTGTTTCAGCCCTTCTGTTTCAGCCCCTCTGTTTCAGCCCCTCTGTTTCTCGCCCTCTGTTTCAGACCCTCTGTTTCAGCCCCTCAGTATCAGCCCCTCTGTATCAGCCCCTCTGTTTCTCGCCCTCTGTTTCTCGCCCTCTGTTTCTCGCCCACTGTTTCACCCCCTCTGTTTCAGCCCCTCTGTTTCAGCCCATCTGTTTCAGCCCCACTGTTTCAGCCCCTCTGTTTCAGCCCCTGTGTTTCAGCCACTCTGTTTCTCGCCCTCTGTTTCTCGCTCTCTGTTTCTCGCCCTCTGTTTCAGCCCCTCTGTTTCTACCCTCTGTATCAGCACCTCTGTTTCAGCCCATCTGTTTCTCGCCCTCTGTTTCTCACCCTCAGTTTCAGCCCGTCTGTTTCAGCCCCTCTGTTTCAGCCCCTCTGTTTCAGCCCCTCTGTTTCTCGCCCTCTGTTTCTCGCTCTCTGTTTCTCGCCCTCTGTTTCTCGCCCTCTGTTTCAGCCCCTCTGTTTCAGCCCCTCTGTTTCAGCCCCTCTGTTTCAGCCCCTCTGTTTCTCGCCCTCTGTTTCAGCCCCTCTGTTTCAGTCCCTTTGTTTCAGCCCCTCTGTTTCAGCCCCTCAGTTTCAGCCCCTCTGTTTCTCGCCCTCTGTTTCAGCCCCTCTGTTTCAGCCCCTCTGTTTCTCGCCCTCAGTTTCAGCCCCTCTGTTTCAGCCCCTCTGTTTCAGCCACTCTGTTTCAGCCCCTCTCTTTCTCGCCCTCTCTTTCTCGCCCTCTGTTTCAGCCCCTCTGTTTCAGCCCCTCTGTTTCTCGCCCTCTGTTTCTCGCCCTCAGTTTCTCGCCCTCTGTTTCTCGCTCTCTGTTTCTCGCCCTCTGTTTCTCGCCCTCTGTTTCAGCCCCTCTGTTTCAGCCCCTCTGTTTCAGCCCCTCTGTTTCAGCCCCTCTGTTTATCGCCCTCTGTTTGTCGCCCTCTGTTTCTCGCCCTCTGTTTCTCGCTCTCTGTTTCTCGCCCTCTGTTTCTCGCCCTCTGTTTCTGCCCCTCTGTTTCAGCCCCTCTGTTTCAGCCCCTCTGTTTCAGACCCTCTATTTCTCGCCCTCTGTTTCTCGCCCTCTGTTTCTTGCCCTCTGTTTCTCGCTCTCTGTTTCTCGCCCTCTGTTTCTCGCCCTCTGTTTCTGCCCCTCTGTTTCAGCCCCTCTGTTTCAGCCCGTCTGTTTCTCGCCCTCTGTTTCTCGCCCTGTGTTTCTCGCCGTCAGTTTCAGCCCCTCTGTTTCAGCCCCTTTGTTTCAGCCCCTCTGTTTCAGGCCCTCTGTTTCTCGCCCACTGTTTCTCGCCCTCTGTTTCAGCCCCTCTGTTTCAGCTCCTCTGTTTCAGCCCCTCTGCTTCAGCCACTCTGTTTCAGCCCCTCTGTTTCAGCCCCTCTGTTTCTCGCCCTCTGTTTCTCGCCCTCTGTTTCTCGCCCTCTGTTTCTCGCCCTCTGTTTCAGCCCCTCTGTTTCAGCCCCTCTGTTTCTCGCCCTCTGTTTCTCGCCCTCTGTTTCAGCCCCTCTGTTTCAGCCCCTCAGTTCCAGGCCCTCTGTTTCTCGTCCTCTGTTTCGGCACCTCTGTTTCTCGCCCTCTCTTTCAGCCCCTCTCTTTCTCGCCCTCTGTTGCAGACCCTGTGTTTCAGCCCATCTGTTTCAGCCCCTCTGTTTCAGCCCCTCTGTTTCTCGCCCTCTGTTTCAGCACCTCTGTTTCTCGCCCTCTGTTTCCGCCCCTATGTTTCTCGCCCTCTGTTGCAGCTCCTCTGTTTCAGCCCCTCTGTTTCTCGCCCTCTGTTTCAGACCCTCTGTTTCAGCCCATCTGTTACAGCCCCTCTGTTTCAGCCCCTCTGTTTCTCGCCCTCTGTTTCAGCCCCTCTGTTTCTCGCCCTCTGTTTCCGCCCCTCTGTTTCTCGCCCTCTGTTGCAGCCCCTCTGCTTCAGCCCCTCTGTTTCAGCCCCTCTGTTTCAGCCCTTCTGTTTCAGCCCCTCTGTTTCAGCCCCTCTGTTTCTCGCCGTCTGTTTCAGCCCCTCTGTTTCAGCCCCTCTGTTTCAGCCCCTCTGTATCAGCCCCTCTGTTTCTCGCCCTCTGTTTCTCGCCCTCTGTTTCTCGCCCACTGTTTCACCCCCTCTGTTTCAGCCCCTCTGTTTCAGCCCATCTGTTTCAGCCCCACTGATTCAGCCCCTCTGTTTCAGCCCCTGTGTTTCAGACCCTCTGTTTCTCGCCCTCTGTTTCTCGCTCTCTGTTTCTCGCCCTCTGTTTCAGCCCCTCTGTTTCAGCCCCTCTGTATCAGCACCTTTGTTTCAGCCCATCTGTTTCTCGCCCTCTGTTTCTCGCCCTCAGTTTCAGCCCCTCTGTTTCAGCCCCTCTGTTTCAGCCCCTCTGTTTCAGCCCCTCTGTTTCTCGCCCTCTGTTTCTCGCTCTCTGTTTCTCGCCCTCTGTTTCTCGCCCTCTGTTTCAACCCCTCTGTTTCAGCCCCTCTGTTTCAGCCCCTCTGTTTCAGCCCCTCTGTTTCTCGCCCTCTGTTTCAGCCCCTCTGTTTCAGTCCCTTTGTTTCAGCCCCTCTGTTTCAGCCCCTCAGTTTCAGCCCGTCTGTTTCTCTCCCTCTGTTTCAGCCCCTCTGTTTCAGCCCCTCAGTTTTAGCCCCTGTGTTTCTCCCCCTCTGTTTCAGCACCTCTGTTTCAGCCCCTCTGTTTCAGCCCCTCTGTTTCAGCACCTCTGTTTCTCGCCCTTTGTTTCTCGCCCTCTGTTTCAGCCCCTCTGTTTCTCGCCCTCTGTTTCAGCCCCTCTGTTTCATCCCCTCTGTTTCAGCCCCTCTGTTTCAGCCCCTCTGTTTCTCGCCATCTGTTTCAGCCCCTCTGTTTCAGCCCCAATGTTTCTCGCCCTCTGTTTCAGCCCCTCTGTTTCAGTCCCTCTGTTTCAGCCCCTCTGTTTCAGCACCTCTGTTTCTCGCCCTTTGTTTCTCGCCCTCTTTTTCAGCCCCTCTGTTTCTCGCCCTCTGTTTCAGCCCCTCTGTTTCTCGCCCTCTGTTTCAGCCCCTCTGTTTCAGTCCCTCTGTTTCAGCCCCTCTGTTTCAGCCCCTCTGTTTCAGCCCCTCTGTTTCACGCCCTCTGTTTCAGCCCCTCTGTTTCAGCCCCTCTGTTTCTCGCCCTCTGTTTCAGCCCCTCTGTTTCAGCCCCTCTGTATCAGCCCCTCTGTTTCAGCCCCTCTGTTTCTCGCCCTCTGTTTCTCGACCTCTGTTTCTCGCCCTCTGTTTCTCGCCCTCTGTTTCAGCCCCTCTGTTTCAGCCCCTCTGTTTCAGCCCCTCTGTTTCAGCCCCTCTGTTTCTCGCCCTCTGTTTCTTTCCCTCTGTTTCTCGCCCTCTGTTTCAGCCCCTCTGTTTCAGTCCCTCTGTTTCAGCCCCTCTGTTTCAGCCCCTCTGTTTCAGCCCCTCTGTTTCATCCCCTCTGTTTCAGCCCCTCTGTTTCAGCCCCTCTGTTTCTCGCCCTCTGTTTCTCGCCCTCTGTTTCTCACCCTCTGTTTCTCGCTCTCTGTTTCTCGCCCACTGTTTCTCGCCCTCTGTTTCAGCCCCTCTGTTTCAGCCCCTCTGATTCAGCCCCTCTGTTTCTCGCCCTCTGTTTCAGCCCCTCTGTTTCAGCCCCTCTGTTTCTCGCCCTCAGTTTCAGCCCCTCTGTTTCAGCCCCTCTGTTTCAGCCACTCTGTTTCAGCTCCTCTGTTTCTCGCCCTCTGTTTCTCGCCCTCTGTTTCCGCCCCTCTGTTTCAGCCCCTCTGTTTCAGCCACTCTGTTTCTCGCCCTCTGTTTCTCGCCCTCTGTTTCTCGCCCTCTGTTTCTCGCTCTCTGTTTCTCGCCCTCTGTTTCAGCCCCTCTGTTTCAGCCCCTCTGTTTCAGCCCTCTGTTTCAGCCCGTCTGTTTCAGCCCCTCTGTTTATCGCCCTCTGTTTCTCGCCCACTGTTTCTCGCCCTCTGTTTCTGCCCCTCTGTTTCAGCCATCTGATACAGCCCCTCTGTTTCAGACCCTCTGTTTCTCGCCCTCTGTTTCTCGCCCTCTGTTTCTTGCCCTCTGTTTCTCGCTCTCTGTTTCTCGCCCTCTGTTTCTCGCCCTCTGTTTCAGCCCCTCTGTTTCAGCCCCTCTGTTTCAGCCCCTCTGTTTCTCGCCCTCTGTTTCTCGCCCTCTGTATCTCGCCCTCAGTTTCAGCCCCTCTGTTTCAGCCCCTTTGTTTCAGCCCCTCTGTTTCAGCCCCTCTGTTTCTCGCACACTGTTTCTCGCCCTCTGTTTCAGCCCAAGTGTTTCAGCCACTCTGTTTCAGCCCCTCTGTTTCAGCCCCTCTGTTTCAGCCCCTCTGTTTCTCGCCCTCTGTTTCTCGCCCTCTGTTTCTCGCCCTCTGTTTCTCGCCCTCTGTTTCAGCCCCTCTGTTTCAGCCCCTCTGTTTCAGCCCTTCTGTTTCTCGCACTCTGTTTCTCGCCCTCTGTTTCATCCCCTCTGTTTCAGCCCCTCAGTTCCAGCCCCTCTGTTTCTCGCCCTCTGTTTCAGCACCTCTGTTTCTCGCCCTCTCTTTCAGCCCCTCTCTTTCTCGCCCTCTGTTGAAGACCCTCTGTTTCAGCCCCTCTGTTTCAGCCCCTCTGTTTCAGCCCCTCTGTTTCAGACCCTCTGTTTCTCGCCCTCTGTTTCTCGCACTCTGTTTCAGCCCCTCTGTTTCAACCCCTCTGTTTCAGCTCCTCTGTTTCTCGCCCTCTGTTTGAGCCCCTCTGTTTCAGCCCCTCTGTTTCAGCCCGTCTGTTTCAGCCCCTCTGTTTCAGCCCCTCTGTTTCTCGCCCTCTGTTTCTCGTCTTCGGTTTCAGCCCCTCTGTTTCTCGCCCTCTGTTTCAGCCCCTCTGTTTCTCGCCCTCTGTTTCAGCCCCTCTGTTTCAGCCCCTCTGTTTCAGCCCCTCTGTTTCAGCCCTTCTGTTTCAGCCCCTCTGTTTCAGCCCCTCTGTTTCTCGCCCTCTGTTTCAGACCCTCTGTTTCAGCCCCTCAGTATCAGCCCCTCTGTATCAGCCCCTCTGTTTCTCGCCCCCTGTTTCTCGCCCTCTGTTTCTCGCCCACTGTTTCACCCCCTCTGTTTCAGCCCCTCTGTTTGAGCCCATCTGTTTCAGCCCCACTGTTTCAGCCCCTCTGTTTCAGCCCCTGTGTTTCAGCCACTCTGTTTCTCGCCCTCTGTTTCTCGCTCTCTGTTTCTCGCCCTCTGTTTCAGCCCCTCTGTTTCAGCCCCTCTGTATCAGCCCCTCTGTTTCTCGCCCTCTGTTTCTCGCTCTCTGTTTCTCGCCCTCTGTTTCAGCCCCTCTGTTTCAGCCCCTCTGTTTCAGCCCTTCTGTTTCTCGCACTCTGTTTCTCGCCCTCTATTTCATCCCCTCTGTTTCAGCCCCTCAGTTCCAGCCCCTCTGTTTCTCGCCCTCTGTTTCAGCACCTCTGTTTCTCGCCCTCTCTTTCAGCCCCTCTCTTTCTCGCCCTCTGTTGAAGACCCTCTGTTTCAGCCCCTCTGTTTCAGCCCCTCTGTTTCAGCCCCTCTGTTTCAGACCCTCTGTTTCTCGCCCTCTGTTTCTCGCCCTCTGTTTCAGCCCCTCTGTTTCAACCCCTCTGTTTCAGCTCCTCTGTTTCTCGCCCTCTGTTTGAGCCCCTCTGTTTCAGCCCCTCTGTTTCAGCCCCTCTGTTTCAGCCCCTCTGTTTCAGCCCCTCTGTTTCTCGCCCTCTGTTTCTCGCCTTCGGTTTCAGCTCCTCTGTTTCTCGCCCTCTGTTTCAGCCCCTCTGTTTCTCGCCCTCTGTTTCAACCCCTCTGTTTCAGCCCCTCTGTTTCAGCCCCTCTGTTTCAGCCCTTCTGTTTCAGCCCCTCTGTTTCAGCCCCTCTGTTTCTCGCCCTCTGTTTCAGACCCTCTGTTTCAGCCCCTCAGTATCAGCCCCTCTGTATCAGCCCCTCTGTTTCTCGCCCTCTGTTTCTCGCCCTCTGTTTCTCGCCCACTGTTTCACCCCCTCTGTTTCAGCCCCTCTGTTTCAGCCCATCTGTTTCAGCCCCACTGTTTCAGCCCCTCTGTTTCAGCCCCTGTGTTTCAGCCACTCTGTTTCTCGCCCTCTGTTTCTCGCTCTCTGTTTCTCGCCCTCTGTTTCAGCCCCTCTGTTTCAGCCCCTCTGTATCAGCACCTCTGTTTCTCGCCCTCTGTTTCTCGCTCTCTGTTTCTCGCCCTCTGTTTCTCGCCCTCTGTTTCAGCCCCTCTGTTTCAGCCCCTCTGTTTCAGCCCCTCAGTTTCAGTCCCTTTGTTTCAGCCCCTCTGTTTCAGCCCCTCAGTTTCAGCCCCTCTGTTTCTCGCCCTCTGTTTCAGCCCCTCTGTTTCAGCCCCTCTGTTTCTCGCCCTCAGTTTCAGCCCCTCTGTTTCAGCCCCTCTGTTTCAGCCACTCTGTTTCAGCCCCTCTCTTTCTCGCCCTCTCTTTCTCGCCCTCTGTTTCAGCCCCTCTGTTTCAGCCCCTCTGTTTCTCGCCCTCTGTTTCTCGCCCTCTGTTTCTCGCCCTCTGTTTCTCGCTCTCTGTTTCTCGCCCTCTGTTTCTCGCCCTCTGTTTCAGCCCCTCTGTTTCAGCCCCTCTGTTTCAGCCCCTCTGTTTCAGCCCCTCTGTTTATCGCCCTCTGTTTGTCGCCCTCTGTTTCTCGCCCTCTGTTTCTCGCTCTCTGTTTCTCGCCCTCTGTTTCTCGCCCTCTGTTTCAGCCCCTCTGTTTCAGCCCCTCTGTTTCAGCCCCTCTGTTTCTCGCCTTCTGTTTCTCGCCCACTGTTTCTCGCCCTCTGTTTCTGCCCCTCTGTTTCAGCCCCTCTGTTTCAGCCCCTCTGTTTCAGACCCTCTATTTCTCGCCCTCTGTTTCTCGCCCTCTGTTTCTTGCCCTCTGTTTCTCGCTCTCTGTTTCTCGCCCTCTGTTTCTCGCCCTCTGTTTCTGCCCCTCTGTTTCAGCCCCTCTGTTTCAGCCCGTCTGTTTCTCGCCCTCTGTTTCTCGCCCTGTGTTTCTCGCCGTCAGTTTCAGCCCCTCTGTTTCAGCCCCTTTGTTTCAGCCCCTCTGTTTCAGGCCCTCTGTTTCTCGCCCACTGTTTCTCGCCCTCTGTTTCAGCCCCTCTGTTTCAGCCCCTCTGTTTCAGCCCCTCTGCTTCAGCCACTCTGTTTCAGCCCCTCTGTTTCAGCCCATCTGTTTCTCGCCCTCTGTTTCTCGCCCTCTGTTTCTCGCCCTCTGTTTCTCGCCCTCTGTTTCAGCCCCTCTGTTTCAGCCCCTCTGTTTCAGCCCCTCTGTTTCTCGCCCTCTCTTTCTCGCCCTCTGTTTCAGCCCCTCTGTTTCAGCCCCTCAGTTCCAGGCCCTCTGTTTCTCGTCCTCTGTTTCGGCACCTCTGTTTCTTGCCCTCTCTTTCAGCCCCTCTCTTTCTCGCCCTCTGTTGCAGACCCTCTGTTTCAGCCCATCTGTTTCAGCCCCTCTGTTTCAGCCCCTCTGTTTCTCGCCCTCTGTTTCAGCCCCTCTGTTTCTCGGCCTCTGTTTCCGCCCCTCTGTTTCTCGCCCTCTGTTGCAGCTCCTCTGTTTCAGCCCCTCTGTTTCAGCCCCTCTGTTTCAGCCCTTCTGTTTCAGCCCCTCTGTTTCAGCCCCTCTGTTTCTCGCCCTCTGTTTCAGACACTCTGTTTCAGCCCATCTGTTTCAGCCCCTCTGTTTCAGCCCCTCTGTTTCTCGCCCTCTGTTTCAGCCCCTCTGTTTCTCGCCCTCTGTTTCCGCCCCTCTGTTTCTCGCCCTCTGTTGCAGCCCCTCTGTTTCAGCCCCTCTGTTTCAGCCCCTCTGTTTCAGCCCTTCTGTTTCAGCCCCTCTGTTTCAGCCCCTCTGTTTCTCGCCCTCTGTTTCAGACCCTCTGTTTCAGCCCCTCAGTATCAGCCCCTCTGTATCAGCCCCTCTGTTTCTCGCCCTCTGTTTCTCGCCCTCTGTTTCTCGCCCACTGTTTCACCCCCTCTGTTTCAGCGCCTCTGTTTCAGCCCATCTGTTTCAGCCCCACTGTTTCAGTCCCTCTTTTTCAGCCCCTGTGTTTCAGCCCCTCTGTTTCTCGCCCTCTGTTTCTCGCTCTCTGTTTCTCGCCCTCTGTTTCAGCCCCTCTGTTTCAGCCCCTCTGTATCAGCACCTCTGTTTCAGCCCATCTGTTTCTCGCCCTCTGTTTCTCGCCCTCAGTTTCAGCCCCTCTGTTTCAGCCCCTCTGTTTCAGCCCCTCTGTTTGAGCCCCTCTGTTTCTCGCCCTCTGTTTCTCGCTCTCTGTTTCTCGCCCTCTGTTTCTCGCCCTCTGTTTCAGCCCCACTGTTTCAGCCCCTCTGTTTCAGCCCCTCTGTTTCTCGCCCTCTGTTTCAGCCCCTCTGTTTCAGTTACTTTGTTTCAGCCCCTCTGTTTCAGCCCCTCAGTTTCAGCCCCTCTGTTTCTCGCCCTCTGTTTCAGCCCCTCTGTTTCAGCCCCTCTGTTTCTCGCCCTCTGTTTCAGCCCCTCTGTTTCTCGCCCTCTGTTTCAGCCCCTCTGTTTCAGCCCCTCTCTTTCAGCCCCTCTGTTTCAGCCCTTCTGTTTCAGCCCCTCTGTTTCAGCCCCTCTGTTTCTCGCCCTCTGTTTCACACCCTCTGTTTCAGCCCCTCAGTATCAGCCCCTCTGTATCAGCCCCTCTGTTTCTCGCCCCCTGTTTCTCGCCCTCTGTTTCTCGCCCACTGTTTCACCCCCTCTGTTTCAGCCCCTCTGTTTCAGCCCATCTGTTTCAGCCCCACTGTTTCAGCCCCTCTGTTTCAGCCCCTGTGTTTCAGCCACTCTGTTTCTCGCCCTCTGTTTCTCGCTCTCTGTTTCTCGCCCTCTGTTTCAGCCCCTCTGTTTCAGCCCCTCTGTATCAGCCCCTCTGTTTCTCGCCCTCTGTTTCTCGCTCTCTGTTTCTCGCCCTCTGTTTCAGCCCCTCTCTTTCAGCCCCTCTGTTTCAGCCCTTCTGTTTCTCGCACTCTGTTTCTCGCCCTCTATTTCATCCCCTCTGTTTCAGCCCCTCAGTTCCAGCCCCTCTGTTTCTCGCCCTCTGTTTCAGCACCTCTGTTTCTCGCCCTCTCTTTCAGCCCCTCTCTTTCTCGCCCTCTGTTGAAGACCCTCTGTTTCAGCCCCTCTGTTTCAGCCCCTCTGTTTCAGCCCCTCTGTTTCAGACCCTCTGTTTCTCGCCCTCTGTTTCTCGCCCTCTGTTTCAGCCCCTCTGTTTCAACCCCTCTGTTTCAGCTCCTCTGTTTCTCGCCCTCTGTTTGAGCCCCTCTGTTTCAGCCCCTCTGTTTCAGCCCCTCTGTTTCAGCCCCTCTGTTTCAGCCCATCTGTTTCTCGCCCTCTGTTTCTCGCCTTCGGTTTCAGCCCCTCTGTTTCTCGCCCTCTGTTTCAGCCCCTCTGTTTCTCGCCCTCTGTTTC
This sequence comes from Stegostoma tigrinum, assembly GCF_030684315.1. Taxonomy (NCBI): domain Eukaryota; kingdom Metazoa; phylum Chordata; class Chondrichthyes; order Orectolobiformes; family Stegostomatidae; genus Stegostoma; species Stegostoma tigrinum. The sequence continues at coordinate 3,267,845 of NW_026728408.1, forward strand.
AGCCCCTCTGTTTCAGCCCCTCTGTTTCAGACCCTCTGTTTCAGCCCTTCTGTTTCAGCCCCTCTGTTTCAGCCCCTCTGTTTCTCGCCCTCTGTTTCAGCCCCTCAGTATCAGCCCCTCTGTATCAGCCCCTCTGTTTCAGCCCCTTTGTTTCAGCCCCTCTGTTTCAGCCCCTCTGTTTCTCGCCCTCTGTTTCTCGCCCTCTGTTTCTCGCCCTCTGTTTCTCGCTCTCTGTTTCTCGCCCTCTGTTTCTCGCCCTCTGTTTCAGCTCCTCTGTTTCAGCCCCTCTGTTTCACGCCCTCTGTTTCAGCCCCTCTGTTTCAGCCCCTCTGTTTCTCGCCCTCTGTTTCAGCCCCTCTGTTTCAGCCCCTCTGTATCAGCCCCTCTGTTTCAGCCCCTCTGTTTCTCGCCCTCTGTTTCTCGACCTCTGTTTCTCGCCCTCTGTTTCTCGCCCTCTGTTTCAGCCCCTCTGTTTCAGCCCCTCTGTTTCAGCCCCTCTGTTTCAGCCCCTCTGTTTCTCGCCCTCTGTTTCTTTCCCTCTGTTTCTCGCCCTCTGTTTCAGCCCCTCTGTTTCAGTCCCTCTGTTTCAGCCCCTCTGTTTCAGCCCCTCTGTTTCAGCCCCTCTGTTTCATCCCCTCTGTTTCAGCCCCTCTGTTTCAGCCCCTCTGTTTCTCGCCCTCTGTTTCTCGCCCTCTGTTTCTCACCCTCTGTTTCTCGCTCTCTGTTTCTCGCCCACTGTTTCTCGCCCTCTGTTTCAGCCCCTCTGTTTCAGCCCCTCTGATTCAGCCCCTCTGTTTCTCGCCCTCTGTTTCAGCCCCTCTGTTTCAGCCCCTCTGTTTCTCGCCCTCAGTTTCAGCCCCTCTGTTTCAGCCCCTCTGTTTCAGCCACTCTGTTTCAGCTCCTCTGTTTCTCGCCCTCTGTTTCTCGCCCTCTGTTTCCGCCCCTCTGTTTCAGCCCCTCTGTTTCAGCCACTCTGTTTCTCGCCCTCTGTTTCTCGCCCTCTGTTTCTCGCCCTCTGTTTCTCGCTCTCTGTTTCTCGCCCTCTGTTTCAGCCCCTCTGTTTCAGCCCCTCTGTTTCAGCCCTCTGTTTCAGCCCGTCTGTTTCAGCCCCTCTGTTTATCGCCCTCTGTTTCTCGCCCACTGTTTCTCGCCCTCTGTTTCTGCCCCTCTGTTTCAGCCATCTGATACAGCCCCTCTGTTTCAGACCCTCTGTTTCTCGCCCTCTGTTTCTCGCCCTCTGTTTCTTGCCCTCTGTTTCTCGCTCTCTGTTTCTCGCCCTCTGTTTCTCGCCCTCTGTTTCAGCCCCTCTGTTTCAGCCCCTCTGTTTCAGCCCCTCTGTTTCTCGCCCTCTGTTTCTCGCCCTCTGTATCTCGCCCTCAGTTTCAGCCCCTCTGTTTCAGCCCCTTTGTTTCAGCCCCTCTGTTTCAGCCCCTCTGTTTCTCGCCCACTGTTTCTCGCCCTCTGTTTCAGCCCAAGTGTTTCAGCCACTCTGTTTCAGCCCCTCTGTTTCAGCCCCTCTGTTTCAGCCCCTCTGTTTCTCGCCCTCTGTTTCTCGCCCTCTGTTTCTCGCCCTCTGTTTCTCGCCCTCTGTTTCAGCCCCTCTGTTTCAGCCCCTCTGTTTCAGCCCTTCTGTTTCTCGCACTCTGTTTCTCGCCCTCTGTTTCATCCCCTCTGTTTCAGCCCCTCAGTTCCAGCCCCTCTGTTTCTCGCCCTCTGTTTCAGCACCTCTGTTTCTCGCCCTCTCTTTCAGCCCCTCTCTTTCTCGCCCTCTGTTGAAGACCCTCTGTTTCAGCCCCTCTGTTTCAGCCCCTCTGTTTCAGCCCCTCTGTTTCAGACCCTCTGTTTCTCGCCCTCTGTTTCTCGCACTCTGTTTCAGCCCCTCTGTTTCAACCCCTCTGTTTCAGCTCCTCTGTTTCTCGCCCTCTGTTTGAGCCCCTCTGTTTCAGCCCCTCTGTTTCAGCCCGTCTGTTTCAGCCCCTCTGTTTCAGCCCCTCTGTTTCTCGCCCTCTGTTTCTCGCCTTCGGTTTCAGCCCCTCTGTTTCTCGCCCTTCTGTTTCAGCCCCTCTGTTTCTCGCCCTCTGTTTCAGCCCCTCTGTTTCAGCCCCTCTGTTTCAGCCCCTCTGTTTCAGCCCTTCTGTTTCAGCCCCTCTGTTTCAGCCCCTCTGTTTCTCGCCCTCTGTTTCAGACCCTCTGTTTCAGCCCCTCAGTATCAGCCCCTCTGTATCAGCCCCTCTGTTTCTCGCCCCCTGTTTCTCGCCCTCTGTTTCTCGCCCACTGTTTCACCCCCTCTGTTTCAGCCCCTCTGTTTGAGCCCATCTGTTTCAGCCCCACTGTTTCAACCCCTCTGTTTCAGCCCCTGTGTTTCAGCCACTCTGTTTCTCGCCCTCTGTTTCTCGCTCTCTGTTTCTCGCCCTCTGTTTCAGCCCCTCTGTTTCAGCCCCTCTGTATCAGCCCCTCTGTTTCTCGCCCTCTGTTTCTCGCTCTCTGTTTCTCGCCCTCTGTTTCAGCCCCTCTGTTTCAGCCCCTCTGTTTCAGCCCTTCTGTTTCTCGCACTCTGTTTCTCGCCCTCTATTTCATCCCCTCTGTTTCAGCCCCTCAGTTCCAGCCCCTCTGTTTCTCGCCCTCTGTTTCAGCACCTCTGTTTCTCGCCCTCTCTTTCAGCCCCTCTCTTTCTCGCCCTCTGTTGAAGACCCTCTGTTTCAGCCCCTCTGTTTCAGCCCCTCTGTTTCAGCCCCTCTGTTTCAGACCCTCTGTTTCTCGCCCTCTGTTTCTCGCCCTCTGTTTCAGCCCCTCTGTTTCAACCCCTCTGTTTCAGCTCCTCTGTTTCTCGCCCTCTGTTTGAGCCCCTCTGTTTCAGCCCCTCTGTTTCAGCCCCTCTGTTTCAGCCCCTCTGTTTCAGCCCCTCTGTTTCTCGCCCTCTGTTTCTCGCCTTCGGTTTCAGCTCCTCTGTTTCTCGCCCTCTGTTTCAGCCCCTCTGTTTCTCGCCCTCTGTTTCAACCCCTCTGTTTCAGCCCCTCTGTTTCAGCCCCTCTGTTTCAGCCCTTCTGTTTCAGCCCCTCTGTTTCAGCCCCTCTGTTTCTCGCCCTCTGTTTCAGACCCTCTGTTTCAGCCCCTCAGTATCAGCCCCTCTGTATCAGCCCCTCTGTTTCTCGCCCTCTGTTTCTCGCCCTCTGTTTCTCGCCCACTGTTTCACCCCCTCTGTTTCAGCCCCTCTGTTTCAGCCCATCTGTTTCAGCCCCACTGTTTCAGCCCCTCTGTTTCAGCCCCTGTGTTTCAGCCACTCTGTTTCTCGCCCTCTGTTTCTCGCTCTCTGTTTCTCGCCCTCTGTTTCAGCCCCTCTGTTTCAGCCCCTCTGTATCAGCACCTCTGTTTCTCGCCCTCTGTTTCTCGCTCTCTGTTTCTCGCCCTCTGTTTCTCGCCCTCTGTTTCAGCCCCTCTGTTTCAGCCCCTCTGTTTCAGCCCCTCTGTTTCAGTCCCTTTGTTTCAGCCCCTCTGTTTCAGCCCCTCAGTTTCAGCCCCTCTGTTTCTCGCCCTCTGTTTCAGCCCCTCTGTTTCAGCCCCTCTGTTTCTCGCCCTCAGTTTCAGCCCCTCTGTTTCAGCCCCTCTGTTTCAGCCACTCTGTTTCAGCCCCTCTCTTTCTCGCCCTCTCTTTCTCGCCCTCTGTTTCAGCCCCTCTGTTTCAGCCCCTCTGTTTCTCGCCCTCTGTTTCTCGCCCTCTGTTTCTCGCCCTCTGTTTCTCGCTCTCTGTTTCTCGCCCTCTGTTTCTCGCCCTCTGTTTCAGCCCCTCTGTTTCAGCCCCTCTGTTTCAGCCCCTCTGTTTCAGCCCCTCTGTTTATCGCCCTCTGTTTGTCGCCCTCTGTTTCTCGCCCTCTGTTTCTCGCTCTCTGTTTCTCGCCCTCTGTTTCTCGCCCTCTGTTTCAGCCCCTCTGTTTCAGCCCCTCTGTTTCAGCCCCTCTGTTTCTCGCCCTCTGTTTCTCGCCCACTGTTTCTCGCCCTCTGTTTCTGCCCCTCTGTTTCAGCCCCTCTGTTTCAGCCCCTCTGTTTCAGACCCTCTATTTCTCGCCCTCTGTTTCTCGCCCTCTGTTTCTTGCCCTCTGTTTCTCGCTCTCTGTTTCTCGCCCTCTGTTTCTCGCCCTCTGTTTCTGCCCCTCTGTTTCAGCCCCTCTGTTTCAGCCCGTCTGTTTCTCGCCCTCTGTTTCTCGCCCTGTGTTTCTCGCCGTCAGTTTCAGCCCCTCTGTTTCAGCCCCTTTGTTTCAGCCCCTCTGTTTCAGGCCCTCTGTTTCTCGCCCACTGTTTCTCGCCCTCTGTTTCAGCCCCTCTGTTTCAGCCCCTCTGTTTCAGCCCCTCTGCTTCAGCCACTCTGTTTCAGCCCCTCTGTTTCAGCCCATCTGTTTCTCGCCCTCTGTTTCTCGCCCTCTGTTTCTCGCCCTCTGTTTCTCGCCCTCTGTTTCAGCCCCTCTGTTTCAGCCCCTCTGTTTCAGCCCCTCTGTTTCTCGCCCTCTCTTTCTCGCCCTCTGTTTCAGCCCCTCTGTTTCAGCCCCTCAGTTCCAGGCCCTCTGTTTCTCGTCCTCTGTTTCGGCACCTCTGTTTCTTGCCCTCTCTTTCAGCCCCTCTCTTTCTCGCCCTCTGTTGCAGACCCTCTGTTTCAGCCCATCTGTTTCAGCCCCTCTGTTTCAGCCCCTCTGTTTCTCGCACTCTGTTTCAGCCCCTCTGTTTCTCGGCCTCTGTTTCCGCCCCTCTGTTTCTCGCCCTCTGTTGCAGCTCCTCTGTTTCAGCCCCTCTGTTTCAGCCCCTCTGTTTCAGCCCTTCTGTTTCAGCCCCTCTGTTTCAGCCCCTCTGTTTCTCGCCCTCTGTTTCAGACCCTCTGTTTCAGCCCATCTGTTTCAGCCCCTCTGTTTCAGCCCCTCTGTTTCTCGCCCTCTGTTTCAGCCCCTCTGTTTCTCGCCCTCTGTTTCCGCCCCTCTGTTTCTCGCCCTCTGTTGCAGCCCCTCTGTTTCAGCCCCTCTGTTTCAGCCCCTCTGTTTCAGCCCTTCTGTTTCAGCCCCTCTGTTTCAGCCCCTCTGTTTCTCGCCCTCTGTTTCAGACCCTCTGTTTCAGCCCCTCAGTATCAGCCCCTCTGTATCAGCCCCTCTGTTTCTCGCCCTCTGTTTCTCGCCCTCTGTTTCTCGCCCACTGTTTCACCCCCTCTGTTTCAGCGCCTCTGTTTCAGCCCATCTGTTTCAGCCCCACTGTTTCAGTCCCTCTTTTTCAGCCCCTGTGTTTCAGCCCCTCTGTTTCTCGCCCTCTGTTTCTCGCTCTCTGTTTCTCGCCCTCTGTTTCAGCCCCTCTGTTTCAGCCCCTCTGTATCAGCACCTCTGTTTCAGCCCATCTGTTTCTCGCCCTCTGTTTCTCGCCCTCAGTTTCAGCCCCTCTGTTTCAGCCCCTCTGTTTCAGCCCCTCTGTTTCAGCCCCTCTGTTTCTCGCCCTCTGTTTCTCGCTCTCTGTTTCTCGCCCTCTGTTTCTCGCCCTCTGTTTCAGCCCCACTGTTTCAGCCCCTCTGTTTCAGCCCCTCTGTTTCTCGCCCTCTGTTTCAGCCCCTCTGTTTCAGTTACTTTGTTTCAGCCCCTCTGTTTCAGCCCCTCAGTTTCAGCCCCTCTGTTTCTCGCCCTCTGTTTCAGCCCCTCTGTTTCAGCCCCTCTGTTTCTCGCCCTCTGTTTCAGCCCCTCTGTTTCTCGCCCTCTGTTTCAGCCCCTCTGTTTCAGCCCCTCTCTTTCAGCCCCTCTGTTTCAGCCCTTCTGTTTCAGCCCCTCTGTTTCAGCCCCTCTGTTTCTCGCCCTCTGTTTCACACCCTCTGTTTCATCCCCTCAGTATCAGCCCCTCTGTATCAGCCCCTCTGTTTCTCGCCCCCTGTTTCTCGCCCTCTGTTTCTCGCCCACTGTTTCACCCCCTCTGTTTCAGCCCCTCTGTTTCAGCCCATCTGTTTCAGCCCCACTGTTTCAGCCCCTCTGTTTCAGCCCCTGTGTTTCAGCCACTCTGTTTCTCGCCCTCTGTTTCTCGCTCTCTGTTTCTCGCCCTCTGTTTCAGCCCCTCTGTTTCAGCCCCTCTGTATCAGCCCCTCTGTTTCTCGCCCTCTGTTTCTCGCTCTCTGTTTCTCGCCCTCTGTTTCAGCCCCTCTCTTTCAGCCCCTCTGTTTCAGCCCTTCTGTTTCTCGCACTCTGTTTCTCGCCCTCTATTTCATCCCCTCTGTTTCAGCCCCTCAGTTCCAGCCCCTCTGTTTCTCGCCCTCTGTTTCAGCACCTCTGTTTCTCGCCCTCTCTTTCAGCCCCTCTCTTTCTCGCCCTCTGTTGAAGACCCTCTGTTTCAGCCCCTCTGTTTCAGCCCCTCTGTTTCAGCCCCTCTGTTTCAGACCCTCTGTTTCTCGCCCTCTGTTTCTCGCCCTCTGTTTCAGCCCCTCTGTTTCAACCCCTCTGTTTCAGCTCCTCTGTTTCTCGCCCTCTGTTTGAGCCCCTCTGTTTCAGCCCCTTGGTTTCAGCCCCTCTGTTTCAGCCCCTCTGTTTCAGCCCATCTGTTTCTCGCCCTCTGTTTCTCGCCTTCGGTTTCAGCCCCTCTGTTTCTCGCCCTCTGTTTCAGCCCCTCTGTTTCTCGCCCTCTGTTTCAGCCCCTCTGTTTCAGCCCCTCTGTTTCAGACCCTCTGTTTCAGCCCTTCTGTTTCAGCCCCTCTGTTTCAGCCCCTCTGTTTCTCGCCCTCTGTTTCAGCCCCTCAGTATCAGCCCCTCTGTATCAGCCCCTCTGTTTCAGCCCCTTTGTTTCAGCCCCTCTGTTTCAGCCCCTCTGTTTATCGCCCTCTGTTTCTCGCCCTCTGTTTCTCGCCCTCTGTTTCTCGCTCTCTGTTTCTCGCCCTCTGTTTCTCGCCCTCTGTTTCAGCTCCTCTGTTTCAGCCCCTCTGTTTCAGCCCCTCTGTTTCTCGCACTCTGTTTCTCGCCCAATGTTTCTCGCCCTCTGTTTCTGCCCCTCTGTTTCAGCCCCTCTGTTTCAGCCCCTCTGTTTCAGACCCTCTATTTCTCGCCCTCTGTTTCTCGCCCTCTGTTTCTTGCCCTCTGTTTCTCGCTCTCTGTTTCTCGCCCTCTGTTTCTCGCCCTCTGTTTCTGCCCCTCTGTTTCAGCCCCTCTGTTTCAGCCCGTCTGTTTCTCGCCCTCTGTTTCTCGCCCTGTGTTTCTCGCCCTCAGTTTCAGCCCCTCTGTTTCAGCCTCTTTGTTTCAGCCCCTCTGTTTCAGGCCCTCTGTTTCTCGCCCAATGTTTCTCGCCCTCTGTTTCAGCCCCTCTGTTTCAGCCCCTCTGTTTCAGCCCCTCTGCTTCAGCCACTCTGTTTCAGCCCCTCTGTTTCAGCCCCTCTGTTTCTCGCCCTCTGTTTCTCGCCCTCTGTTTCTCGCCCTCTGTTTCTCGCCCTCTGTTTCAGCCCCTCTGTTTCAGCCCCTCTGTTTCAGCCCCTCTGTTTCTCGCCCTCTGTTTCTCGCCCTCTGTTTCAGCCCCTCTGTTTCAGCCCCTCAGTTCCAGGCCCTCTGTTTCTCGTCCGCTGTTTCGGCACCTGTGTTTCTCGCCCTCTCTTTCAGCCCCTCTCTTTCTCGCCCTCTGTTGCAGACCCTCTGTTTCAGCCCATCTGTTTCAGCCCCTCTGTTTCAGCCCCTCTGTTTCTCGCCCTCTGTTTCAGCCCCTCTGTTTCTCGCCCTCTGTTTCCGCCCCTCTGTTTCTCGCCCTCTGTTGCAGCCCCTCTGTTTCAGCCCCTCTTTTTCAGCCCCTCTGTTTCAGACCCTCTGTTTCAGACCCTCTGTTTCTCGCCATCTGTTTCTCGCCCTCTGTTTCAGCCCCTCTGTTTCAGCCCCTCTGTTTCAGCTCCTCTGTTTCTCGCCCTCAGTTTGAGCCCCTCTGTTTCAGCCCCTCTATTTCAGCCCCTCTGTTTCAGCCCCTCAGTTTCAGCCCCTCTGTTTCTCGCCCTCTGTTTCTCGCCCTCGGTTTCAGCCCCTCTGTTAAAGCCCCTCTGTTTCAGCCCCTCTGTTTCAGCCCCTCTGTTTCAGCACCTCTGTTTCTCGCCCTTTGTTTCTCGCCCTCTGTTTCAGCACCTCTGTTTCTCGCCCTCTGTTACAGCCCCTCTGTTTCTCGCCCTCTGTTTCTAGCCCTCTGTTTCTCGCCCACTGTTTCTCGCCCCCTGTTTCAGCCCCTCTGTTTCAGCACCTCTGTTTCAGCCCCTCTGTTTCTCGCCCTCTGTTTCTCGCCCACTGTTTCTCGCCCTCTGTTTCAGCCCCTCTGTTTCAGCCCCTCTGTTTCAGCCCCTCTGTTTCTCGCCCTCTGTTTCTCGCCCACTGTTTCTCGCCCTCTGTTTCAGCCCCTCTGTTTCAGCCCCTCTGTTTCAGCCCCTCTGTTTCTCGCCCTCTGTTTCTCGCCATCTGTTTCTTGCCCTCAGTTTCTCGCTCTCTGTTTCTCGCCCTCTGTTTCTCGCCCTCTGTTTCAGCCCCTCTGTTTCAGCCCCTCTGTTTCAGCCCCTCTGTTTCTCGCCCTCTGTTTCTCGCCCTCTGTTTCTCGCCCTCAGTTTCAGCCCCTCTGTTTCAGCCCCTTTGTTTCAGCCCCTGTGTTTCTGCCCCTCTGTTTCTCGCCCACTGTTTCTCGCCCTCTGTTTCAGCCCCTCTGTTTCAGCCCCTCTGTTTCAGCCCCTCTGTTTCAGCCCCTCTGTTTCAGCCCCTCTGTTTCTCGCCCTCTGTTTCTCGCCCTTTGTTTCTCGCCCTCTGTTTCTCGCCCTCTGTTTCAGCCCCTCTGTTTAAGCCCCTCTGTTTCTCGCCATCTGTTTCTTTCCCTCTGTTTCAGCCCCTCTGTTTCAGCCCCTCAGTTTCAGCCCCTCTGTTTCTCCCCCTCTGTTTCAGCACCTCTGTTTCTCGCCCTCTCTTTCAGCCCCTCTCTTTCTCGCCCACTGTTGCAGACCCTCTGTTTCAGCCCCTCAGTTTCAGCCCCTCTGTTTCTCCCCCTCTGTTTCAGCACCTCTGTATCTCGCCCTCTGTTTCAGCCCCTCTGTTTCAGCCCCTCTGTTTCAGCCCCTCTGTTTCAGCCCCTCTGTTTCTCGCCATCTGTTTCAGCCTCTCTGTTTCAGCCCCTCTGTTTCTCGCCGTCTGTTTCAGCCCCTCTGTTTCAGCCCCTCTGTTTCAGCCCCTCTGTTTCAGCACCTCTGTTTCTCGCCCTTTGTTTCTCGCCCTCTGTTTCAGCCCCTCTGTTTCTCGCCCTCTGTTTCAGCCCCTCTGTTTCTCGCCCTCTGTTTCAGCCCCTCTGTTTCAGTCCCTCTGATTCAGCCCCTCTGTTTCAGCCCCTCTGTTTCAGCCCCTCTGTTTCAGCCCCTCTTGTTTCTCGCCCTCTGTTTCAGCCCCTCTGTTTCAGCCCCTCTGTATCAGCACCTCTGTTTCAGCCCCTCTGTTTCTCGCCCTCTGTTTCTCGCCCTCAGTTTCAGCCCCTCTGTTTCAGCCCCTCTGTTTCAGCCCCACTGTTTCAGCCCCTCTGTTTCTCGCCCTCTGTTTCTCGCTCTCTGTTTCTCGCCCTCTGTTTCTCGCCCTCTGCTTCAGCCCCTCTGTTTCAGCCCCTCTGTTTCAGCCCCTCTGTTTCAGCCCCTCTGTTTCTCGCCCTCTGTTTCAGCCCCTCTGTTTCAGTCCCTTTGTTTCAGCCCCTCTGTTTCAGCCCCTCTGTTTCAGCCCCTCTGTTTCAGCCCCTCTGTTTCTCGCCCTCTGTTTCAGCCCCTCTGTTTCAGCCACTCTGTTTCAGCCCCTCTCTTTCTCGCCCTCTCTTTCTCGCCCTCTGTTTCAGCCCCTCTGTTTCAGCCCCTCTGTTTCAGCCCCTCTGTTTCTCGCCCTCTGTTTCTAGCCCTCTGTTTCTCGCCCTCTGTTTCTCGCTCTCTGTTTCTCGCCCTCTGTTTCTCGCCCTCTGTTTCAGCCCCTCTGTTTCAGCCCCTCTGTTTCAGCCCCTCTGATTCAGCCCGTCTGTTTATCGCCCTCTGTTTCTCGCCCTCTGTTTCTCGCCCTCTGTTTCTCGCTCTCTGTTTCTCGCCCTCTGTTTCTCGACCTCTGTTTCAGCCCCTCTGTTTCAGCCCCTCTGTTTCAGCCCCTCTGTTTCTCGCCCTCTGTTTCTCGCCCACTGTTTCGCGCCCTCTGTTTCTGCCCCTCTGTTTCAGCCCCTCTGTTTCAGCCCCTCTGTTTCAGACCCTCTATTTCTCGCCCTCTGTTTCTCGCCCTCTGTTTCTTGCCCTCTGTTTCTCGCTCTCTGTTTCTCGCCCTCTGTTTCTCGCCCTCTGTTTCAGCCCCTCTGTTTCAGCCCCTTTGTTTCATCTCCTCTGTTTCAGGCCCTCTGTTTCTCGCCCACTGTTTCTCGCCCTCTGTTTCAGCCCCTCTGTTTCAGCCCCTCTGTTTCAGCCCCTCTGTTTCAGCCCCTCTGTTTCTCGCCCTCTGTTTCTCGCCCTCTGTTTCTCGCCCTCTGTTTCAGCCCCTCTGTTTCAGCCCCTCTGTTTCAGCCCCTCTGTTTCTCGCCCTCTGTTTCTCGCCCTCTGTTTCAGCCCCTCTGTTTCAGCCCCTCAGTTCCAGGCCCTCTGTTTCTCGTCCGCTGTTTCGGCACCTCTGTTTCTCGCCCTCTCTTTCAGCCCCTCTCTTTCTCGCCCTCTGTTGCAGACCCTCTGTTTCAGCCCATCTGTTTCAGCCCCTCTGTTTCAGCCCCTCTGTTTCTCGCCCTCTGTTTCAGCCCCTCTGTTTCTCGCCCTCTGTTTCCGCCCCTCTGTTTCTCGCCCTCTGTTGCAGCCCCTCTGTTTCAGCCCCTCTTTTTCAGCCCCTCTGTTTCAGACCCTCTGTTTCAGACCCTCTGTTTCTCGCCATCTGTTTCTCGCCCTCTGTTTCAGCCCCTCTGTTTCAGCCCCTCTGTTTCAGCTCCTCTGTTTCTCGCCCTCAGTTTGAGCCCCTCTGTTTCAGCCCCTCTATTTCAGCCCCTCTGTTTCAGCCCCTCAGTTTCAGCCCCTCTGTTTCTCGCCCTCTGTTTCTCGCCCTCGGTTTCAGCCCCTCTGTTAAAGCCCCTCTGTTTCAGCCCCTCTGTTTCAGCCCCTCTGTTTCAGCACCTCTGTTTCTCGCCCTTTGTTTCTCGCCCTCTGTTTCAGCCCCTCTGTTTCTCGCCCTCTGTTACAGCCCCTCTGTTTCTCGCCCTCTGTTTCTAGCCCTCTGTTTCTCGCCCACTGTTTCTCGCCCCCTGTTTCAGCCCCTCTGTTTCAGCACCTCTGTTTCAGCCCCTCTGTTTCTCGCCCTCTGTTTCTCGCCCACTGTTTCTCGCCCTCTGTTTCAGCCCCTCTGTTTCAGCCCCTCTGTTTCAGCCCCTCTGTTTCAGCCCCTCTGTTTCAGCACCGCTGTTTCTCGCCCTTTGTTTCTCGCCCTCTGTTTCAGCCCCTCTGTTTCTCGCCCTCTGTTACAGCCCCTCTGTTTCTCGCCCTCAGTTTCAGCCCAACTGTTTCAGTCCCTCTGTTTCAGCCCCTCTGTTTCAGCCCCTCTGTTTCTCGCCCTGTGTTTCAGCCCCTCTGTTTCAGCCCCTCTGTTTCTCGCCCTCTGTTTCAGCCCCTCTGTTTCAGCCCCTCTATATCAGCCCCTCTGTTTCAGCCAATCTGTTTCAGCCCCTCTGTTTCTCGCCCTCTGTTTCTCGCCCTATGTTTCTCGCCCTCCGTTTCTCGCCCTCTGTTTCAGCCCCTCTGTTTCAGACCCTCTGTTTCAGCCCCTCTGTTTCAGCCCCTCTGTTTCTCGCCATCTGTTTCAGCCCCTCTGTTTCTCGCCCTCTGTTTCAGCCCCTCTGTTTCAGCCCCTCTGTATCGGCCCCTCTGTTTCAGCACCTCTGTATCTCGCCTTCTGTTTCAGCCCCTCTGTTTCAGCCCCTCTGTTTCAGCCCCTCTGTTTCAGCCCCTCTGTTTCTCGCCATCTGTTTCAGCCCCTCTGTTTCAGCCCCTCTGTTTCTCGCAGTCTGTTTCAGCCCCTCTGTTTCAGCCCCTCTGTTTCAGCCCCTCTGTTTCAGCACCTCTGTTTCTCGCCCTTTGTTTCTCGCCCTCTGTTTCAGCCCCTCTGTTTCAGTCCCTCTGATTCAGCCCCTCTGTTTCAGCCCCTCTGTTTCAGCCCCTCTGTTTCAGCCCCTCTGTTTCTCGCCCTCTGTTTCAGCCCCTCTGTTTCAGCCCCTCTGTATCAGCACCTCTGTTTCAGCCCCTCTGTTTCTCGCCCTCTGTTTCTCGCCCTCAGTTTCAGCCCCTCTGTTTCAGCCCCTCTGTTTCAGCCCCTCTGTTTCAGCCCCTCTGTTTCTCGCCCTCTGTTTCTCGCTCTCTGTTTCTCGCCCTCTGTTTCTCGCCCTCTGTTTCAGCCCCTCTGTTTCAGCCCCTCTGTTTCAGCCCCTCTGTTTCAGCCCCTCTGTTTCTCGCCCTCTGTTTCAGCCCCTCTGTTTCAGTCCCTTTGTTTCAGCCCCTCTGGTTCAGCCCCTCTGTTTCAGCCCCTCTGTTTCTCGCCCTCTGTTTCAGCCCCTCTGTTTCAGCCCCTCTGTTTCTCGCCCTCAGTTTCAGCCCCTCTGTTTCAGCCCCTCTGTTTCAGCCACTCTGTTTCAGCCCCTCTCTTTCTCGCCCTCTCTTTCTCGCCCTCGGTTTCAGCCCCTCTGTTTCAGCCCCTCTGTTTCAGCCCCTCTGTTTATCGCCCTCTGTTTCTCGCCCTCTGTTTCTCGCCCTCTGTTTCTCGCTCTCTGTTTCTCGCCCTCTGTTTCTCGCCCTCTGTTTCAGCCCCTCTGTTCCAGCCCCTCTGTTTCAGCCCCTCTGTTTCGCGTCCTCTGTTTCTCGCCCACTGTTTCTCGCCCTCTGTTTCTGCCCCTCTGTTTCAGCCCCTCTGTTTCAGCCCCTCTGTTTCAGACCCTCTATTTCTCGCCCTCTGTTTCTCGCCCTCTGTTTCTTGCCCTCTGTTTCTCGCTCTCTGTTTCTCGCCCTCTGTTTCTCGCCCTCTGTTTCTCGCCCTCTGTTTCTCGCCCTCTGTTTCTCGCTCTCTGTTTCTCGCCCTCTGTTTCTCGCCCTCTGTTTCAGCCCCTCTGTTTCAGCCCCTCTGTTTCAGCCCCTCTGTTTCGCGTCCTCTGTTTCTCGCCCATTGTTTCTCGCCCTCTGTTTCTGCCCCTCTGTTTCAGCCCCTCTGTTTCAGCCCCTCTGTTTCAGACCCTCTATTTCTCGCCCTCTGTTTCTCGCCCTCTGTTTCTTGCCCTCTGTTTCTCGCTCTCTGTTTCTCGCCCTCTGTTTCTCGCCCTCTGTTTCAGACCCTCTGTTTCAGCCCCTTTGTTTCAGCCCCTCTGTTTCAGGCCCTCTGTTTCTCGCCCACTGTTTCTCGCCCTCTGTTTCAGCCCCTCTGTTTCAGCCCCTCTGTTTCAGCCCCTCTGTTTCAGCCCCTCTGTTTCAGCCCCTCTGTTTCAGCCCCTCTGTTTCTCGCCCTCTGTTTCTCGCCCTCTGTTTCAGCCCCTCTGTTTCAGCCCCTCTGTTTCAGCCCCTCTGTTTCTCGCCCTCTGTTTCAGCCCCTCTGTTTCAGCCCCTCAGTTCCAGGCCCTCTGTTTCTCGTCCTCTGTTTCAGCACCTCTGTTTCTCGCCCTCTCTTTCAGCCCCTCTCTTTCTCGCCGTCTGTTGCAGAACCTCTGTTTCAGCCCATCTGTTTCAGCCCCTCTGTTTCAGCCCCTCTGTTTCTCGCCCTCTGTTTCAGCCCCTCTGTTTCACGCCCTCTGTTTCCGCCCCTCTGTTTCTCGCCCTCTGTTGCAGCCCTTCTGTTTCAGCCCCTCTGTTTCTCGCCCTCTGTTTCTCGCCCTCTGTTTCAGCCCCTCTGTTTCTCGCCCTCTGTTACAGCCCCTCTGTTTCTCGCCCTCTGTTTCAGCCCCTCTGTTTCAGTCCCTATGTTTCAGCCCCTCTGTTTCAGCCCCTCTGTTTCTCGCCCTCTGTTTCAGCCCCTCTGTTTCAGCCCCTCTGTTTCTCGCCCTCTGTTTCAGCCCCTCTGTTTCAGCCCCTCTATATCAGCCCCTCTGTTTCAGCCCCTCTGTTTCAGCCCCTCTGTTTCTCGCCCTCTGTTTCTCGCCCTATGTTTCTCGCCCTCTGTTTCTCGCCCTCTGTTTCAGCCCCTCTGTTTGAGCCCCTCTGTTTCAGCCCCTCTGTTTCAGCCCCTCTGTTTCTCGCCATCTGTTTCAGCCCCTCTGTTTCTCGCCCTCTGTTTCAGCCCCTCTGTTTCAGCCCCTCTGTTTCACGCCCTCTGTTTCAGCCCCTCTGTTTCAGCCGCTCTGTTTCAGCCCCTCTGTTTCAGCCCCTCTGTTTCTCGCCCTCTGTTTCTCGCCCTCTGTTTCTCGCTCTCTGTTTCTCGCCCTCTGTTTCTCGCCCTCTGTTTCAGCCCCTCTGTTTCAGCCCCTCTGTTTCAGCCCCTCTGTTTCTCGCCCTCTGTTTCTCGCCCACTGTTTCTCGCCCTCTGTTTCAGCCCCTCTGATTCAGCCCCTCTGTTTCAGCCCATCTGTTTCAGCCCCTCTGTTTCTCGATCTCTGTTTATCGCCCTCTGTTTCTCGCCCTCTGTTTCAGCCCCTCTGTTTCAGCCCCTCTGTTTCAGCCCCTCTGTTTCTCGCCCTCTGTTTCTCGCCCTCTGTTTCTCGCTATCTGTTTCTCGCCCTCTGTTTCTCGCCCTCTGTTTCAGCCCCTCTGTTTCCGCCCCTCTGTTTCTCGCCCTCTGTTTCTCGCCCTCTGTTTCTCGCCCTTTGTTTCTCGCCCTCTGTTTCAGCCCCTCTGTTTCAGCCCCTCTGTTTCAGCCCCTCTGTTTCTCGCCCTCTGTTTCTCGCCCACTGTTTCTCGCCCTCTGTTTCAGCCCCTCTGTTTCAGCCCCTCTGTTTCAGCCCCTCTGTTTCAGCCCCTCTGTTTCTCGCGCTCTGTTTCTCGCCCTCTGTTTCTTGCCCTCTGTTTCTCGCTCTCTGTTTCTCGCCCTCTGTTTCTCGCCCTCTGTTTCAGCCCCTCTGTTTCAGCCCCTCTGTTTCAGCCCCTCTGTTTCTCGCCCTCTGTTTCAGCCCCTCTGTTTCTCGCCCACTGTTTCTCGCCCACTGTTTCTCGCCCTCTGTTTCAGCCCCTCTGTTTCAGCCCCTCTGTTTCAGCCCCTCTGTTTCAGCCCCTCTGTTTCTCGCCCTCTGTTTCTCGCCCTCTGTTTCTTGCCCTCTGTTTCTCGCTCTCTGTTTCTCGCCCTCTGTTTCTCGCCCTCTGTTTCAGCCTCTCTGTTTCAGCCCCTCTGTTTCAGCCCCTCTGTTTCTCGCCCTCTGTTTCTCGCACTCAGTTTCAGCCCCTCTGTTTCAGCCCCTTTGTTTCAGCCCCTCTGTTTCAGCCCCTCTGTTTCTCGCCGACTGTTTCTCGCCCTCTGTTTCAGCCCCTCTGTTTCAGCCCCTCTGTTTCAGCCCCTCTGTTTCAGCCCCTCTGTTTCAGCCCCACTGTTTCAGCCCCTCTGTTTCTCGCCCTCTGTTTCTCGCCCTCTGTTTCTCGCCCTCTGTTTCTCGCCCTCTGTTTCAGCCCCTCTGTTTACGCCCCTCTGTTTCTCGCCCTCTGTTTCTCGCCCTCTGTTTCAGCCCCTCTGTTTCAGCCCCTCAGTTTCAGCCCCTGTGTTTCTCCCCCTCTGTTTCAGCACCTCTGTTTCTCGTATTCTGTTTCAGCCCCTCTGTTTCAGCCCCTCTGTTTCAGCACCTCTGTTTCCCGCCCTTTGTTTCTCGCCCTCTGTTTCAGCCCCTCTGTTTCTCGCCCTCTGTTTCAGCCCCTCTGTTTCAGCCCCTCTGTTTCAGCCCCTCTGTTTCAGCCCCTCTGTTTCTCGCCATCTGTTTCAGCCCCTCTGTTTCAGCCCCTCTGTTTCTCGCCCTCTGTTTCAGCCCCTCTGTTTCAGCCCCTCTGTTTCAGCCCCTCTGTTTCAGCACCTCTGTTTCTCGCCCTTTGTTTCTCGCCCTCTGTTTCAGCCCCTCTGTTTCTCGCCCTCTGTTTCAGCCCCTCCGTTTCTCGCCCTCTGTTTCAGCCCCTCTGTTTCAGTCCCTCTGTTTCAGCCCCTCTGTTTCAGCCCCTCTGTTTCAGCCCCTCTGTTTCACGCCCTCTGTTTCAGCCCCTCTGTTTCAGCCCCTCTGTTTCTCGCCCTCTGTTTCAGCCCCTCTGTTTCAGCCCCTCTGTATCAGCCCCTCTGTTTCAGCCCCTCTGTTTCTCGCCCTCTGTTTCTCGCCCTCTGTTTCAGCCCCTCTGTTTCAGCCCCTCTGTTTCAGCCCCTCTGTTTCAGCCCCTCTGTTTCTCGCCCTCTGTTTCTCGCTCTCTGTTTCTCGCCCTCTGTTTCTCGCCCTCTGTTTTAGCCCCTCTGTTTCAGCCCCTCTGTTTCAGCCCCTCTGTTTCAGCCCCTCTGTTTCTCGCCCTCTGTTTCTTTCCCTCTGTTTCTCGCCCTCTGTTTCAGCCCCTTTGTTTCAGCCCCTCTGTTTCTGCCCCTCTGTTTCTCGCCCACTGTTTCTCGCCCTCTGTTTCAGCCCCTCTGTTTCAGCCCCTCTGTTTCAGCCCCTCTGTTTCAGCCCCTCTGTTTCAGCCTCTCTGTTTCTCGCCCTCTGTTTCTCGCCCTTTGTTTCTCGCCCTCTGTTTCTCGCCCTCTGTTTCAGCCCCTCTCTTTAAGCCCCTCTGTTTCTCGCCATCTGTTTCTCGCCCTCTGTTTCAGCCCCTCTGTTTCAGCACCTCAGTTTCAGCCCCTCTGTTTCTCCCCCTCTGTTTCAGCACCTCTGCTTCTCGCCCTCTCTTTAGCCCCTCTCTTTCTCGCCCACTGTTGCAGACCCTCTGTTTCAGCCCCTCTGTTTCAGCCCCTCTGTTTCAGCACCTCTGTATCTCGCCCTCTGTTTCAGCCCCTCTGTTTCAGCCCCTCTGTTTCAGCCCCTCTGTTTCTCGCCATCTGTTTCAGCCCCTCTGTTTCAGCCCCTCTGTTTCAGCCCCTCTGTTTCAGCACCTCTGTTTCTCGCCCTTTGTTTCTCGCCCTCTGTTTCAGCCCCTCTGTTTCTCGCCCTCTGTTTCAGCCCCTCTGTTTCTCGCCCTCTGTTTCAGCCCCTCTGTTTCAGTCCCTCTGATTCAGCCCCTCTGTTTCAGGCCCTCTGTTTCAGCCCCTCTGTTTCAGCCCCTCTGTTTCTCGCCCTCTGTTTCAGCCCCTCTGTTTCAGCCCCTCTGTATCAGCACCTCTGTTTCAGCCCCTCTGTTTCTCGACCTCTGTTTCTCGCCCTCAGTTTCAGCCCCTCTGTTTCAGCCCCTCTGTTTCAGCCCCTCTGTTTCAGCCCCTCTGTTTCTCGCCCTCCGTTTCTCGCTCTCTGTTTCTCGCCCTCTGTTTCTCGCCCTCTGTTTCAGGCCCTCTGTTTCAGCCCCTCTGTTTCAGCCCCTCTGTTTCAGCCCCTCTGTTTCTCGCCCTCTGTTTCAGCCCCTCTGTTTCAGTCCCTTTGTTTCAGCCCCTCTGTTTCAGCCCCTCTGTTTCAGCCCCTCTGTTTCTCGCCCTCTGTTTCAGCCCCTCTGTTTCAGCCCCTCTGTTTCTCGCCCTCAGTTTCAGCCCCTCAGTTTCAGCCCCTCTGTTTCAGCCACTCTGTTTCAGCCCCTCTCTTTCTCGCCCTCTCTTTCTCGCCCTCTGTTTCAGCCCCTCTGTTTCAGCCCCTCTGTTTCAGCCCCTCTGTTTCTCGCCCTCTGTTTCTCGCACTCTGTTTCTCGCCCTCTGTTTTTCGCTCTCTGTTTCTCGCCCTCTGTTTCTCGTCCTCTGTTTCAGCCCCTCTGTTTCAGCCACTCTGTTTCAGCCCTTCTGTTTCAGCCCCTCTGTTTATCGCCCTCTGTTTCTCGCCCTCTGATTCTCGCCCTCTGTTTCTCGCTCTCTGTTTCTCGCCCTCTGTTTCTCGCCCTCGGTTTCAGCCCCTCTGTTTCAGCCCCTCTGTTTCAGCCCCTCTGTTTCTCGCCCTCTGTTTCTCGCACACTGTTTCTCGCCCTCTGTTTCTGCCCCTCTGTTTCAGCCCCTCTGTTTCAGCCCCTCTGTTTCAGACCCTCTATTTCTCGCCCTCTGTTTCTCGCCCTCTGTTTCTTGCCCTCTGTTTCTCGCTCTCTGTTTCTCGCCCTCTGTTTCTCGCCCTCTGTTTCAGCCCCTCTGTTTCAGCCCCTTTGTTTCAGCCCCTCTGTTTCAGGCCCTCTGTTTCTCGCCCACTGTTTCTCGCCCTCTGTTTCAGCCCCTCTGTTTCAGCCCCTCTGTTTCAGCCCCTCTGTTTCAGCCCCTCTGTTTCAGCCCCTCTGTTTCTCGCCCTCTGTTTCTCGCCCTCTGTTTCTCGCCCTCTGTTTCAGCCCCTCTGTTTCAGCCCCTCTGTTTCAGCCCCTCTGTTTCTCGCCCTCTGTTTCTCGCCCTCTGTTTCAGCCCCTCTGTTTCAGCCCCTCAGTTCCAGGCCCTCTGTTTCTCGTCCTCTGTTTCAGCACCTCTGTTTCTCGCCCTCTCTTTCAGCCCCTCTCTTTCTCGCCGTCTGTTGCAGACCCTCTGTTTCAGCCCATCTGTTTCAGCCCCTCTGTTTCAGCCCCTCTGTTTCTCGCCCTCTGTTTCAGCCCCTCTGTTTCCCGCCCTCTGTTTCCGCCCCTCTGTTTCTCGCCCTCTGTTGCAGCCCCTCTGTTTCAGCCCCTCTGTTTCAGCCCCTCTGTTTCAGCCCCTCTGTTTCAGACCCTCTGTTTCTCGCCATCTGTTTCTCGCCCTCTGTTTCAGCCCCTCTGTTTCAGCCCCTCTGTTTCAGCTCCTCTGTTTCTCGCCCTCAGTTTGAGCCCCTCTGTTTCAGCCCCTCTATTTCAGCCCCTCTGTTTCAGCCCCTCAGTTTCAGCCCCTCTGTTTCTCGCCCTCTGTTTCTCGCCCTCGGTTTCAGCCCCTCTGTTTCAGCCCCTCTGTTTCAGCCCCTCTGTTTCAGCCCCTCTGTTTCAGCACCTCTGTTTCTCGCCCTTGGTTTCTCGCCCTCTGTTACAGCCCCTCTGTTTCTCGCCCTCTGTTACAGCCCCTCTGCTTCTCGCCCTCTGTTTCAGCCCCTCTGTTTCAGTCCCTCTGTTTCAGCCCCTCTGTTTCAGCCCCTCTGTTTCTCGCCCTCTGTTTCAGCCCCTCTGTTTCAGCCCCTCTGTTTCTCGCCCTCTGTTTCAGCCCCTCTGTTTCAGCCCCTCTGTATCAGCCCCCCTGTTCAGCCCCTCTGTTTCAGCCCCTCTGTTTCTCGCCCTCTGTTTCTCGCCCTATGTTTCTCGCCCTCTGTTTCTCGACCTCTGTTTCAGCCCCTCTGTTTCAGCCCCTCTGTTTCAGCCCCTCTGTTTCAGCCCCTCTGTTTCTCGCCATCTGTTTCAGCCCCTCTGTTTCTCGCCCTCTGTTTCAGCCCCTCTGTTTCAGCCCCTCTGTATCGGCACCTCTGTTTCAGCACCTCTGTTTCTCGCCCTCTGTTTCTCGCCCTCTGTTTCAGCCCCTCTGTTTCAGCCGCTCTGTTTCAGCCCCTCTGTTTCAGCCCCTCTGTTTCTCGCCCTCTGTTTCTCGCCCTCTGTTTCTCGCTCTCTGTTTCTCGCCCTCTGTTTCTCGCCCTCTGTTTCAGCCCCTCTGTTTCAGCCCCTCTGTTTCAGGCCCTCTGTTTCTCGCCCTCTGTTTCTCGCCCTCTGTTTCAGCCCCTCTGTTTCAGCCCCTCTGTTTCAGCCCCTCTGTTTCGCGTCCTCTGTTTCTCGCCCATTGTTTCTCGCCCTCTGTTTCTGCCCCTCTGTTTCAGCCCCTCTGTTTCAGCCCCTCTGTTTCAGACCCTCTATTTCTCGCCCTCTGTTTCTCGCCCTCTGTTTCTTGCCCTCTGTTTCTCGCTCTCTGTTTCTCGCCCTCTGTTTCTCGCCCACTGTTTCAGCCCCTCTGTTTCAGCCCCTTTGTTTCAGCCCCTCTGTTTCAGGCCCTCTGTTTCTCGCCCACTGTTTCTCGCCCTCTGTTTCAGCCCCTCTGTTTCAGCCCCTCTGTTTCAGCCCCTCTGTTTCAGCCTCTCTGTTTCAGCCCCTCTGTTTCAGCCCCTCTGTTTCTCGCCCTCTGTTTCTCGCCCTCTGTTTCTCGCCCTCTGTTTCAGCCCCTCTGTTTCAGCCCCTCTGTTTCAGCCCCTCTGTTTCTCGCCCTCTGTTTCTCGCCCTCTGTTTCAGCCCCTCTGTTTCAGCCCCTCAGTTCCAGGCCCTCTGTTTCTCGTCCTTTGTTTCAGCACCTCTGTTTCTCGCCCTCTCTTTCAGCCCCTCTCTTTCTCGCCGTCTGTTGCAGACCCTCTGTTTCAGCCCATCTGTTTCAGCCCCTCTGTTTCAGCCCCTCTGTTTCTCGCCCTCTGTTTCAGCCCCTCTGTTTCACGCCCTCTGTTTCCGCCCCTCTGTTTCTCGCCCTCTGTTGCAGCCCCTCTGTTTCAGCCCCTCTGTTTCAGCCCCTCTGTTTCAGCCCCTCTGTTTCAGACCCTCTGTTTCTCGCCATCTGTTTCTCGCCCTCTGTTTCAGCCCCTCTGTTTCAGCCCCTCTGTTTCAGCTCCTCTGTTTCTCTCCCTCAGTTTGAGCCCCTCTGTTTCAGCCCCTCTATTTCAGCCCCTCTGTTTCAGCCCCTCAGTTTCAGCCCCTCTGTTTCTCGCCCTCTGTTTCTCGCCCTCGGTTTCAGCCCCTCTGTTTCAGCCCCTCTGTTTCAGCCCCTCTGTTTCTCGCCCTCTGTTACAGCCCCTCTGTTTCTCGCCCTCTGTTTCAGCCCCTCTGTTTCAGTCCCTCTGTTTCAGCCCCTCTGTTTCAGCCCCTCTGTTTCTCGCCCTCTGTTTCAGCCCCTCTGTTTCAGCCCCTCTGTTTCTCGCCCTCTGTTTCAGCCCCTCTGTTTCAGCCCCTCTATATCAGCCCCTCTGTTTCAGCCCCTCTGTTTCAGCCCCTCTGTTTCTCGCCCTCTGTTTCTCGCCCTATGTTTCTCGCCCTCTGTTTCTCGCCCTCTGTTTCAGCCCCTCTGTTTCAGCCCCTCTGTTTCAGCCCCTCTGTTTCAGCCCCTCTGTTTCTCGCCATCTGTTTCAGCCCCTCTGTTTCTCGCCCTCTGTTTCAGCCCCTCTGTTTCAGCCCCTCTGTTTCACGCCCTCTGTTTCAGCCCCTCTTTTTCAGCCGCTCTGTTTCAGCCACTCTGTTTCAGCCCCTCTGTTTCTCGCCCTCTGTTTCTCGCCCTCTGTTTCTCGCTCTCTGTTTCTCGCCCTCTGTTTGTCGCCCTCTGTTTCAGCCCCTCTGTTTCAGCCCCTCTGTTTCAGCCCCTCTGTTTCTCGCCCTCTGTTTCTCGCCCACTGTTTCTCGCCCTCTGTTTCAGCCCCTCTGATTCAGCCCCTCTGTTTCAGCCCATCTGTTTCAGCCCCTCTGTTTCTCGATCTCTGTTTATCGCCCTCTGTTTCTCGCCCTCTGTTTCAGCCCCTCTGTTTCAGCCCCTCTGTTTCAGCCCCTCTGTTTCAGCCCCTCTGTTTCTCGCCCTCTGTTTCTCGCCCTCTGTTTCTCGCTATCTGTTTCTCGCCCTCTGTTTCTCGCCCTCTGTTTCAGCCCCTCTGTTTCCGCCCCTCTGTTTCAGCCCCTCTGTTTCTCGCCCTCTGTTTCTCGCCCACTGTTTCTCGCCCTCTGTTTCAGCCCCTCTGTTTCAGCCCCTCTGTTTCAGCCCCTCTGATTCAGCCCCTCTGTTTCTCGCCCTCTGTTTCTCGCCCTCTGTTTCTCGCCCTTTGTTTCTCGCCCTCTGTTTCAGCCCCTCTGTTTCAGCCCCTCTGTTTCAGCCCCTCTGTTTCTCGCCCTCTGTTTCTCGCCCACTGTTTCTCGCCCTCTGTTTCAGCCCCTCTGTTTCAGCCCCTCTGTTTCAGCCCCTCTGTTTCAGCCCCTCTGTTTCTCGCGCTCTGTTTCTCGCCCTCTGTTTCTTGCCCTCTGTTTCTCGCTCTCTGTTTCTCGCCCTCTGTTTCACGCCCTCTGTTTCAGCCCCTCTGTTTCAGCCCCTCTGTTTCAGCCCCTCTGTTTCTCGCCCTCTGTTTCAGCCCCTCTGTTTCTCGCCCACTGTTTCTCGCCCACTGTTTCTCGCCCTCTGTATCAGCCCCTCTGTTTCAGCCCCTCTGTTTCAGCCCCTCTGATTCTCGCCCTCTGTTTCTCGCCAACTGTTTCTCGCCCTCTGTTTCAGCCCCTCTGTTTCAGCCCCTCTGTTTCAAGCCCTCTGTTTCAGCCCCTCTGTTTCTCGCCCTCTGTTTCTCGCCCTCTGTTTCTCGCCCTCTGTTTCTCGCTCTCTGTTTCTCGCCCTCTGTTTCTCGCCCTCTGTTTCAGCCCCTCTGTTTCAGCCCCTCTGTTTCAGCCCCTCTGTTTCTCGCCCTCTGTTTCTCGCCCTCAGTTTCAGCCCCTCTGTTTCAGCCCCTTTGTTTCAGCCCCTCTGTTTCAGCCCCTCTGTTTCTCGCCGACTGTTTCTCGCCCTCTGTTTCAGCCCCTCTGTTTCAGCCCCTCTGTTTCAGCCCCTCTGTTTCAGCCCCTCTGTTTCAGCCCCACTGTTTCAGCCCCTCTGTTTCTCGCCCTCTGTTTCTCGCCCTCTGTTTCTCGCCCTCTGTTTCTCGCCCTCTGTTTCAGCCCCTCTGTTTACGCCCCTCTGTTTCTCGCCCTCTGTTTCTCGCCCTCTGTTTCAGCCCCTCTGTTTCAGCCCCTCAGTTTCAGCCCCTGTGTTTCTCCCCCTCTGTTTCAGCACCTCTGTTTCTCGTATTCTGTTTCAGCCCCTCTGTTTCAGCCCCTCTGTTTCAGCACCTCTGTTTCTCGCCCTTTGTTTCTCGCCCTCTGTTTCAGCCCCTCTGTTTCTCGCCCTCTGTTTCAGCCCCTCTGTTTCAGCCCCTCTGTTTCAGCCCCTCTGTTTCAGCCCCTCTGTTTCTCGCCATCTGTTTCAGCCCCTCTGTTTCAGCCCCTCTGTTTCTCGCCCTCTGTTTCAGCCCCTCTGTTTCAGCCCCTCTGTTTCAGCCCCTCTGTTTCAGCACCTCTGTTTCTCGCCCTTTGTTTCTCGCCCTCTGTTTCAGCCCCTCTGTTTCTCGCCCTCTGTTTCAGCCCCTCCGTTTCTCGCCCTCTGTTTCAGCCCCTCTGTTTCAGTCCCTCTGTTTCAGCCCCTCTGTTTCAGCCCCTCTGTTTCAGCCCCTCTGTTTCACGCCCTCTGTTTCAGCCCCTCTGTTTCAGCCCCTCTGTTTCTCGCCCTCTGTTTCAGCCCCTCTGTTTCAGCCCCTCTGTATCAGCCCCTCTGTTTCAGCCCCTCTGTTTCTCGCCCTCTGTTTCTCGCCCTCTGTTTCAGCCCCTCTGTTTCAGCCCCTCTGTTTCAGCCCCTCTGTTTCAGCCCCTCTGTTTCTCGCCCTCTGTTTCTCGCTCTCTGTTTCTCGCCCTCTGTTTCTCGCCCTCTGTTTTAGCCCCTCTGTTTCAGCCCCTCTGTTTCAGCCCCTCTGTTTCAGCCCCTCTGTTTCTCGCCCTCTGTTTCTTTCCCTCTGTTTCTCGCCCTCTGTTTCAGCCCCTTTGTTTCAGCCCCTCTGTTTCTGCCCCTCTGTTTCTCGCCCACTGTTTCTCGCCCTCTGTTTCAGCCCCTCTGTTTCAGCCCCTCTGTTTCAGCCCCTCTGTTTCAGCCCCTCTGTTTCAGCCTCTCTGTTTCTCACCCTCTGTTTCTCGCCCTTTGTTTCTCGCCCTCTGTTTCTCGCCCTCTGTTTCAGCCCCTCTCTTTAAGCCCCTCTGTTTCTCGCCATCTGTTTCTCGCCCTCTGTTTCAGCCCCTCTGTTTCAGCACCTCAGTTTCAGCCCCTCTGTTTCTCCCCCTCTGTTTCAGCACCTCTGTTTCTCGCCCTCTCTTTAGCCCCTCTCTTTCTCGCCCACTGTTGCAGACCCTCTGTTTCAGCCCCTCTGTTTCAGCCCCTCTGTTTCAGCACCTCTGTATCTCGCCCTCTGTTTCAGCCCCTCTGTTTCAGCCCCTCTGTTTCAGCCCCTCTGTTTCAGCCCCTCTGTTTCTCGCCATCTGTTTCAGCCCCTCTGTTTCAGCCCCTCTGTTTCTCGCCGTCTGTTTCAGCCCCTCTGTTTCAGCCCCTCTGTTTCAGCCCCTCTGTTTCAGCACCTCTGTTTCTCGCCCTTTGTTTCTCGCCCTCTGTTTCAGCCCCTCTGTTTCTCGCCCTCTGTTTCAGCCCCTCTGTTTCTCGCCCTCTGTTTCAGCCCCTCTGTTTCAGTCCCTCTGATTCAGCCCCTCTGTTTCAGGCCCTCTGTTTCAGCCCCTCTGTTTCAGCCCCTCTGTTTCTCGCCCTCTGTTTCAGCCCCTCTGTTTCAGCCCCTCTGTATCAGCACCTCTGTTTCAGCCCCTCTGTTTCTCGCCCTCTGTTTCTCGCCCTCAGTTTCAGCCCCTCTGTTTCAGCCCCTCTGTTTCAGCCCCTCTGTTTCAGCACCTCTGTTTCTCGCCCTTTGTTTCTCGCCCTCTGTTACAGCCCCTCTGTTTCTCGCCCTCTGTTTCAGCCCCTCTGTTTCTCGCCCTCTGTTTCAGCCCCTCTGTTTCAGTCCCTCTGATTCAGCCCCTCTGTTTCAGGCCCTCTGTTTCAGCCCCTCTGTTTCAGCCCCTCTGTTTCTCGCCCTCTGTTTCAGCCCCTCTGTTTCAGCCCCTCTGTATCAGCACCTCTGTTTCAGCCCCTCTGTTTCTCGCCCTCTGTTTCTCGCCCTCAGTTTCAGCCCCTCTGTTTCAGCCCCTCTGTTTCAGCCCCTCTGTTTCAGCCCCTCTGTTTCTCGCCCTCCGTTTCTCGCTCTCTGTTTCTCGCCCTCTGTTTCTCGCCCTCTGTTTCAGCCCCTCTGTTTCAGCCCCTCTGTTTCAGCCCCTCTGTTTCAGCCCCTCTGTTTCTCGCCCTCTGTTTCAGCCCCTCTGTTTCAGTCCCTTTGTTTCAGCCCCTCTGTTTCAGCCCCTCTGTTTCAGCCCCTCTGTTTCTCGCCCTCTGTTTCAGCCCCTCTGTTTCAGCCCCTCTGTTTCTCGCCCTCAGTTTCAGCCCCTCAGTTTCAGCCCCTCTGTTTCAGCCACTCTGTTTCAGCCCCTCTCTTTCTCGCCCTCTCTTTCTCGCCCTTTGTTTCAGCCCCTCTGTTTCAGCCCCTCTGTTTCAGCCCCTCTGTTTCTCGCCCTCTGTTTCTCGCACTCTGTTTCTCGCCCTCTGTTTCTCGCTCTCTGTTTCTCGCCCTCTGTTTCTCGCCCTCTGTTTCAGCCCCTCTGTTTCAGCCACTCTGTTTCAGCCCTTCTGTTTCAGCCCCTCTGTTTATCGCCCTCTGTTTCTCGCCCTCTGATTCTCGCCCTCTGTTTCTCGCTCTCTGTTTCTCGCCCTCTGTTTCTCGCCCTCGGTTTCAGCCCCTCTGTTTCAGCCCCTCTGTTTCAGCCCCTCTGTTTCTCGCCCTCTGTTTCTCGCACACTGTTTCTCGCCCTCTGTTTCTGCCCCTCTGTTTCAGCCCCTCTGTTTCAGCCCCTCTGTTTCAGACCCTCTATTTCTCGCCCTCTGTTTCTCGCCCTCTGTTTATTGCCCTCTGTTTCTCGCTCTCTGTTTCTCGCCCTCTGTTTCTCGCCCTCTGTTTCAGCCCCTCTGTTTCAGCCCCTTTGTTTCAGCCCCTCTGTTTCAGGCCCTCTGTTTCTCGCCCACTGTTTCTCGCCCTCTGTTTCAGCCCCTCTGTTTCAGCCCCTCTGTTTCAGCCCCTCTGTTTCAGCCCCTCTGTTTCAGCCCCTCTGTTTCTCGCCCTCTGTTTCTCGCCCTCTGTTTCTCGCCCTCTGTTTCAGCCCCTCTGTTTCAGCCCCTCTGTTTCAGCCCCTCTGTTTCTCGCCCTCTGTTTCTCGCCCTCTGTTTCAGCCCCTCTGTTTCAGCCCCTCAGTTCCAGGCCCTCTGTTTCTCGTCCTCTGTTTCAGCTCCTCTGTTTCTCGCCCTCTCTTTCAGCCCCTCACTTTCTCGCCGTCTGTTGCAGACCCTCTGTTTCAGCCCATCTGTTTCAGCCCCTCTGTTTCAGCCCCTCTGTTTCTCGCCCTCTGTTTCAGCCCCTCTGTTTCCCGCCCTCTGTTTCCGCCCCTCTGTTTCTCGCCCTCTGTTGCAGCCCCTCTGTTTCAGCCCCTCTGTTTCAGCCCCTCTGTTTCAGCCCCTCTGTTTCAGACCCTCTGTTTCTCGCCATCTGTTTCTCGCCCTCTGTTTCAGCCCCTCTGTTTCAGCCCCTCTGTTTCAGCTCCTCTGTTTCTCGCCCTCAGTTTGAGCCCCTCTGTTTCAGCCCCTCTATTTCAGCCCCTCTGTTTCAGCCCCTCAGTTTCAGCCCCTCTGTTTCTCGCCTCTGTTTCTCGCCCTCGGTTTCAGCCCCTCTGTTTCAGCCCCTCTGTTTCAGCCCCTCTGTTTCAGCCCCTCTGTTTCAGCACCTCTGTTTCTCGCCCTTTGTTTCTCGCCCTCTGTTACAGCCCCTCTGTTTCTCGCCCTCTGTTACAGCCCCTCTGCTTCTCGCCCTCTGTTTCAGCCCCTCTGTTTCAGTCCCTCTGTTTCAGCCCCTCTGTTTCTCGCCCTCTGTTTCAGCCCCTCTGTTTCAGCCCCTCTGTTTCTCGCCCTCTGTTTCAGCCCCTCTGTTTCAGCCCCTCTGTATCAGCCCCCCTGTTCAGCCCCTCTGTTTCAGCCCCTCTGTTTCTCGCCCTCTGTTTCTCGCCCTATGTTTCTCGCCCTCTGTTTCTCGACCTCTGTTTCAGCCCCTCTATTTCAGCCCCTCTGTTTCAGCCCCTCTGTTTCAGCCCCTCTGTTTCTCGCCATCTGTTTCAGCCCCTCTGTTTCTCGCCCTCTGTTTCAGCCCCTCTGTTTCAGCCCCTCTGTATCGGCACCTCTGTTTCAGCACCTCTGTTTCTCGCCCTCTGTTTCTCGCCCTCTGTTTCAGCCCCTCTGTTTCAGCCGCTCTGTTTCATCCCCTCTGTTTCAGCCCCTCTGTTTCTCGCCCTCTGTTTCTCGCCCTCTGTTTCTCGCTCTCTGTTTCTCGCCCTCTGTTTCTCGCCCTCTGTTTCAGCCCCTCTGTTTCAGCCCCTCTGTTTCAGCCCCTCTGTTTCTCGCCCTCTGTTTCTCGCCCACTGTTTCTCGCCCTCTGTTTCAGCCCCTCTGATTCAGCCCCTCTGTTTCAGCCCCTCTGTTTCAGCCCCTCTGTTTCTCGATCTCTGTTTCTCGCCCTCTGTTTCTCGCCCTCTGTTTCAGCCCCTCTGTTTCAGCCCCTCTGTTTCAGCCCCTCTGTTTCAGCCCCTCTGTTTCTCGCCCTCTGTTTCTCGCCCTCTGTTTCTCGCTATCTGTTTCTCGCCCTCTGTTACTCGCCCTCTGTTTCAGCCCCTCTGTTTCCGCCCCTCTGTTTCAGCCCCTCTGTTTCTCGCCCTCTGTTTCTCGCCGACTGTTTCTCGCCCTCTGTTTCAGCCCCTCTGTTTCAGCCCCTCTGTTTCAGCCCCTCTGTTTCTCGCCCTCTGTTTCTCGCCCTCTGTTTCTCGCACTATGTTTCTCGCTCTCTGTTTCTCGCCCTTTGTTTCTCGCCCTCTGTTTCAGCCCCTCTGTTTCAGACCCTCTGTTTCAGCCCCTCTGTTTCTCGCCCTCTGTTTCTCGCCCACTGTTTCTCGCCCTCTTTTTCAGCCCCTCTGTTTCAGCCCCTCTGTTTCAGCCCCTCTGTTTCAGCCCCTCTGTTTCTCGCCCTCTGTTTCTCGCCCTCTGTTTCTTGCCCTCTGTTTCTCGCTCTCTGTTTCTCGCCCTCTGTTTCTCGCCCTCTGTTTCAGCCCCTCTGTTTCAGCCCCTCTGTTTCAGCCCCTCTGTTTCTCGCCCTCTGTTTCAGCCCCTCTGTTTCAGGCCCACTGTTTCTCGCCCACTGTTTCTCGCCCTCTGTTTCAGCCCCTCTGTTTCAGCCCCTCTGTTTCAGCCCCTCTGTTTCTCGCCCTCTGTTTCTCGCCAACTGTTTCTCGCCCTCTGTTTCAGCCCCTCTGTTTCAGCCCCTCTGTTTCAGCCCCTCTGTTTCACCCCCTTTTGTTTCTCTCCCTCTGTTTCTCGCCCTCTGTTTCTTGCCCTCTGTTTCTCGCTCTCTGTTTCTCGCCCTCTGTTTCTCGCCCTCTGTTTCTCGCCCTCAGTTTCAGCCCCTCTGTTTCAGCCCCTTTGTTTCAGCCCCTCTGTTTCAGCCCCTCTGTTTCTCGCCGACTGTTTCTCGCCCGCTGTTTCAGCCCCTCTGTTTCAGCCCCTCTGTTTCAGTCCCTCTGTTTCAGCCCCTCTGTTTCAGCCCCACTGTTTCAGCCCCTCTGTTTCTCGCCCTCTGTTTCTCGCCCTCTGTTTCTCGCCCTCTGTTTCTCGCCCTCTGTTTCAGCCCCTCTGTTTAAGCCCCTCTGTTTCTCGCCCTCTGTTTCTCGCCCTCTGTTTCAGCCCCTCTGTTTCAGCCCCTCAGTTTCAGCCCCTGTGTTTCTCCCCCTCTGTTTCAGCACCTCTGTTTCTCGCCCTCTGTTTCAGCCCCTCTGTTTCAGCCCCTCTGTTTCAGCACCTCTGTTTCTCGCCCTTTGTTTCTCGCCCACTGTTTCAGCCCCTCTGTTTCTCGCCCTCTGTTTCAGCCCCTCTGTTTCAGCCCCTCTGTTTCAGCCCCTCTGTTTCAGCCCCTCTGTTTCTCGCCATCTGTTTCAGCCCCTCTGTTTCAGCCCCTCTGTTTCTCGCCCTCTGTTTCAGCCCCTCTGTTTCAGCCCCTCTGTTTCAGCCCCTCTGTTTCAGCACCTCTGTTTCTCGCCCTTTGTTTCTCGCCCTCTGTTTCAGCCCCTCTGTTTCTCGCCCTCTGTTTCAGCCCCTCTGTTTCTCGCCCACTGTTTCAGCCCCTCTGTTTCAGTCCCTCTGTTTCAGCCCCTCTGTTTCAGCCCCTCTGTTTCAGCCCCTCTGTTTCACGCCCTCTGTTTCAGCCCCTCTGTTTCAGCCCCTCTGTTTATCGCCCTCTGTTTCAGCCCCTCTGTTTCAGCCCCTCTGTATCAGCCCCTCTGTTTCAGCCCCTCTGTTTCTCGCCCTCTGTTTCTCGCCCTCTGTTTCAGCCCCTCTGTTTCAGCCCCTCTGTTTCTCGCCCTCTGTTTCTCGCTCTCTGTTTCTCGCCCTCTGTTATTGGCCCTCTGTTTCAGCCCCTCTGTTTCAGCCCCTCTGTTTCAGCCCCTCTGTTTCAGCCCCTCTGTTTCTCGCCCTCTGTTTCTTTCCCTCTGTTTCTCGCCCTCTGTTTCAGCCCCTCTGTTTCAGTCCCTCTGTTTCAGCCCCTCTGTTTCAGCCCCTCTGTTTCAGCCCCTCTGTTTCATCCCCTCTGTTTCAGCCCCTTTGTTTCAGCCCCTCTGTTTCTCGCCCTCTGTTTCTCGCCCTCTGTTTCTGGCCCTCTGTTTCTCGCTCTCTGTTTCTCGCCAACTGTTTCTCGCCCTCTGTTTCAGCCCCTCTGTTTCAGCCCCTCTGTTTCAGCCCCTCTGTTTCTCGCCCTCTGTTTCAGCCCCTCTGTTTCAGCCCCTCTGTTTCTCGCCCTCAGTTTCAGCCCCTCTGTTTCAGCCGCTCTGTTTCAGCCACTCTGTTTCAGCTCCTCTGTTTCTCGCCCTCTGTTTCTCGCCCTCTGTTTCAGCCCCTCTGTTTCAGCCCCTCTGTTTCAGCCCCTCTGTTTCTCGCCCTCTGTTTCTCGCCCTCTGTTTCTCGCCCTCTGTTTCTCGCTCTCTGTTTCTCGCCCTCTGTTTCTCGCCCTCTGTTTCAGCCCCTCTGTTTCAGCCCCTCTGTTTCAGCCCCTCTGTTTCAGCCCCTCTGTTTCAGCCCCTCTGTTTATCGCCCTCTGTTTCTCGCCCACTGTTTCTCGCCCTCTGTTTCTGCCCCTCTGTTTCAGCCAACTGTTTCAGCCCCTCTGTTTCAGCCCCTCTGTTTCTCGCCCTCTGTTTCTCGCCCTCTGTTTCTTGCCCTCTGTTTCTCTCTCTCTGTTTCTCGCCCTCTGTTTCTCGCCCTCTGTTTCAGCCCCTCTGTTTCAGCCCCTCTGTTTCTCGCCCACTGTTTCTCGCCCTCTGTTTCAGCATAAGTGTTTCAGCCACTCTGTTTCAGCCCCTCTGTTTCAGCCCCTCTGTTTCAGCCCCTCTGTTTCTCGCCCTCTGTTTCTCGCCCTCTGTTTCTCGCCCTCTGTTTCTCGCCCTCTGTTTCAGCCCCTCTGTTTCAGCCCCTCTGTTTCAGCCCTTCTGTTTCTCGCACTCTGTTTCTCGCCCTCTGTTTCATCCCCTCTGTTTCAGCCCCTCAGTTCCAGCCCCTCTGTTGCTCGCCCTCTGTTTCAGCACCTCTGTTTCTCGCCCTCTCTTTCAGCCCCTCTCTTTCTCGCCCTCTGTTGAAGACCCTCTGTTTCAGCCCCTCTGTTTCAGCCCCTCTGTTTCACCCCCTCTGTTTCAGACCCTCTGTTTCTCGCCCTCTGATTCTCGCCCTCTGTTTCAGCCCCTCTGTTTCAGCCCCTCTGTTTCAGCTCCTCTGTTTCTCGCCCTCTGTTTGAGCCCCTCTGTTTCAGCCCCTCTGTTTCAGCCCCTCTGTTTCAGCCCCTCTGTTTCAGCCCCTCTGTTTCTCGCCCTCGGTTTCAGCCCCTCTGTTTCTCGACCTCTGTTTCCGCCCCTCTGTTTCTCGCCCTCTGTTTCAGCCCCTCTGTTTCAGCCCCTCTGTTTCAGCCCCTCTGTTTCAGCCCTTCTGTTTCAGCCCCTCTGTTTCAGCCCCTCTGTTTCTCACCCTCTGTTTCAGCCCCTCTGTTTCTCGCCCTCTGTTTCAGACCCTCTGTTTCAGCCCCTCAGTATCAGCCCCTCTGTTTCAGCCCCTCTGTTTCTCGCACTCTGTTTCTCGCCCTCTGTTTCTCGCCCACTGTTTCACCCCCTCTGTTTCAGCCCCTCTGTTTCAGCCCATCTGTTTCAGCCCCACTGTTTCAGCCCCTCTGTTTCAGCCCTTGTGTTTCAGCCCCTCTGTTTCTCACCCTCTGTTTCTCGCTCTCTGTTTCTCGCCCTCTGTTTCAGCCCCTCTGTTGCTCGCCCACTGTTTCAGCCCCTCTGTTTCAGCCGCTCTGTTTCAGCCCCTCTGTTTCTCGCCCTCTGTTTCAGCCCCTCTGTTTCAGCCCCTCTGTTTCTCGCCCTCTGTTTCAGCCCATCTGTTTCAGCCCCTCTGTATCAGCCCCTCTGTTTCAGCCCCTCTGTTTCAGCCCCTCTGTTTCAGCCCCTCTGTTTCTCGCCCTCTGTTTCTCGCCCTCTGTTTCTCGCTCTCTGTTTCTCGCCCTCTGTTTCTCGCCCTCTGTTTCAGCCCTTCTGTTTCAGCCCCTCTGTTTCAGCCCCTCTGTTTCAGCCCCTCTGTTTCTCGCCATCTGTTTCAGCCCCTCTGTTTCTCGCCCTCTGTTTCAGCCCCTCTGTTTCAGCCCCTCTGTATCGGCACCTCTGTTTCAGACCCTCTGTTTCTCGCCCTCTGTTTCTCGCCCTCTGTTTCAGCCCCTCTGTTTCAGCCGCTCTGTTTCAGCCCCTCTGTTTCAGCCCCTCTGTTTCTGGCCCTCTGTTTCTCGCCCTCTGTTTCTCGCTCTCTGTTTCTCGCCCTCTGTTTCTCGCCCTCTGTTTCAGCCCCTCTGTTTCAGCCCCTCTGTTTCAGCCCCTCTGTTTCTCGCCCTCTGTTTCTCGCCCACTGTTTCTCGCCCTCTGTTTCAGCCCCTCTGTTTCAGCCCCTCTGTTTCAGCCCCTCTGTTTCAGCCCCTCTGTTTCTCGCCCTCTGTTTCTCGCCCTCTGTTTCTCGCTCTCTGTTTCTCGCCCTCTGTTTCTAGCCCTCTGTTTCAGCCCCTCTGTTTCAGCTCCTCTGTTCCACGCTCTCTGTTTCTCGCCCTCTGTTTCAGCCCCTCTGTTTCTCGCCCACTGTTTCAGCCCCACTGTTTCTCGCCATCTGTTTCAGCCCCTCTGTTTCAGCCCCTCTGTTTCAGCCCCTCTGTTTCAGCCCCTCTGTTTCTCGCCCTCTGTTTCTTTCCCTCTGTTTCTCGCCCTCTGTTTCAGCCCCTCTGTTTCAGTCCCTCTGTTTCAGCCCCTCTGTATCGGCACCTCTGTTTCAGCCCCTCTGTTTCATCCCCTCTGTTTCAGCCCCTCTGTTTCAGCCCCTCTGTTTCTCGCCCTCTGTTTCTCGCCCTCTGTTTCTCGCCCTCTGTTTCTCGCTCTCTGTTTCTCGCCCACTGTTTCTCGCCCTCTGTTTCAGCCCCTCTGTTTCAGCCCCTCTGTTTCAGCCCCTCTGTTTCTCGCCCTCTGTTTCAGCCCCTCTGTTACAGCCCCTCTGTTTCTCGCCCTCAGTTTCAGCCCCTCTGTTTCAGCCGATCTGTTTCAGCCACTCTGTTTCAGCTCCTCTGTTTCTCGCCCTCTGTTTCTCGCCCTCTGTTTCAGCCCCTCTGTTTCAGCCCCTCTGTTTCAGCCCCTCTGTTTCTCGCCCTCTGTTTCTCGCCCTCTGTTTCTCGCCCTCTGTTTCTCGCTCTCTGTTTCTCGCCCTCTGTTTCTCGCCCTGTTTCAGCCCCTCTGTTTCAGCCCCTCTGTTTCAGCCCCTCTGTTTCAGCCCCTCTGTTTCAGCCCCTCTGTTTATCGCCCTCTGTTTCTCGCCCACTGTTTCTCGCCCTCTGTTTCTGCCCCTCTGTTTCAGCCAACAGTTTCAGCCCCTCTGTTTCAGCCCCTCTGTTTCTCGCCCTCAGTTTCTCGCCCTCTGTTTCTTGCCCTCTGTTTCTCGCTCTCTGTTTCTCGCCCTCTGTTTCTCGCCCTCTGTTTCAGCCCCTCTGTTTCAGCCCCTCTGTTTCTCGCCCTCTGGTTCTCGCCCTCTGTTTCTCGCCCTCAGTTTCAGCCCCTCTGTTTCAGCCCCTTTGTTTCAGCCCCTCTGTTTCAGCCCCTCTGTTTCTCGCCCACTGTTTCTCGCCCTCTGTTTCAGCCCAAGTGTTTCAGCCACTCTGTTTCAGCCCCTCTGTTTCAGCCCCTCTGTTTCAGCCCCTCTGTTTCTCGCCCTCTGTTTCTCGCCCTCTGTTTCTCGCCCTCTGTTTCTCGCCCTCTGTTTCAGCCCCTCTGTTTCAGCCCCTCTGTTTCAGCCCTTCTGTTTCTCGCACTCTGTTTCTCGCCCTCTGTTTCATCCCCTCTGTTTCAGCCCCTCAGTTCCAGCCCCTCTGTTTCTCGCCCTCTGTTTCAGCACCTCTGTTTCTCGCCCTCTCTTTCAGCCCCTCTCTTTCTCGCCCTCTGTTGAAGACCCTCTGTTTCAGCCCCTCTGTTTCAGCCCCTCTGTTTCAGCCCCTCTGTTTCAGACCCTCTGTTTCTCGCCCTCTGATTCTCGCCCTCTGTTTCAGCCCCTCTGTTTCAGCCCCTCTGTTTCAGCTCCTCTGTTTCTCGCCCTCTGTTTGAGCACCTCTGTTTCAGCCCCTCTGTTTCAGCCCCTCTGTTTCAGCCCCTCTGTTTCAGCCCCTCTGTTTCTCGCCCTCTGTTTCTCGCCCTCGGTTTCAGCCCCTCTGTTTCTCGACCTCTGTTTCAGCCCCTCTGTTTCTCGCCCTCTGTTTCAGCCCTTCTGTTTCAGCCCCTCTGTTTCAGCCCCTCTGTTTCAGCCCTTCTGTTTCAGCCCCTCTGTTTCAGCCCCTCTGTTTCTCACCCTCTGTTTCAGCCCCTCTGTTTCTCGCCCTCTGTTTCAGACCCTCTGTTTCAGACCCTCAGTATCAGCCCCTCTGTTTCAGCCCCTCTGTTTCTCGCCCTCTGTTTCTCGCCCTCTGTTTCTCGCCCACTGTTTCACCCCCTCTGTTTCAGCCCCTCTGTTTCAGCAAATCTGTTTCAGCCCCACTGTTTCAGCCCCTCTGTTTCAGCCCCTGTGTTTCAGCCCCTCTGTTTCTCGCCCTCTGTTTCTCGCTCTCTGTTTCTCGCCCTCTGTTTCAGCCCCTCTGTTGCTCGCCCACTGTTTCAGCCCCTCTGTTTCAGCCCCTCTGTTTCAGCCCCTCTGTTTCTCGCCCTCTGTTTCAGCCCCTCTGTTTCAGCCCCTCTGTTTCTCGCCCTCTGTTTCAGCCCCTCTGTTTCAGCCCCTCTGTATCAGCCCCTCTGTTTCAGCCCCTCTGTTTCAGCCCCTCTGTTTCAGCCCCTCTGTTTCTCGCCCTCTGTTTCTCGCCCTCTGTTTCTCGCTCTCTGTTTCTCGCCCTCTGTTTCTCGCCCTCTGTTTCAGCCCTTCTGTTTCAGCCCCTCTGTTTCAGCCCCTCTGTTTCAGCCCCTCTGTTTCTCGCCATCTGTTTCAGCCCCTCTGTTTCTCGCCCTCTGTTTCAGCCCCTCTGTATCGGCACCTCTGTTTCAGCCCCTCTGTTTCTCGCCCTCTGTTTCTCGCCCTCTGTTTCAGCCCCTCTGTTTCAGCCGCTCTGTGTCAGCCCCTCTGTTTCAGCCCCTCTGTTTCTGGCCCTCTGTTTCTCGCCCTCTGTTTCTCGCTCTCTGTTTCTCGCCCTCTGTTTCTCGCCCTCTGTTTCAGCCCCTCTGTTTCAGCCCCTCTGTTTCAGCCCCTCTGTTTCTCGCCCTCTGTTTCTCGCCCACTGTTTCTCGCCCTCTGTTTCAGCACCTCTGTTTCAGCCCCTCTGTTTCAGCCCCTCTGTTTCAGCCCCTCTGTTTCTCGCCCTCTGTTTCTCGCTCTCTGTTTCTCGCCCTCTGTTTCTCGCCCTCTGTTTCAGCCCCTCTGTTTCAGCTCCTCTGTTCCACGCTCTCTGTTTCTCGCCCTCTGTTTCAGCCCCTCTGTTTCTCGCCCACTGTTTCAGCCCCACTGTTTCTCGCCATCTGTTTCAGCCCCTCTGTTTCAGCCACTCTGTTTCTCGCCCTCTGTTTCAGCCCCTCTGTTTCAGCCCCTCTGTTTCAGCCCCTCTGTTTCAGCCCCTCTGTTACCGCACCTCTGTTTCTCGCCCTTTGTTTCACGCCCTCTGTTTCAGCCCCTCTGTTTCTCGCCCTCTGTTTCAGCCCCTCTATTTCTCGCCCTCTGTTTCAGCCCCTCTGTTTCAGTCCCTCTGTTTCAGCCCCTCTGTTTCAGCCCCTCTGTTTCAGCCCCTCATTTTCAGCCCCTCTGTTTCTCGCCCTCTGTTTCAGCCCCTCTGTTTCAGCCACTCTGTTTCAGCCACTCTGTTTCAGCCCCTTTGTTTCTCGCCCTCTGTTTCTCGCCCTCTGTTTCTCGCCCTCTCTTTCAGCCCCTCTGTTTCAGCCCCTCTGTTTCAGCCCCTCTGTTTCTCGCCTTCTATTTCTCGCCCTCTGTTTCTCGCCCTCTGTTTCTCGCTCTTTGTTTCTCGCCATCTGTTTCTCGCCCTCTGTTTCAGCCCCTCTGTTTCAGCCCTTCTGTTTCAGCCCCTCTGTTTCATCCCCTCTGTTTCAGCCCCTCTGTTTCAGCCCCTCTGTTTCTCGCTCTCTGTTTCTCGCCCTCTGTTTCTCGCCCTCTGTTTCAGCCCCTCCTTTCCAGCCGGTCTGTTTCAGCCCCTCTGTTTCTCGCCCTCTGTTTCTCGCCCACTGTTTCTCGCCCTCTGTTTCAGCCCCTCTGTTTCAGCCCCTCTGTTTCAGCCCCTCTGTTTCAGCCCCTCTGTTTCAGACCCTCTGTTTCTCGCCCTCTGTTTCATCCCCTCTGATTCAGCCCCTCTGTTTCAGCTCCTCTGTTTCAGCCCCTCTGTTTCAGCCATTCTGTTTCTCGCCCTCTGTTTCTCGCCCGCGGTTTCAGCCCCTCTGTTTCTCGCCCTCTGTTTCAGCCCTCTGTTTCTCGCCCTCTGTTTCAGCCCCTCTGTTTCAGCCCCTCTGTTTCAGCCCCTCTTTTAAAGCCCTCCTGTTAAAGCCCCTCTGTTTCAGCCCCTCTGTTTCTCGCCCTCTGTTTCAGACCCTCTGTTTCAGCCCCTCAGTATCAGCCCCTCTCTTTCAGCCCCTCTGTTTCTCGCCCTCTGTTTCTCGCACTCTGTTTCTCGCCCTCTGTTTCTCGCCCACTGTTTCAGCCCCTCTGTTTCAGCCCCACTGTATCAGCCCATCTGTTTCAGCCCCTCTGTTTCAGCCCCTCTGTTTCAGCCCCTCTGTTTCAGCCCCTCTGTTTCTCGCCCTCTGTTTCTCTTTCTCTGTTTCTCGCCCTCTGTTTCATCCCCTCTGTTTCTCGCCCACTGTTTCAGCCCCTCTGTTTCTCGCCATCTGTTTCAGCCCCTCTGTTTCAGCCCCTCTGTTTCTCGCCCTCTGTTTCAGCCCCTCTGTTTCAGCCCCTCTGTTTCAGCTCCTCTGTTTCAGCCCCTCTGTTTCAGCCCCTCTGTTTCTCGCCCTCTGTTTCTCGCCCTCTGTTTCAGCCCCTCTGTTTCAGCCCCTCTGTTTCAGCCCCTCTGTTTCTCGCCCTCTGTTTCTCGCCCTCTGTTTCTCGCCCTCTGTTTCTCGATCTCTGTTTCTCGCCCTCTGTTTCTCGCCCTCTGTTTCAGCCCCTCTGTTTCAGCCCCTCTGTTTCAGCCCCTCTGTTTCAGCCCCTCTGTTTCAGCCCCTCTGTTTCTCGCCCTCTGTTTCTCGCCCTCTGTTTCAGCCCCTCTGTTTCTCGCTCTCTGTTTCTCGCCCTCTGTTTCTCGCCCTCTGTTTCAGCCCCTCTGTTTCAGCCCCTCTGTTTCAGCCCCTCTGTTTCTCGCCCTCTGTTTCTCGCCCACTGTTTCTCGCCCTCTGTTTCAGCCCCTCTGTTTCAGCCCCTCTGTTTCTCGCCCTCTGTTTCTCGCCCTCTGTTTCTCGCCCTCTGTTTCTCGCTCTTTGTTTCTCGCACTGTGTTTCTCGCACTCTGTTTCAGCCCCTCTGTTTCAGCCCCTCTGTTTCAGCCCCTCTGTTTCATCCCCTCTGTTTCAGCCCCTCTGTTTCAGCCCCTCTGTTTCTCGCCCTCTGTTTCTCGCCCTCTGTTTCTCGGCCTCTGTTTCTCGCTCTCTGTTTCTCGCCCTCTGTTTCCGGCACCCTGTTTCAGCCCCTCTGTTTCAGCCCCTCTGTTTCAGCACCTCTGTTTCTCGCCCTCTGTTTCTCGCCCACTGTTTCTCGCCCTCTGTTTCAGCCCCTCTGTTTCAGCCCCTCTGTTTCTCGCCCTCTGTTTCAGCCCCTCTGTTTCAGCCCCTCTGTTTCTCGCCCTCTGTTTCACCCCCTCTGTTTCAGCCCCTCTGTTTCAGCTCCTCTGTTTCAGCCCCTCTGTTTCAGCCCCTCTGTTTCTCGCCCTCTGTTTCTCGCCCTCGGTTTCAGCCCCTCTGTTTCTCGCCCTCTGTTTCAGCCCCTCTGTTTCTCGCCCTCTGTTTCAGCCCCTCTGTTTCTGCCCCTCTGTTTCAGCCCCTCTTTTAAAGCCCTTCTGTTTAAGCCCCTCTGTTTCAGCCCCTCTGTTTCTCGCCCTCTGTTTCAGACCCTCTGTTTCAGCCCCTCAGTATCAGCCCCTCTCTTTCAGCCCCACTGTATCAGCCCATCTCTTTCAGCCCCTCTGTTTCAGCCCCTCTGTTTCAGCCCCTCTGTTTCAGCCCCTCTGTTTCTCGCCCTCTGTTTCTCGCCCTCTGTTTCTCGCTCTCTGTTTCTCGCCCTCTGTTTCTCGCCCTCTGTTTCAGCCTCTCTGTTTCAGCCCCTCTGTTTCAGCCCCTCTGTTTCAGCCCCTCTGTTTCTCGCCCTCTGTTTCAGCCCCTCAGTTTCAGCCCCTTTGTTTGCCCCTCTGTTTCAGCCCCTCTGTTTCTCGCCCTCTGTTTCTCGCCCTCTGTTTTTCGCCCTCTGTTTCTCGATCTCTGTTTCTCGCCCTCTGTTTCTCGCCCTCTGTTTCAGCCCCTCTGTTTCAGCCCCTCTGTTTCAGCCCCTCTGTTTCTCGCCCTCTGTTTCTCGCCCTCTGTTTCAGCCCCTCTGTTTCTCGCTCTCTGTTTCTTGCCCTCTGTTTCTCGCCCTCTGTTTCAGCCCCTCTGTTTCAGCCCCTCTGTTTCAGCCCCTCTGTTTCTCGCCCTCTGTTTCTCGCCCACTGTTTCTCGCCCTCTGTTTCAGCCCCACTGTTTCAGCCCCTCTGTTTCTCGCCCTCTGTTTCTCGCCCTCTGTTTCTCGCTCTTTGTTTCTCGCCCTCTGTTTCTCGCACTCTGTTTCAGCCCCTCTGTTTCAGCCCCTCTGTTTCAGCCCCTCTGTTTCATCCCCTCTGTTTCAGCCCCTCTGTTTCAGCCCCTCTGTTTCTCGCCCTCTGTTTCTCGCCCTCTGTTTCTCGCCCTCTGTTTCTCGCTCTCTGATTCTCGCCCTCTGTTTCTCGCCCTCTGTTTCAGCCCCTCCGTTTCAGCCCCTCTGTTTCAGCCCCTCTGTTTCTCGCCCTCTGTTTCTCGCCCACTGTTTCTCGCCCTCTGTTTCAGCCCCTCTGTTTCAGCCCCTCTGTTTCAGCCCCTCTGTTTCAGCCCCTCTGTTTCTCCCCCTCTGTTTCATCACCTCTGTTTCAGCCCCTCTGTTTCAGCTCCTCTGTTTCAGCCCCTCTGTTTCAGCCCCTCTGTTTCTCGCCCTCTGTTTCTCGCCCTCGGTTTCAGCCCCTCTGTTTCTCGCCCTCTGTTTCAGCCCCTCTGTTTCTCGCCCACTGTTTCAGCCCCTCTGTTTCAGCCCCTCTGTTTCAGCCCCTCTTTTAAAGCCCTTCTGTTTAAGCCCCTCTGTTTCAGCCCCTCTGTTTCTCGCCCTCTGTTTCAGCCCCTCAGTATCAGCCCCTCTCTTTCAGCCCCTCTGTTTCTCGCCCTCTGTTTCTCGCCCTCTGTTTCTCGCCCTCTGTTTCTCGCCCACTGTTTCAGCCCCTCTGTTTCAGCCCTTCTGTTTCAGCCACTCTGTTTCAGCCCCTCTGTTTCTCACCCTCTGTTTCAGCCCCTCTGTTTCTCGCCCTCTGTTTCAGACCCTCTGTTTCAGCCCCTCAGTATCAGCCCCTCTGTTTCAGCCTCTCTGTTTCTCGCCCTCTGTTTCTCGCCCTCTGTTTCTCGCCCAATGTTTCACCCCCTCTGTTTCAGCCCCTCTGTTTCAGCCCATCTGTTTCAGCCGCACTGTTTCAGCCCCTCTGTTTCAGCCCCTGTGTTTCAGCCCCTCTGTTTCTAGCCCTCTGTTTCTCGCTCTCTGTTTCTCGACCTCTGTTTCAGCCCCTCTGTTGCTCGCCCACTGTTTCAGCCCCTCTGTTTCAGCCCCTCTGTTTCAGCCCCTCTGTTTCTCGCCCTCTGTTTCAGCCCCTCTGTTTCAGCCCCTCTGTTTCTCGCCCTCTGTTTCAGCCCCTCTGTTTCAGCCCCTCTGTATCAGCCCCTCTGTTTCAGCCCCTCTGTTTCAGCCCCTTTGTTTCAGCCCCTCTGTTTCTCGCCCTCTGTTTCTCGCCCTCTGTTTCTCGCTCTCTGTTTCTCGCCCTCTGTTTCTCGCCCTCTGTTTCAGCCCCTCTGTTTCAGCCCCTCTGGTTCAGCCCCTCTGTTTCAGCCCCTCTGTTTCTCGCCATCTGTTTCAGCCCCTCTGTTTCTCGCCCTCTGTTTCAGCCCCTCTGTTTCAGCCCATCTGTATCGGCACCTCTGTTTCAGCCCCTCTGTTTCTCGCCCTCTGTTTCTCGCCCTCTGTTTCAGCCCCTCTGTTTCAGCCGCTCTGTTTCAGCCCCTCTGTTTCAGCCCCTCTGTTTCTGGCCCTCTGTTTCTCGCCCTCTGTTTCTCGCTCTCTGTTTCTCGCCCTCTGTTTCTCGCCCTCTGTTTCAGCCCCTCTGTTGCTCGCCCACTGTTTCAGCCCCTCTGTTTCAGCCCCTCTGTTTCAGCCCCTCTGTTTCTCGCCCTCTGTTTCAGCCCCTCTGTTTCAGCCCCTCTGTTTCTCGCCCTCTGTTTCAGCCCCTCTGTTTCAGCCCCTCTGTTTCAGCCCCTCTGTTTCAGCCCCTCTCTTTCTCGCCCTCTGTTTCTCGCCCTCTGTTTCTCGCTCTCTGTTTCTCGCCCTCTGTTTCTCGCCCTCTGTTTCAGCCCCTCTGTTTCAGCCCCTCTGTTTCAGCCCCTCTGTTTCAGCCCCTCTGTTTCTCGCCATCTGTTTCAGCCCCTCTGTTTCTCGCCCTCTGTTTCAGCCCCTCTGTTTCAGCCCCTCTGTATCGGCACCTCTGTTTCAGCCCCTCTGTTTCTCGCCCTCTGTTTCTCGCCCTCTGTTTCAGCCCCTCTGTTTCAGCCGCTCTGTTTCAGCCCCTCTGTTTCAGCCCCTCTGTTTCTGGCCCTCTGTTTCTCGCCCTCTGTTTCTCGCTCTCTGTTTCTCGCCCTCTGTTTCTCGCCCTCTGTTTCAGCCCCTCTGTTTCAGCCCCTCAGTTTCAGCCCCTCTGTTTCTCGCCCTCTGTTTCTCGCCCACTGTTTCTCGCCCTCTGTTTCAGCCCCTCTGTTTCAGCCCCTCTGTTTCAGCCCCTCTGTTTCAGCCCCTCTGTTTCAGCTCCTCTGTTCCACGCTCTCTGTTTCTCGCCCTCTGTTTCAGCCCCTCTGTTTCTCGCCCACTGTTTCAGCCCCTCTGTTTCTCGCCATCTGTTTCAGCCCCTCTGTTTCAGCCCCTCTGTTTCTCGCCCTCTGTTTCAGCCCCTCTGTTTCAGCCCCTCTGTTTCAGCCCCTCTGTTTCAGCCCCTCTGTTTCAGCACCTCTGTTTCTCGCCCTTTGTTTCACGCCCTCTGTTTCAGCCCCTCTGTTTCTCGCCCTCTGTTTCAGCCCCTCTGTTTCTCGCCCTCTGTTTCAGCCCCTCTATTTCTCGCCCTCTGTTTCAGCCCCTCTGTTTCAGTCCCTCTGTTTCAGCCCCTCTGTTTCAGCCCCTCTGTTTCAGCCCCTCATTTTCAGCCCCTCTGTTTCTCGCCCTCTGTTTCAGCCCCTCTGTTTCAGCCACTCTGTTTCAGCCACTCTGTTTCAGCCCCTTTGTTTCTCGCCCTCTGTTTCTCGCCCTCTGTTTCTCGCCCTCTCTTTCAGCCCCTCTGTTTCAGCCCCTCTGTTTCAGCCCCTCTGTTTCTCGCCTTCTATTTCTCGCCCTCTGTTTCTCGCCCTCTGTTTCTCGCTCTTTGTTTCTCGCCATCTTTTTCTCGCCCTCTGTTTCAGCCCCTCTGTTTCAGCCCTTCTGTTTCAGCCCCTCTGTTTCATCCCCTCTGTTTCAGCCCCTCTGTTTCAGCCCCTCTGTTTCTCGCTCTCTGTTTCTCGCCCTCTGTTTCTCGCCCTCTGTTTCAGCCCCTCCTTTCCAGCCGGTCTGTTTCAGCCCCTCTGTTTCTCGCCCTCTGTTTCTCGCCCACTGTTTCTCGCCCTCTGTTTCAGCCCCTCTGTTTCAGCCCCTCTGTTTCAGCCCCTCTGTTTCAGCCCCTCTGTTTCAGACCCTCTGTTTCTCGCCCTCTGTTTCATCCCCTCTGATTCAGCCCCTCTGTTTCAGCTCCTCTGTTTCAG
Source organism: Stegostoma tigrinum (assembly GCF_030684315.1). Taxonomy (NCBI): domain Eukaryota; kingdom Metazoa; phylum Chordata; class Chondrichthyes; order Orectolobiformes; family Stegostomatidae; genus Stegostoma; species Stegostoma tigrinum. The sequence goes on from NW_026728408.1 coordinate 3,309,206, forward strand.
CCCCTCTGTTTCAGCCATTCTGTTTCTCGCCCTCTGTTTCTCGCCCGCGGTTTCAGCCCCTCTGTTTCATCCCCTCTGTTTCAGCCCCTCTGTTTCAGCCCCTCTGTTTCTCGCCCTCTGTTTCTCGCCCTCTGTTTCTCGCCCTCTGTTTCTCGCTCTCTGTTTCTCGCCCACTGTTTCTCGCCCTCTGTTTCAGCCCCTCTGTTTCAGCCCCTCTGTTTCAGCCCCTCTGTTTCTCGCCCTCTGTTTCAGCCCCTCTGTTACAGCCCCTCTGTTTCTCGCCCTCAGTTTCAGCCCCTCTGTTTCAGCCGATCTGTTTCAGCCACTCTGTTTCAGCTCCTCTGTTTCTCGCCCTCTGTTTCTCGCCCTCTGTTTCAGCCCCTCTGTTTCAGCCCCTCTGTTTCAGCCCCTCTGTTTCTCGCCCTCTGTTTCTCGCCCTCTGTTTCTCGCCCTCTGTTTCTCGCTCTCTGTTTCTCGCCCTCTGTTTCTCGCCCTGTTTCAGCCCCTCTGTTTCAGCCCCTCTGTTTCAGCCCCTCTGTTTCAGCCCCTCTGTTTCAGCCCCTCTGTTTATCGCCCTCTGTTTCTCGCCCACTGTTTCTCGCCCTCTGTTTCTGCCCCTCTGTTTCAGCCAACAGTTTCAGCCCCTCTGTTTCAGCCCCTCTGTTTCTCGCCCTCAGTTTCTCGCCCTCTGTTTCTTGCCCTCTGTTTCTCGCTCTCTGTTTCTCGCCCTCTGTTTCTCGCCCTCTGTTTCAGCCCCTCTGTTTCAGCCCCTCTGTTTCTCGCCCTCTGGTTCTCGCCCTCTGTTTCTCGCCCTCAGTTTCAGCCCCTCTGTTTCAGCCCCTTTGTTTCAGCCCCTCTGTTTCAGCCCCTCTGTTTCTCGCCCACTGTTTCTCGCCCTCTGTTTCAGCCCAAGTGTTTCAGCCACTCTGTTTCAGCCCCTCTGTTTCAGCCCCTCTGTTTCAGCCCCTCTGTTTCTCGCCCTCTGTTTCTCGCCCTCTGTTTCTCGCCCTCTGTTTCTCGCCCTCTGTTTCAGCCCCTCTGTTTCAGCCCCTCTGTTTCAGCCCTTCTGTTTCTCGCACTCTGTTTCTCGCCCTCTGTTTCATCCCCTCTGTTTCAGCCCCTCAGTTCCAGCCCCTCTGTTTCTCGCCCTCTGTTTCAGCACCTCTGTTTCTCGCCCTCTCTTTCAGCCCCTCTCTTTCTCGCCCTCTGTTGAAGACCCTCTGTTTCAGCCCCTCTGTTTCAGCCCCTCTGTTTCAGCCCCTCTGTTTCAGACCCTCTGTTTCTCGCCCTCTGATTCTCGCCCTCTGTTTCAGCCCCTCTGTTTCAGCCCCTCTGTTTCAGCTCCTCTGTTTCTCGCCCTCTGTTTGAGCACCTCTGTTTCAGCCCCTCTGTTTCAGCCCCTCTGTTTCAGCCCCTCTGTTTCAGCCCCTCTGTTTCTCGCCCTCTGTTTCTCGCCCTCGGTTTCAGCCCCTCTGTTTCTCGACCTCTGTTTCAGCCCCTCTGTTTCTCGCCCTCTGTTTCAGCCCTTCTGTTTCAGCCCCTCTGTTTCAGCCCCTCTGTTTCAGCCCTTCTGTTTCAGCCCCTCTGTTTCAGCCCCTCTGTTTCTCACCCTCTGTTTCAGCCCCTCTGTTTCTCGCCCTCTGTTTCAGACCCTCTGTTTCAGACCCTCAGTATCAGCCCCTCTGTTTCAGCCCCTCTGTTTCTCGCCCTCTGTTTCTCGCCCTCTGTTTCTCGCCCACTGTTTCACCCCCTCTGTTTCAGCCCCTCTGTTTCAGCAAATCTGTTTCAGCCCCACTGTTTCAGCCCCTCTGTTTCAGCCCCTGTGTTTCAGCCCCTCTGTTTCTCGCCCTCTGTTTCTCGCTCTCTGTTTCTCGCCCTCTGTTTCAGCCCCTCTGTTGCTCGCCCACTGTTTCAGCCCCTCTGTTTCAGCCCCTCTGTTTCAGCCCCTCTGTTTCTCGCCCTCTGTTTCAGCCCCTCTGTTTCAGCCCCTCTGTTTCTCGCCCTCTGTTTCAGCCCCTCTGTTTCAGCCCCTCTGTATCAGCCCCTCTGTTTCAGCCCCTCTGTTTCAGCCCCTCTGTTTCAGCCCCTCTGTTTCTCGCCCTCTGTTTCTCGCCCTCTGTTTCTCGCTCTCTGTTTCTCGCCCTCTGTTTCTCGCCCTCTGTTTCAGCCCTTCTGTTTCAGCCCCTCTGTTTCAGCCCCTCTGTTTCAGCCCCTCTGTTTCTCGCCATCTGTTTCAGCCCCTCTGTTTCTCGCCCTCTGTTTCAGCCCCTCTGTATCGGCACCTCTGTTTCAGCCCCTCTGTTTCTCGCCCTCTGTTTCTCGCCCTCTGTTTCAGCCCCTCTGTTTCAGCCGCTCTGTGTCAGCCCCTCTGTTTCAGCCCCTCTGTTTCTGGCCCTCTGTTTCTCGCCCTCTGTTTCTCGCTCTCTGTTTCTCGCCCTCTGTTTCTCGCCCTCTGTTTCAGCCCCTCTGTTTCAGCCCCTCTGTTTCAGCCCCTCTGTTTCTCGCCCTCTGTTTCTCGCCCACTGTTTCTCGCCCTCTGTTTCAGCACCTCTGTTTCAGCCCCTCTGTTTCAGCCCCTCTGTTTCAGCCCCTCTGTTTCTCGCCCTCTGTTTCTCGCTCTCTGTTTCTCGCCCTCTGTTTCTCGCCCTCTGTTTCAGCCCCTCTGTTTCAGCTCCTCTGTTCCACGCTCTCTGTTTCTCGCCCTCTGTTTCAGCCCCTCTGTTTCTCGCCCACTGTTTCAGCCCCACTGTTTCTCGCCATCTGTTTCAGCCCCTCTGTTTCAGCCACTCTGTTTCTCGCCCTCTGTTTCAGCCCCTCTGTTTCAGCCCCTCTGTTTCAGCCCCTCTGTTTCAGCCCCTCTGTTACCGCACCTCTGTTTCTCGCCCTTTGTTTCACGCCCTCTGTTTCAGCCCCTCTGTTTCTCGCCCTCTGTTTCAGCCCCTCTATTTCTCGCCCTCTGTTTCAGCCCCTCTGTTTCAGTCCCTCTGTTTCAGCCCCTCTGTTTCAGCCCCTCTGTTTCAGCCCCTCATTTTCAGCCCCTCTGTTTCTCGCCCTCTGTTTCAGCCCCTCTGTTTCAGCCACTCTGTTTCAGCCACTCTGTTTCAGCCCCTTTGTTTCTCGCCCTCTGTTTCTCGCCCTCTGTTTCTCGCCCTCTCTTTCAGCCCCTCTGTTTCAGCCCCTCTGTTTCAGCCCCTCTGTTTCTCGCCTTCTATTTCTCGCCCTCTGTTTCTCGCCCTCTGTTTCTCGCTCTTTGTTTCTCGCCATCTGTTTCTCGCCCTCTGTTTCAGCCCCTCTGTTTCAGCCCTTCTGTTTCAGCCCCTCTGTTTCATCCCCTCTGTTTCAGCCCCTCTGTTTCAGCCCCTCTGTTTCTCGCTCTCTGTTTCTCGCCCTCTGTTTCTCGCCCTCTGTTTCAGCCCCTCCTTTCCAGCCGGTCTGTTTCAGCCCCTCTGTTTCTCGCCCTCTGTTTCTCGCCCACTGTTTCTCGCCCTCTGTTTCAGCCCCTCTGTTTCAGCCCCTCTGTTTCAGCCCCTCTGTTTCAGCCCCTCTGTTTCAGACCCTCTGTTTCTCGCCCTCTGTTTCATCCCCTCTGATTCAGCCCCTCTGTTTCAGCTCCTCTGTTTCAGCCCCTCTGTTTCAGCCATTCTGTTTCTCGCCCTCTGTTTCTCGCCCGCGGTTTCAGCCCCTCTGTTTCTCGCCCTCTGTTTCAGCCCTCTGTTTCTCGCCCTCTGTTTCAGCCCCTCTGTTTCAGCCCCTCTGTTTCAGCCCCTCTTTTAAAGCCCTCCTGTTAAAGCCCCTCTGTTTCAGCCCCTCTGTTTCTCGCCCTCTGTTTCAGACCCTCTGTTTCAGCCCCTCAGTATCAGCCCCTCTCTTTCAGCCCCTCTGTTTCTCGCCCTCTGTTTCTCGCACTCTGTTTCTCGCCCTCTGTTTCTCGCCCACTGTTTCAGCCCCTCTGTTTCAGCCCCACTGTATCAGCCCATCTGTTTCAGCCCCTCTGTTTCAGCCCCTCTGTTTCAGCCCCTCTGTTTCAGCCCCTCTGTTTCTCGCCCTCTGTTTCTCTTTCTCTGTTTCTCGCCCTCTGTTTCATCCCCTCTGTTTCTCGCCCACTGTTTCAGCCCCTCTGTTTCTCGCCATCTGTTTCAGCCCCTCTGTTTCAGCCCCTCTGTTTCTCGCCCTCTGTTTCAGCCCCTCTGTTTCAGCCCCTCTGTTTCAGCTCCTCTGTTTCAGCCCCTCTGTTTCAGCCCCTCTGTTTCTCGCCCTCTGTTTCTCGCCCTCTGTTTCAGCCCCTCTGTTTCAGCCCCTCTGTTTCAGCCCCTCTGTTTCTCGCCCTCTGTTTCTCGCCCTCTGTTTCTCGCCCTCTGTTTCTCGATCTCTGTTTCTCGCCCTCTGTTTCTCGCCCTCTGTTTCAGCCCCTCTGTTTCAGCCCCTCTGTTTCAGCCCCTCTGTTTCAGCCCCTCTGTTTCAGCCCCTCTGTTTCTCGCCCTCTGTTTCTCGCCCTCTGTTTCAGCCCCTCTGTTTCTCGCTCTCTGTTTCTCGCCCTCTGTTTCTCGCCCTCTGTTTCAGCCCCTCTGTTTCAGCCCCTCTGTTTCAGCCCCTCTGTTTCTCGCCCTCTGTTTCTCGCCCACTGTTTCTCGCCCTCTGTTTCAGCCCCTCTGTTTCAGCCCCTCTGTTTCTCGCCCTCTGTTTCTCGCCCTCTGTTTCTCGCCCTCTGTTTCTCGCTCTTTGTTTCTCGCACTGTGTTTCTCGCACTCTGTTTCAGCCCCTCTGTTTCAGCCCCTCTGTTTCAGCCCCTCTGTTTCATCCCCTCTGTTTCAGCCCCTCTGTTTCAGCCCCTCTGTTTCTCGCCCTCTGTTTCTCGCCCTCTGTTTCTCGGCCTCTGTTTCTCGCTCTCTGTTTCTCGCCCTCTGTTTCCGGCACCCTGTTTCAGCCCCTCTGTTTCAGCCCCTCTGTTTCAGCACCTCTGTTTCTCGCCCTCTGTTTCTCGCCCACTGTTTCTCGCCCTCTGTTTCAGCCCCTCTGTTTCAGCCCCTCTGTTTCTCGCCCTCTGTTTCAGCCCCTCTGTTTCAGCCCCTCTGTTTCTCGCCCTCTGTTTCACCCCCTCTGTTTCAGCCCCTCTGTTTCAGCTCCTCTGTTTCAGCCCCTCTGTTTCAGCCCCTCTGTTTCTCGCCCTCTGTTTCTCGCCCTCGGTTTCAGCCCCTCTGTTTCTCGCCCTCTGTTTCAGCCCCTCTGTTTCTCGCCCTCTGTTTCAGCCCCTCTGTTTCTGCCCCTCTGTTTCAGCCCCTCTTTTAAAGCCCTTCTGTTTAAGCCCCTCTGTTTCAGCCCCTCTGTTTCTCGCCCTCTGTTTCAGACCCTCTGTTTCAGCCCCTCAGTATCAGCCCCTCTCTTTCAGCCCCACTGTATCAGCCCATCTCTTTCAGCCCCTCTGTTTCAGCCCCTCTGTTTCAGCCCCTCTGTTTCAGCCCCTCTGTTTCTCGCCCTCTGTTTCTCGCCCTCTGTTTCTCGCTCTCTGTTTCTCGCCCTCTGTTTCTCGCCCTCTGTTTCAGCCTCTCTGTTTCAGCCCCTCTGTTTCAGCCCCTCTGTTTCAGCCCCTCTGTTTCTCGCCCTCTGTTTCAGCCCCTCAGTTTCAGCCCCTTTGTTTGCCCCTCTGTTTCAGCCCCTCTGTTTCTCGCCCTCTGTTTCTCGCCCTCTGTTTTTCGCCCTCTGTTTCTCGATCTCTGTTTCTCGCCCTCTGTTTCTCGCCCTCTGTTTCAGCCCCTCTGTTTCAGCCCCTCTGTTTCAGCCCCTCTGTTTCTCGCCCTCTGTTTCTCGCCCTCTGTTTCAGCCCCTCTGTTTCTCGCTCTCTGTTTCTTGCCCTCTGTTTCTCGCCCTCTGTTTCAGCCCCTCTGTTTCAGCCCCTCTGTTTCAGCCCCTCTGTTTCTCGCCCTCTGTTTCTCGCCCACTGTTTCTCGCCCTCTGTTTCAGCCCCACTGTTTCAGCCCCTCTGTTTCTCGCCCTCTGTTTCTCGCCCTCTGTTTCTCGCTCTTTGTTTCTCGCCCTCTGTTTCTCGCACTCTGTTTCAGCCCCTCTGTTTCAGCCCCTCTGTTTCAGCCCCTCTGTTTCATCCCCTCTGTTTCAGCCCCTCTGTTTCAGCCCCTCTGTTTCTCGCCCTCTGTTTCTCGCCCTCTGTTTCTCGCCCTCTGTTTCTCGCTCTCTGATTCTCGCCCTCTGTTTCTCGCCCTCTGTTTCAGCCCCTCCGTTTCAGCCCCTCTGTTTCAGCCCCTCTGTTTCTCGCCCTCTGTTTCTCGCCCACTGTTTCTCGCCCTCTGTTTCAGCCCCTCTGTTTCAGCCCCTCTGTTTCAGCCCCTCTGTTTCAGCCCCTCTGTTTCTCCCCCTCTGTTTCATCACCTCTGTTTCAGCCCCTCTGTTTCAGCTCCTCTGTTTCAGCCCCTCTGTTTCAGCCCCTCTGTTTCTCGCCCTCTGTTTCTCGCCCTCGGTTTCAGCCCCTCTGTTTCTCGCCCTCTGTTTCAGCCCCTCTGTTTCTCGCCCACTGTTTCAGCCCCTCTGTTTCAGCCCCTCTGTTTCAGCCCCTCTTTTAAAGCCCTTCTGTTTAAGCCCCTCTGTTTCAGCCCCTCTGTTTCTCGCCCTCTGTTTCAGCCCCTCAGTATCAGCCCCTCTCTTTCAGCCCCTCTGTTTCTCGCCCTCTGTTTCTCGCCCTCTGTTTCTCGCCCTCTGTTTCTCGCCCACTGTTTCAGCCCCTCTGTTTCAGCCCTTCTGTTTCAGCCACTCTGTTTCAGCCCCTCTGTTTCTCACCCTCTGTTTCAGCCCCTCTGTTTCTCGCCCTCTGTTTCAGACCCTCTGTTTCAGCCCCTCAGTATCAGCCCCTCTGTTTCAGCCTCTCTGTTTCTCGCCCTCTGTTTCTCGCCCTCTGTTTCTCGCCCAATGTTTCACCCCCTCTGTTTCAGCCCCTCTGTTTCAGCCCATCTGTTTCAGCCGCACTGTTTCAGCCCCTCTGTTTCAGCCCCTGTGTTTCAGCCCCTCTGTTTCTAGCCCTCTGTTTCTCGCTCTCTGTTTCTCGACCTCTGTTTCAGCCCCTCTGTTGCTCGCCCACTGTTTCAGCCCCTCTGTTTCAGCCCCTCTGTTTCAGCCCCTCTGTTTCTCGCCCTCTGTTTCAGCCCCTCTGTTTCAGCCCCTCTGTTTCTCGCCCTCTGTTTCAGCCCCTCTGTTTCAGCCCCTCTGTATCAGCCCCTCTGTTTCAGCCCCTCTGTTTCAGCCCCTTTGTTTCAGCCCCTCTGTTTCTCGCCCTCTGTTTCTCGCCCTCTGTTTCTCGCTCTCTGTTTCTCGCCCTCTGTTTCTCGCCCTCTGTTTCAGCCCCTCTGTTTCAGCCCCTCTGGTTCAGCCCCTCTGTTTCAGCCCCTCTGTTTCTCGCCATCTGTTTCAGCCCCTCTGTTTCTCGCCCTCTGTTTCAGCCCCTCTGTTTCAGCCCATCTGTATCGGCACCTCTGTTTCAGCCCCTCTGTTTCTCGCCCTCTGTTTCTCGCCCTCTGTTTCAGCCCCTCTGTTTCAGCCGCTCTGTTTCAGCCCCTCTGTTTCAGCCCCTCTGTTTCTGGCCCTCTGTTTCTCGCCCTCTGTTTCTCGCTCTCTGTTTCTCGCCCTCTGTTTCTCGCCCTCTGTTTCAGCCCCTCTGTTGCTCGCCCACTGTTTCAGCCCCTCTGTTTCAGCCCCTCTGTTTCAGCCCCTCTGTTTCTCGCCCTCTGTTTCAGCCCCTCTGTTTCAGCCCCTCTGTTTCTCGCCCTCTGTTTCAGCCCCTCTGTTTCAGCCCCTCTGTTTCAGCCCCTCTGTTTCAGCCCCTCTCTTTCTCGCCCTCTGTTTCTCGCCCTCTGTTTCTCGCTCTCTGTTTCTCGCCCTCTGTTTCTCGCCCTCTGTTTCAGCCCCTCTGTTTCAGCCCCTCTGTTTCAGCCCCTCTGTTTCAGCCCCTCTGTTTCTCGCCATCTGTTTCAGCCCCTCTGTTTCTCGCCCTCTGTTTCAGCCCCTCTGTTTCAGCCCCTCTGTATCGGCACCTCTGTTTCAGCCCCTCTGTTTCTCGCCCTCTGTTTCTCGCCCTCTGTTTCAGCCCCTCTGTTTCAGCCGCTCTGTTTCAGCCCCTCTGTTTCAGCCCCTCTGTTTCTGGCCCTCTGTTTCTCGCCCTCTGTTTCTCGCTCTCTGTTTCTCGCCCTCTGTTTCTCGCCCTCTGTTTCAGCCCCTCTGTTTCAGCCCCTCAGTTTCAGCCCCTCTGTTTCTCGCCCTCTGTTTCTCGCCCACTGTTTCTCGCCCTCTGTTTCAGCCCCTCTGTTTCAGCCCCTCTGTTTCAGCCCCTCTGTTTCAGCCCCTCTGTTTCAGCTCCTCTGTTCCACGCTCTCTGTTTCTCGCCCTCTGTTTCAGCCCCTCTGTTTCTCGCCCACTGTTTCAGCCCCTCTGTTTCTCGCCATCTGTTTCAGCCCCTCTGTTTCAGCCCCTCTGTTTCTCGCCCTCTGTTTCAGCCCCTCTGTTTCAGCCCCTCTGTTTCAGCCCCTCTGTTTCAGCCCCTCTGTTTCAGCACCTCTGTTTCTCGCCCTTTGTTTCACGCCCTCTGTTTCAGCCCCTCTGTTTCTCGCCCTCTGTTTCAGCCCCTCTGTTTCTCGCCCTCTGTTTCAGCCCCTCTATTTCTCGCCCTCTGTTTCAGCCCCTCTGTTTCAGTCCCTCTGTTTCAGCCCCTCTGTTTCAGCCCCTCTGTTTCAGCCCCTCATTTTCAGCCCCTCTGTTTCTCGCCCTCTGTTTCAGCCCCTCTGTTTCAGCCACTCTGTTTCAGCCACTCTGTTTCAGCCCCTTTGTTTCTCGCCCTCTGTTTCTCGCCCTCTGTTTCTCGCCCTCTCTTTCAGCCCCTCTGTTTCAGCCCCTCTGTTTCAGCCCCTCTGTTTCTCGCCTTCTATTTCTCGCCCTCTGTTTCTCGCCCTCTGTTTCTCGCTCTTTGTTTCTCGCCATCTTTTTCTCGCCCTCTGTTTCAGCCCCTCTGTTTCAGCCCTTCTGTTTCAGCCCCTCTGTTTCATCCCCTCTGTTTCAGCCCCTCTGTTTCAGCCCCTCTGTTTCTCGCTCTCTGTTTCTCGCCCTCTGTTTCTCGCCCTCTGTTTCAGCCCCTCCTTTCCAGCCGGTCTGTTTCAGCCCCTCTGTTTCTCGCCCTCTGTTTCTCGCCCACTGTTTCTCGCCCTCTGTTTCAGCCCCTCTGTTTCAGCCCCTCTGTTTCAGCCCCTCTGTTTCAGCCCCTCTGTTTCAGACCCTCTGTTTCTCGCCCTCTGTTTCATCCCCTCTGATTCAGCCCCTCTGTTTCAGCTCCTCTGTTTCAGCCCCTCTGTTTCAGCCATTCTGTTTCTCGCCCTCTGTTTCTCGCCCGCGGTTTCAGCCCCTCTGTTTCTCGCCCTCTGTTTCAGCCCTCTGTTTCTCGCCCTCTGTTTCAGCCCCTCTGTTTCAGCCCCTCTGTTTCAGCCCCTCTTTTAAAGCCCTCCTGTTAAAGCCCCTCTGTTTCAGCCCCTCTGTTTCTCGCCCTCTGTTTCAGACCC